>NC_088272.1:1671448-2001218 GCF_036013445.1 Caloenas nicobarica
TAGTATTTCATAGAATCATAGAATGTCCTGAGCTGGAAGGGACCAACATGGATCATCGAGCCCAACTGCTGTCCCTGCACAGGACACCCCACAGGTCACACCGTGTGTCTGAGGACGTTGGCCAGTCTCTTCCTGAACACTGTCAGGTTGGGGCCGTGACACCTCCCTGGGCAGCCTGTTCCAGTGTCCAGCACCTCTGGGTGAAGAACCTTTTCCTCATGTCCAACCTAAACCTCCCCTGGCACATCCTCCTGCTGTTCCTTTGGGTTCTGTCACTGGTCACCAGAGAGAAGAGATCAGTACCTACCCTTCCTTCTCCCCTTGTGAGGAAGCTGTAGCCACCATGAGGTCTCCTTTTAGTGTTTTCTTCAGCTCTGATGCTGAGAAACCCCTTGGTTTGCTTTCTGCAGCAGAAAGGAGAAGCCACGACCTCCAGGCAATGGGAAGGGGGATCCTGTCCCTCACACACGGCTCAGGGCTCTTCCTGGGACCGTGGGATGTGGGTGTGCAAGGCCGAGGGAAGGACAACACTGGTACAACACCTTCCAGCTTCCCCATGGGGCTGCAAGGAGGCAACGAGGCCCCAGTGCCGTGAGGACAACATGTCTTCTCCTGGGCCTCAGTGGCAGAGACAACTGCCATGGCCAAGGGGACAGAGACCTGGGTTCTCTTGGTGCCTTGAGCCCCTCCAGTGCCCTTTGCCATCTCCATCACAGGCTGTTCTACACAGTCCTACACCTGCCCCTCTTTCCCTGCAGGCTGCAGACACCCATCTGCTTCCCCACCTGCTCTCACCCCAGCATTTCTGTCCCTTCACTGATGTGTCTGCACCCTCCCTGCCTGTTCTTTGGAACACAAACCATGGGCTGATCCAGCCCCCTCTGGGTGACCTCTTGCACCACAGCACTGCCCTTCCAGTGACATTTTTTCCTCCTGATATCCAGTCTCCACTTCCCAATCTGCACTTGGTAGCTTTTTTTTCCTCTCCTGGTTGTTCCTACTACTTGGGAAAGCTCAGCCACCTCAGAAACTGCCCATCAAGCAGGGAACCCTACCTGTTAGTCTTCTTGTGGTCTTCCACTAGACCAGAGAGAAGTAACCTCACCATGACTGCTGCTGGACCTTCAGCTTCTCTGATAGACATGAGCATGTCCCTGTTTCTGTCCCATCATGTTCTCAGGTGGGATGGACATGACAACCTGTCTCCAAGGCCTCTTCCTGGGTAGGGCCTGTGGGTACTTATGCAGAGGTTCTTTCCCAGCCACGTTCCTGCTGCTGGGCTGTCACCTCCAGAGACAGAACTGACCTCACTGTCCCCTTCACAGTCACATACTGCTTACTGGATTATGAGTGTCTGAGGCACAGCTGATGTCATAACACACCATACCCATCCATAAAACGCCTATGGCCCAGGACCTGACCAGATGAATGTATGTCTCTTCTATTAAACTTATCAAATATATTTCCTACTAACGATTTAAGTGGGGAAATATCCCAGTGCTGCATCTAGGCTGATTTCTCTGGTATGTAACATCCAACATGAAGTGAGCTCTAGACACTGTCTGCCTCACAGGCCTTCATGGAACCTCAAGGAATGACTGTTTGTTTTCACCTGGGCTCATCTCACCTGAGGTTCCTCTCACCTCACATACATGACGTGCATGCTCACAGCTCATCTGTTCAATGAAAACCTCCTGTTGCCACTCCGAAGGGATGGGAGGTACCTCAGCCCTAAGGTGTGTCCCCCTGCTCTGTATTCGTCTGAGATGTCCCATGTCACGTGGAATGGACACAGGGAGGGATCTCAGTTCAAGGAAGCACATCCCAGTGCTGCATTCTGGTGGTTTCCCATGGGATGTTATTCTCAACATGAAGTGACCTCGAGACACTGTCTGTCCCATGGGCCTTCATGGAACCCCCTGGAATAACTGATGGCGTTTGTGCTCACTTGGGTTCATGTCAACTCGTGTACATTATGTGCATGCTCACATCTCATCTGTACAATGCAAACTTGGACTGCTGAGCTACTCATTCAGTGTCCCTCCATGGAGGGAAGAACAACCTCTGTGAGCTGGGGTGAGAGGACAGGGCTGGAAATGGTGTTGTGAGGGGCCAGTCCATGACGATGTCCTGGAGCAGCTTCCGTGGGGTGTCCAGAGCACAGGGGCACAGCCCAGCCCCTGCTCTGCTGGTCCTGCAGGTCTCTGGCAGGAGGCCTGGCTGTGAGAGGACACTGCTGTGTGCCCAGCCCTGCACACACACACTGTGCAGCTGGACACTGGTGTTTGCATCTGTGGCCACTTTCGTGAGCAAGTTTTTGAGAGAAGGTTTGTAAGAAGACCTAAGCCTTCCGGCACTGCCCTGAGGAGATCACTCTTCTTTATAGAAGTACTGTTACAGAGGCCAGCTCTGTCACAGCAGTGCCCATTGCCTGTCCCTGCCTGCGCTCACAGGACTGACACACAGCAGGACGGTGACCAGGCTGCCAGAGCACTCAGGCCTTGCACCAACACAAGGGATGAGAAGGAGAGTGTGGGAGTGGAACGAGAACAGCTCTGGAAGGCCAAGCGCTGGTGCTCCCTGGCAGGGCTGCCAGGCTGGACTCTTTTCCCCTCCTCCCATGCACACAAGAGCTGTCCCTGCAGCTCCAAACAAGCCTTGCAGGGAGGATATAGTGAAAAACACATCACTACGGGACCCTTTATTTTGTTTAAATACGCACAGATCATGGCTCCTCATTTACACAGCCAGTGGTTATAAAAGAAAAGCAGACAGTGATTTAGAAAGGGAATGACAATGTTATCACAATAAAAAACAACTTCAATAAAAACAGAAAATACAAATGAGAGGCTGGACATGTAACTAGTTACATTAAAACTGCTATGTAGAAGGAGAGAAGCAGTTTATTGTATCAGAAAACAGTAAGGTATGAGTTTCCACAGGGCATCCTTGAGCTCCTGGTTCCTCATGCTGTAGATGAGGGGGTTCACTGCTGGAGGCACCACCGAGTACAGAACAGACACCACCAGGTCCAGGGATGGGGAGGAGATGGAGGGGGGCTTCAGGTGGGCAAACATGATGGTGCTCACAAACAGGGAGACCACGGCCAGATGAGGGAGGCACGTGGCAAAGGCTTTGTGCCGTCCCTGCTCAGAGGGGATCCTCAGCACGGCCCTTAAGATCTGCACATAGGAGAAAAGAATGAAAATAAAACACCCAAATATTACTAAGAGAGTAAACACAAGAAGCCCAAGTTCCCTGAGGTAGGAGTTTGAGCAGGAGAGCTTGAGGATCTGGGAGATTTCACAGAAGAACTGGTCCACGGCATTGCCCTTGCACAGTGGCAGTGAAAATGTATTGGCCGTGTGCATCAGAGCAATGAGAAACCCAGTGGCCCAGGCAGCTGCTGCCATGTGGACACAAGCTCTGCTGCCCAGGAGGGTCCCGTAGTGCAGGGGTTTGCAGATGGCAACGTAGCGGTCGTAGGACATGATGGTGAGAAGAGAATACTCTGCACCAAATAAGAAACCTACAAAGAAGACCTGGGCAACACATCCTGCAAAAGAAATGACCCTGGTATCCCACAGAGAGTTGGCCATGGATTTGGGGACAGTGGTGGAGATGGAGCCCAGGTCAAGGAGGGCGAGGTTGAGCAGGAAGAAGTACATGGGGGTGTGGAGGTGCTGGTCACAGGCTATGGTGGTGATGATGAGGCCGTTGCCCAGGAGGGCAGCCAGGTAGATGCCCAGGAAGAGCCAGAAGTGCAACAGCTGCAGCTCCCGTGTGTCTGTGAACGCCAGGAGGAGGAACTGGGTGATGGAGCTGCTGTTGGACATTCGCTGCCTGTGGGCATGAGGACCTGTGCAAGGAGGAAAAGACAGTGATGGTTTAGATGAGACTTCTCTGGGAAAAACCAAAGCCATTTCCCACAGACCCTCCCACAAAGAGACTCTTTTCAATTTCCAGGAGAACGTCCTGGCTGGAGCCCTGGTCGGTGCTTGATGAGTGTGCAATGAAGAGCAGGGTCTCTGCCCAGGGGCTCTTGAGGAGTCAGCCTGACCCTGTGTGATGGGGTGGGGCCGGGGCCAGTCCTGGGGTTCAGCTTTGTCAGATGGAACCGCTCCTGCTGCAGAAGGGACTGTCAGCATCTGTATCCGCAGGGCTGAGAAACTGAGTTTGAGAGGTTTGGCGTTTCTACAGCTCCTTCTCCCCTCCCACCCTGGGGAGTGCTCTGGTGCCAGAAACCCTCAGCATTTCTGCTGCACTCAGGGAGAACAGAGCGAGTCCTGCGAGACCAGAGGATGCCTGTGGGTCAGTGCAGAGCGAGGGCAGCTGCTCTGTCCCTCTGTCTTGCTCCAGCTGCCCTGGGCTGGCACCTTTCTGAGATGGAGGCTGATCACACCGCCATGTTACCCTGAAAAGCCACCAGGCACTGCTGAGAGCAGAGGGACCCACCTCAGACCACAACATGTCTCACCCTCTCCTAAGGTTTCAGTATCCCATGTTTATCCCGGAAACCACGGGTTTCACAAACCCAACAGCATTTTCTCTGTCACAGCAGCTCCGTATTTCTCCGTGGGGCTTTCACATAACACAGAGATGCTGTAGGACAGGTTTGCATCCTGGAGGGAAGCTCACAGCTTGGAATGAAATCTCAGGGACACAGCCAAGAGTCCTAATGATGGCATTTGATTCAGGGAGACTCAGCTCATTCCCCAGCCCCACACACTGCATTGCCCACAGCCCCACAGGGCAGAGCAAAGCTGGGACACCTGTTCCCATGGACACAGCTGCAGGAACTGCAGAGGGAACTGGAGCTCTGGCTGCACAGGAGCTGCTTCATGCCTTGGAGCCCCCGGCCCTGAGGGCAGAGGCTTTGCTGGGTGGGAGAGGAGGCGAGGGGGCTGCTCAGAGAAGGGATCTGCACTGCAGGGGGTCATAGGGAGTTTTCTCTGTTCTCCCTCCCGCAGCATTTCTGGTTTTGATTTCCTCTCTTTCCCAGATCACATCCCTGCTACCTGAAGATTTTCCTCCTGAGAGCTGTTTCCCTGTCCATGTCTTTTCTCTGTCATTGCTCACAGACCCCATCCCACCCTCTGTGCCCTCATCCAGGCCCTACAGATCCTGCCTGTTTGCCTGGGGGCATCTTTCTGTTGGCAGGCTGGAATACAGGACAGGTCAGATTAAGGCTGAGGAGTTCAGCAAAGGTGATGCAGGTGCTGTCCACAGGAAGAGAGGTGGTGAAGGGATGTTATGAGGCTTCTGGCAGATGTACTGATCATTCAAACTTGCAGCTCAGGAGTCTCAGTGACTTGTTTAAGCATGAGAGCTCATTTTCCTTTTATCCTTTCCTCCACTCTCCAACCGTCGGGATAGGAAACTGAAAAGGCAGGCTCAGGAAAGCTCCCTATCTCTCTGGTAATCCTTGCATTAATCTTCTGCTTGAGGCATCCCCTTGGAAAAATCCTGACGGTGATCTGAGGCTGTGAAAGAGCCCTGACCCACACAGCACCCTCTCCACAGCACAAGCACCTTTCCTGCCCTGATAGGGGTCGCTCCTTCCCCCCACAGCTTCTCCCCACAGCACTGTGGGGATCTCCCCGGGCAGGCTGAGCGCTGACCCTGGCAGGCGGCAGAGTCCCTGCCCCGGCACAGCCCTGGGGTGCAGGGACCCTGCTCTGCAGGACAGCCCTGGGCACCCCTGGGTGCTCACCCAGCTTCACAGCTGTTCAACATTGCCTGCCAAGAGCCTCCTCCTTACAGATCCCTCAAGCTGTGCCTGTGCTAACTTGAGGAGATGCCTCCCGGAGCTGTAGCTGCATTGCCCTGCACCCAGAGACTTACCATGGCAAGGGCTGCAAAGATTTCTCCTCCAGTGAGCTCTCAGCCATCCTCCCAGTCCTGACCACCTTTCATCTCTCTCTGCCTTGCTGGTCTCCCTGAGATCCCCAGGCAGAGCCCTCAGCCCTGCTGCGCTTTGCAGAGGAGCTGCTCCTGGGCAGAGCTGTCTCTCTGCAGCGCTGCCGCTTGCCATGAGCTCCCTCTGTCCCAGGAGCCCAGCCCAGCTCAGCAGCACAGGAGCAGCCCAAGGCGCTTTAATGAACCGTGTGGTGGGTTTGGTGCTGAGGCTATGAAAAACAGACCCTGGAGGAAGTTGAATAAAACCTCTCAAGAAGTTCAAGTCAGATTCAAACTCCAAAGTTTCTTGTAATGTTAATGGGTCCCACTGAGGAACACTATTGAGGAACTGACCCCAGGGTCTGGTTAGAGAAGAAAACTGGAGGCAGAGATGAAGGTCAGGACAAGCAAGGTGAAGGTCTCTCTGATGATCAGTACACCTGGATGTGTTTCATTAATCAAAGGGCCAAGCCCTGACCCCCAGCCCTGTGAAGGCAGATCCTGTCCCTCCCACGTTGCCCAGGGCCCTTCCTGGGACAGTGTGATGTGGGGCTGTGCAAGGCCAAGGGCAGGACTATGGTCCCACACCTCCCAGGTTCCTGGCTGGGGACAAGGAGGCCATGAGGCCCCTGTGCTGTAAGGACAAGGTGTCTCCTCACAGGCATCAGAGCTGGAGACAACAGCCACAGCCAAGGGGAGAAGGAGCTCATGTCTGTTGGGGGCTTTCAGCCTCTTTACATCCCTTGATCATCTCCACGACAGCCTGTCCTATGCTGTGGCATCCCCTGCACCTCTTTCCCTGCAGGCTGGAGACATCCCCCTGCTGCCCCACCTTGCTCTTGTCTGAGCATCTTCCTTCCTTTGCTGATCTCTCTCCATCCTCCCCAGCTGTTCCTTGAAGCACAAAGCCTTGGGCTGATGCAGACTGCCTCTGGGTGACCTGCTCCACCACAGCACTGCCCTTCCACTCACATTCCTTGCTGCTCATGTCCAGCCTGGACCTCCCCAGCTGCACTGTGTGCCATTATTTCTTTCTCATGCGCTTTCCCACTATGAAGAAAACCTCCACCATCTCTGAAACCACCCTTCCGGCACTCTCAGGCTACTCCTACACTGCTGCAGCCTCCCCAGCGCTGCTGGGCCAGAGCAGCCCAGGTCCCTCAGCATCCCACACCATGTGCAGAAGGTCCTGAACCCTGCCTTGGCAGAGCCCTGCACTCTCCAGTTCCTCCCTGCTTCTCCAAACTGGGAGCCGCACACTGGCACACACCCGTGTGTGTGGGGTCACACCAGTGCTGAACCGAATGGGATGAGAACTCCAGGTGTCTGGGTGCCCACGCTCCTCCTCATGCAGCCCCGTGTGCAGCTGCCTTGTTCATGGTGAGCGTGCAGCACGGGCTTGTGTGGCGGCCCTTGTAGTGCCCAGGCCCTTCTCCTCAGGGTCCCTGCTCAGCGTGTCAGGTCCTGCTCTGTCCTGATGGATGGGGTTATTCTCCTGCCCCGATACAGGACTGGCCGCTTCTCCTTTTAAAATTTCAGAGATTCCTGATGGTGGAACCTCAAGGTTTCTCAAGGTCTGGACTCTCCCTGCACTGCTGCAGCCACGGTCCCTCCAATTCCAGCGAGGGCAGGGACTACTTGCCCAGGGAGCCCCCGGTGCCCCCTAAAGAAAAGGGGCCTCGGCCTCCAGGACTCTCCTGAGCCCAGGAAGAGGCCACTAAAATGGCAGCAGTAGCAGGGTTCCATCCAGAGTTTATTCAAGAAAAAGGAAATAACTTCCAATTTCCCTAGCACAGTCTTTCAGTGCTGCTTTCTCCTCCTTATCCTGCTGCCTCTCCCTGACTGCTGTGCCCCACTTTCGGTGGCACCAGATTGTTGGGGGGCCGTGGCCATGTGCCCCCACAGCCCCAGGGCTTTGTCATTGGTGCCCTCACTCACAAGGGAAAACCCATCTGGTCACTCCCCACATAAAGGAGCTCCATACATCCCAGCAACTTCTTCACTCTGAGGGAATCCCACTGCTGACCCTTCCAGCCCGTCTCTCCTGAAAAGCCTGTACCCAGCCATTGCAGCACCCCAAGCTGTGTGACTTGTCCCACCACGCCTGGCGGTGACTCCATGGGTGTCAAACAGCACAGGCTGCAGCTTGTCCTGGCTGTGCCCTTGGCTCAGGGCATCAGTGCACAGTTGGGCTGTGGCACCTCAGCTGTAGCACCCGGCCAAGCTCTGAGAGGCTTAGGGAAATCTGGTTGGTCTCAAGAATCCAGGTCCCCATGTGTGCAAAGGTTTGACTTCAGAGCAGAGCAATGTCACAGTGCTTGGCAGATGGAAAGTTAGGGCTGAAATTGGGCAACAGGAGAGTGAGCAAGCCCTGCTGTCCCCAAGGCCAGAGAGAAACAGGGCTGGGAATGACAGACCTGGAAGGAAACGTGTGTTTTGTCAGTGGCGTCTCTGCTGCCCCTGAGGTGCTTGGGCAGACGTGTCACTGATCTCTAGGAATGACAAGGTGCTGCTGACAGGCCCAAGGTGACAATGGTTTGTCTGTCCCTTGATTATGTTCTCAAGGAGTTGAGAAGAGGGTGGTGAAAAGAAAAAAAGGAGATTTGGAAGTGTTGCTATACGCATGGATACCGCGGTGTGAAGCGCTTCCTATTCAAGGGCTGCCCTACATCTCCTGGATAGAGAAGGGACAGATCTTGCGATGCTTCAGAGGTGGGAATGAGTTTCTTGCACAAAGGCACCGAATCTGTCTGCAGTGCTGTCTGGGGTGTCTGTCCCACACTCACTGTGGATGGGGATGGCTGCCCTGGACAGGACCATCGCTGTCCCTGCCCAATGCATGTAGGGGTGTGTGAGAGCCTTGGCACCTCACGTAACACTGCAGGTGTGTAACTGGCATTAAAGGGAATAACCGCCCTGAATTTGATTTGTCAATAGAATTATAGAAAAATTTCAGCTGTAAGAGACCCTCAGGATCATCGAGTCCAACCATAACCCAACTCTAGCACTAAACCATGTCCCTAAGAAACCCAATTAAATGTCGTCTAAACACCTCCAGGAATGGTGACTCCACCACTTCCCTGGGCAGCCTGTTCCACTGCTTCACAACTTTTTCCATGAAGAAATGTCTCCTAATATCCAATCTGAACCTTCCCTGGCACAACGTGAGAACATTTCCTCTCGTCCTATCACTTGCTGCTTGGGAGAAGAGACCAACACCCACCACGCTACAACCTCCTGTCAGGTAGTTGTAGAGACTGATAAGGTCTCCCCTCAGTCTCTTTTTTCCCGGGCTAAACAGCCTCAGGTCCCTCAGCTGCTCCTCATAAGACTTGTGATCCAGGCCTGTCATGGTCCATTCGGTGATGGACTCGTGATGCTTCATTTACCTTGATCTTGAAGTGCAAAATTAAGGCAATCAAAAAGCCAAGAGGTTGTAATTCAATCATCAATATTTCTTTATTTATTTTGCCCGTAAAGCGGCACGTGATAGAGAGAGTGGAGAAAAAGGAAAGGAAAGAAAGGGGGAAAAAAAAGGGTTGGCTACCACTATGAGATCCAAAGGCATCCCTATGGTCTCAGGTGCCGTGAGAAGAGTCCTGCCGGTTCTCCGTTGTGATCCGTGATCCTTTGGTGGGGAGAGCTCAAAGATGTCCCGTCGGGAATCGTCTTTCATGCTTCTTCACCCCGCTTTGCTCCCATGGATTGAGGCCAATCTCTGCCTTTGTTTCGCAATCCAGGCTGAACTGCACAGGCCTGAAGAGTCCCCGCTTCGCTTGCCAGAACCCGTCTGTGCCTGCATCGCCTCGGTTCAGGGGTCTCTTACTGGTCCATTGGGTGACCTCAAGACCTTCGTCAAGCCTCTGCGCATGCTCTTCTTCACTGGCCTTAGTAGCAGGGAGGAGGTGGGGGCAAGTTTGGCTGAGGCAGCAGGTGAAAATCCATCTTCTGCACAGCAGCTATAGTCCCCAGGTCGGAGAGACCTGTAGAACACAATTCCTTTTAGGAGGTGGGGGCAAGTCTGGCTGCGGCAGCAGGTGGAATCCATACAGCAGCTATTGTTACCTGTAGCCCCCAGGTTGGAGAGACCTGTACAACACAATTTTTTTCCTCAGGCCTCTCTCCAAGTCATTGTCCAATTCTTTCTATCAGGACATCTGTTCTCCAAGTCCCTGATGGCGATGTTCAGGCAAATACTGTTCTTCAGACCAACTCTTACAGGAGGTCATGGAGAACACGCAGCCAGGCTCTTCACCATGGTGTGTGGTAGAAGCACAAAAGAGAATGGGTGGAAGGTGAGAGAGGTTCAGCCAGGACATAAGGAAAAGCTTTTTCCCCAGGAGCTCAGCCAAGTGCTGTCTCAGGTCACCCAGAGAGGCTGCACAGGCTCTGTCTTTGCAGGTTTTCAATCTCTGATTGAATCAAGGCTTGAACACCTTGGTCTGACCCAGTTTCTGACAGGTTGGACTGCAGACTCCTGAGGTCCCTTCAACCTCAGTTCTCTTACAATCCCATTGTGATGTTGGGCTCTGTTTCTAACTGGAGCAGAGCAGACGATTATGGGCCATGAATCCAGCTGTGCTGGAGGTGACCATCTAAACCATCATCTCAACCAGTGAACCAGCCAACACCTCAGTGTGACTCGCTCTGGGCAAAGTGTGAGGAGTCCTGGGCAGGGAAGGTTTAGAGGGCATGGGGCGCTATGCAAGACACAAAATGATCTTGCCTTAATGCCTCCAGGCCCGGCAGATATCACTTAATGTCAACGAAAATTAAAATAAGAAGAACAAAAGATCCAAAGCAAAGGAAGGTGCCAACATACTTTTTTTTTCATTTTTTTTTTCTTTTTTCAGTCTTTGTGGGGGGGTTTCTTTTCTTTGAAAAGCAAAGAGTTTTCCAGAACTGGGAATGGATTTAGGACACAAATGTCTTCAGCTCCAGGGACACAAACACCTGGTGCCAGTGTAGATGCCCCGGGAACCCCTGCCCAGGCTCCCCCTGCATCGCAAGGTGCTCTGGTCTTCCCCAGGTCCTCTGTGATAGAGGCCAATCCCAGGCCAGCACCTCAGGTGTACTGGGGCCCCTCAAATGGCCCTGGCTGTTTATGGTGAGACAGCTGATGACTGATGTCTGCCTGGAAAGGTGCACTTTGTTGTTGTTGTTGTTTTTGGGTTTGGTTTGGGTTTTTATTTCTGTTTTTTGTTTGTTTTGTTTGTTTGTTTCTGGGGGTTTTTGTTGGCTTATTTTTAACATATTAAAACAAAAATCCAAAACAAACAAAAAAACCCCCACCAGAAACACAAAAAAATGCTAAAAAGTGAATTACCAGGAAGTGTACTAAGGGTACAAAAACAATTATTGGTCTTCCCCTGTACTTCTATTACCAACACTCCTTTATTTCATCTCTGTCATCATTCAGGAGTTTCCACCTCTCCTGATTAAATGTCCATGTCAAAGGACAACTTTCCAGCAGACTGTCTGGACGTTTGCCCTTCCCAGTGCTCTCAGGTTTCCTCCTCCACTTGCTCTTTGGTCATTCAGTTGCCTCTCCACTGTCTGCTTTCTGCTTTGAGCTTCAGGGAGTTACAAACTTGCCTCATTCTTCAGAAGTCTAATTAACATGGTAGTTAATGTGTTAATTGTGTTTATATATATCCTTTCCTATCTCTCTGTCTTAAACAGTTCTTGTGTGGATGTCCCGTGTGGATGGTGGACCTCATTAGATCCAGCTTACACAGACAGTTGAGGAAAGTGGTTTAGTGTTTATGAAATTGTGTAGTGTTTACACAGGAGAGCAGGTGGGAGCTGGTGTGCAGGAGCTGCAGCATCCACCTGCAGAGCTCCGTGCAGAAGTCTGATGTGAGGAAAAGTGATGCAAGTCCCAGGTGGCCAAGGAGGGAATGGGCAGACTGGGGGTGGGGGGTGAGGAGCAAGGGTGTCCATACAGTGTCCAGCCTCAAGGGACTGTTCTCCTGCCTGTCCAGATATCTTCAGGAGACCCTCTGGATCAATGTCCATTGCAGAATGCTGCTGTCACTTCTTCTACACACTGAAAAATGACAGAAAGTAGCCTTGAAAGGAAAAACCCTCCTTTATGAAATGTTCTTTGAACTCTTCATCAGTAAGTGTCCCATTGAAACCTCTCCAGTTAGTTCTACAAGTCTTGAAGATTGGAAGAAAATTAGGAAAGAAACATGGCTCGTTAGGGCTTTCTGTGTTTTAATGAGCCCCATGGCGTATTTGGTGCTGAGTCCATGAACCTCAGATACCAAGGACAGACTGAAGAATCTCCTCAAGAAGCCCAAGTCAGAAGCAAAGCCCAAAGTACCTTGAAGCATTAATGGGCCCCACTGAGGGCTGTTACTGACAAAGACTCACCAGGGACTCGTTAGAGCAGATAATTGGAGGCAGTGATTGCATCAGGCAAAGGCAAAGTGCAGCAGCTCTGATGCTGAGAAAACCCTTGATTTGTTTGATGAAGGACAATGGCCAAGCCTTGACCCCCTGCCCCTAGGAAGGGAGATCCTGTCCCTCACGTGTGTCTCAGGGCTCTTCCTGGGGATGTGGGGATGATGCCCAGTGCAGGACAATGGTGTGACACTCCCTGGGGGGTGCAAGGAGGCAATGGGGTGCCATGGCCATGACAACCATGTGTCTCCTCTTACGCCTCGCTGTCAGGGACATCAGCCATAGCCAAGGGGACAAAGACCTCAGGTCTTTCAGGGACATCCAGCCTTGCCAGCACCCTTGGCCATCTCCACCACAGTCCATCCTACACTGTCCCAGGCCTGTGGCTGTTTCCCCACAGGCTGCAGACACCCCATGCGCTTCCCCAGCTTGTTCTCACCCCAGTGTGTCCCCACCTGTGCTGCTGTCTCTCCATCCTCATCCGCTGTTCCTTGAAACACAAAGCCATGACTGATCCAGAGTCCTTCTGAATGAACACAGCACTGTGCTCAGAATGACATTTCTTTATCCTGAGGTCCACTCTGGACCTCCAGAGCTGCAGTTTCTGATGGTTTTCCTTTCTCATGTTGTTTCCCTCTACCAAAAAAAAAAAACCCAACAAACCCAAAAAAGTGCCATCATCTTGGAAAGTGATTTTCGAAGATTTCTGAAGCTACTAGTACTCTTTCTTGTCGTGGTTTTACCACAGCCACCAACTAAGACCATGAGAGCTGCTCACATCCTGCTCCCGGTCTCCAAGTGGGATAAGGGAGAGAACTGAAGGGGAAGGGAGAAACCTGTGGGTTTAGAAAAAAAAAATAATAAGACAATAAAAATAATACACTACTACTACTAATATACTAGAATATACATAAAGTAAAATATATGATACTCAGTGCAATCCCTCACATAACTCCAGTTGTGCCAAACAGACAGCCCAAGAGAAGGGAGTGCCCTGGTCCTGAACAGCCAATCCCAGCAAGAGAAAGTAAAAGTGCAAAAGGCCCAAGGGCCAACTGCAAAATGGCAGAACGGCAAAAGGCCAGCCTGACATCGAACTCCTGACAGAATGAAACTTCTGAATGGAACTAACCAAACCAGCTGGAAAACCCAAAGTAACGGATGTAACAAGCCCTAAAAGCTGGCTCCAGCTTTAGACTGAGCATGACGCTAATCATAGGGAATATTTCATTGATCAGCCTGCATGTCAACCCACGTGCTGTCCTGTCTGTGTCCCCTCCTGCCGAGTTGCATCTGCAGATGGATGGCCAAAGAAGCCCTTGGTTTCCCTGACAACAGCCAAGATATCAGTGAGTTCTGACATTCCTTTCATACCAAATGGCAAACACCGTAAAGCTGCTAAAAGAAAAAATTAACTCTATCCCAGGGAAGAAACCGTGTTATTATTCTCATAGCAAATCTAAACAAAAGACTATATTAGCTATGAAGAAGAGAGATTGAAAATGCATGAAGAAAATTAACTCAATCTCAGTAAAAACAGCACGTTTCCTCCGCCTCCACTTCACCAGGCTAAAGAAGTTTGGGTCTCTCAACATCTCCACACAGGACCCAGACTGTCTCTGGCCACACAACAGCTCCTCCCCGTTCCTCCAGAGTGGGGAACCTCCCACTGGGACACCCCGCTCCAGATGTGACCACACCAGTGCGGAGTCAAGATGGACAATAACTGCCCTTGGCTGGGTGGCCACGCTCCTCCCAGTGCAGCCCAATGTGCTCATGGGCGTATTCCTGTTTAGCACCACTGAGAACTGACTGAACAGCCAGGCTCAGAGGGTTGTGACCAGCGGCACAAAGCCCAGCAGGAGGTACCATGAGGAGCACTGAAGGACACCATGTCCCTACCCAACATCTCCTCCCCACAGGTGTCCCTTGGGTCCCTGGAACCACCTCAGTGACAAGGGGGAGAGCACTGCCTGTATGGGGTGGAGGAGATGGGGTCTGGAATGAGGGTCCTGGGGCAGTTTCTCCTGGTTGTTCATGCAGCAACAAGCTGGGCTGGATAGTTGGAGAGAGGAACTCTTCCTAAGGGCCTCCAATGGGCTTGGGGATGGTCTACAGTTTCCTGCATGCTGCCTTTTCTGGTGGAGATCAGAGGCTGCCGGCCCTTTAGAGGACCCAGGACAGGCCTTGTCCTTCCTCTGGTCACAGCTGGACCCCAGTTCTCCAGCTCGGCCCCAGCTCAGGAGCCTTGTCTAGGGGTGACTTTTGGGGTAAGGTTGACAAGAGGGGTGCATAAGTTTGTCTTAAGGACATGTGATGAGCACCAGGACTGGAGTACCAGAGCAAAATGATGTGGCTTCTGGGTGAATACTTTCTTCGGTGCAAATCCTGAAACAGAGTCCCAGACTTGCTTTCCATGCCACCCTTCACGAGGGATGATGCACTAAGAGATGGCAAGTGGGGGACACCGATCCTTCTCCAGCTACTTCCCAGGCCTGGTGAAGCACCAGGACAGCAAGGACTTCTGGCCCTGCACCCTGAACTCTGGGTATTATCTTGGGGCAGCTGAACACCAGCATTTTTCTCTCCAAGGCAATTTCCAGCCCCGGTCAGCTCCTGTCTGATCTCCCCCCATCCCTCCTCTGATCTGGTCTGGTGCTCCTGGCCCCTTCCCTGTGCTCCCCACAGGGCCCCAACCTGGCACTGATGCTCTACAGAGCAGGTTGGCTGCAGGACCATGGGGTGACTCCACACTGGTTGTGCTGCTCAGTGAGGGACACAGATGCAACTGCATGGGCTGCACTGTCACTGAGCTCTTTCCCGGGGGTCTAAAGCTCTGGAACGGGTTCAGAGCATTTCTTGGGACTCATTGGGTTTTCCGCTCATTTTGGTTCAGCACTCCTTTCCTTGTCCTTCAGGTGCCTGGAGATCAGTGCAGGAAGACGCGCCCTGTCCCCTTCCCAGGGATGGAGGTAGGCTGACCAGCCCATAATTATTCAAATTGTCCTTCCTGCCCTTCTTGAAGATGGGTTTGACATCTTCCTTTCCCAAGGAACTCAGAACTTCTCTGATTCTGCTGTCACTTTTGAAAGCACAATCAAGAATGATGGGCAAGGGTGACATAGCAGACAGGAGCACTTGCAATGAGCCTGTCCCAGCAGCTAGGATGAATCTCACTGGGCCACTGAGTTTTATTCCTGGAGTCACACACAGAAATGCCAGGATTCCATCAGGCATCCGTTTCTGAGCTGGTCTCAGGACTCCTTATGCACCCAGGGATGTTCAGAGACAGAGTCTGTCCCTTTTACACACAGAGGCAGGAGTCACAGTGTCCCTCTGGCCTCCTGTTGCCACTCCCAAAGGGACGGGAGACACCTCAGCCCTGTGGTGTGTCACCCTGCTCTGCACTCATCTGAGAAGTGCCATGTCATGAGGAATGGACACGGGGATCTCAGTTCAAGGAAGAAGATCGCAGTGGGTGGTTTCCCATGGGTGTTACTCTCAATGTGAAGTGACCTCGAGACAATGTCTGTCCCACAGGCGTTCATGGAACCCCCAGGAATAGGTGATGGTGTTTGTCCTCACTCGGTTTCATCTCACCTCATGTACATGATGTGTGTGCTTACATCTCATCTGAACAATGCAAACATGGACTTCTGACCTACTCATTCAGTGTCCATCCGTTTAGGGAAGAGCAACTTCTGTGAGCTGGGAAGAGAGGCCAGGGCTGGAAATGGTGGTTGTGAGGGGCCAGTCCATGACGATGTCCTGGGGCAGCTTCCGCGGGGTGTCCAGTGCACAGGGGCACAGCCCAGCCCCTGCTCTGCTGGTCCTGCAGGTCTCTGGCAGGAGGCCTGGCTGTGAGAGGACACTGCTGTGTGCCCAGCCCTGCACACACACACTGTGCAGCTGGACACTGGTGTTTGCATCTGTGGCCACCTTCTTGTGCATGTTCTTGACAGAAACTTGAAGAAGACCTAAGCCTTCCGGCACTGCCCTGAGGAGATCACTCTTCTTTATAGAAGTCCTGTTACAGAGGCCAGCTCTGTCACAGCAGTGCCCATTGCCTGTCCCTGCCTGCGCTCACAGGACTGACACACAGCAGGACGGTGACCAGGCTGCCAGAGCACTCAGGCCTTGCACCAACACAAGGGATGAGAAGGAGAGTGTGGGAGTGGAACGAGAACAGCTCTGGAAGGCCAAGCGCTGGTGCTCCCTGGCAGTGCTGCCAGGCTGGACTCTTTTCCCCTCCTCCCATGCACACAGGAACTGTCCCTGCAGCTCCAAACAGGCCTTGCAGGAAGGATATATATTGAAAAACAAGTCACTACAGGATGCTTTATTTTGTTTAAGAGAAAAAGAGAGCACGGCTCCTCATTTACACAGCCAGTGGTTAAAAAAGAAAAGCAGATAGAGATTTAGAAAGGGAATGAGAATGTTATCACAATAAAAACCAACTTCAATAAAAACAGAAATTACAAGTGAGAGGCTGGACCTGTAACTAGTTACATTAAAACTACTATGTAGAAGGAGAGAAGCAGTTTATTGCTTCAGAAAACACTAAGATATGAGTTTCCACAGGGCATCCTTGAGCTCCTGGTTCCTCATGCTGTAGATGAGGGGGTTCACTGCTGGAGGCACCACTGAGTACAGAACAGACACCACCAGGTCCAGGGATGGGGAGGAGATGGAAGGGGGCTTCAGGTAGGCAAACATGGCAGTGCTGACATAGAGGGAGACCACGGCCAGGTGAGGGAGGCACGTGGCAAAGGCTTTGTGCTGTCCCTGCTCAGAGGGGATCCTCAGCACAGCCCTCAAGATCTGCAGATAGGACAGCACGATGAACACAAAACACAAAAAGAACAAACAGACACCAAAAACAACAAGCCCAGATTCCCTGAGGGAGGCATCTGAGCAGGAGAGCTTGAGGATCTGGGGGATTTCACAGAAGAACTGGTCCAGGGCATTGCCCTTGCACAGTGGCAGTGAAAATGTATTGGCCGTGTGCATCAGAGCAACGAGAAACCCAGTGGCCCAGGCAGCTGCTGCCATGTGGACACAAGCTCTGCTGCCCAGGAGGGTCCCGTAGTGAAGGGGTTTGCAGATGGCAACGTAGCGGTCGTAGGACATGACGGTGAGAAGAAAATACTCTGCACCAAACAAGAAAAATACACAGAAGACCTGGGCAGCACATCCTGCATAGGAAATGACCCTGGTATCCCACAGAGAGTTTGCCATGGATTTGGGGACAGTGATGGAGATGGAGCCCAGGTCGAGGAGGGCGAGGTTGAGCAGGAAGAAGTACATGGGGGTGTGGAGGTGCTGATCACAGGCTATGGTGGTGATGATGAGGCCGTTGCCCAGGAGGGCAGCCAGGTAGATGCCCAGGAAGAGCCAGAAGTGCAAGAGCTGCAGCTCCCGTGTGTCTGTGAACGCCAGGAGGAGGAACTGGGTGATGGAGCTGCTGTTGGACATTCGCTGCCTGTGGGCATGAGGACCTGTGTAAGGAGGAAAAGACAGTGACGGTTTAGATGAGATTCCTCTGGGAAAAACCAAAGCCATTTCACATATGCCTTCCCCCTGCTCCACACCCCCTTGTCGTTTTCCAGACCTTCCTTCAGCTCCATGGCTGAGCCCTGGGTGGTGCTGGCTGGAGGTGCCGTGAGGAGCAGGGCCTGTGCCCACTGGCTGCCCAGGAGTCAGCCCTGCTCTGCAGCAGGGGTCATGGAACGGGGGGCAGGGGACGGACCTGGGGTTCAAAGTTGTCATCTGAAACTGCTGCTGGTGAAGAAGGACCTGTCAGCATCTGCACTGTCACAGAGAATGGAACAGGATGGTAAAATGAAATTTGAAAGGTTTGGTTGTTTTACAGCTTCACAGAATCATAGAATGTTAGGGATTGGATGGGACTTCGAAAGATCATCTAGTCCAATCCTGCGACTCCCCTGGAGAGTGTTCTTGCGTGTCAGAAAGTCTCATCATTTATGCTGCAGGGAGAAGAGAGCAAGCCCTGCGAGACCAGAGGATGCCTGTGGGTCAGTGCAGAGTGAGGGCAGCTGCTCTGTCCCTCTGTCTTGCTCCAGCTGCCCTGGGCTGGCACCTTTCTGAGATGGAGGCTGATCACACTGCCATGTTACCCTGAAAAGCCACCAGGCACTGCTGAGAGCAGAGGTTTGCAGGCTGCAAAAAAGGACTGGTCCATCTAAGGCAGATGTGTCCAGCCAAGGTGATGCTGCTGCTGTCCATAGGCAGAGGGGTGGTGAAGGGATGTTATAAGGCTTCTGGCAGATGTACTGATGACTCTGAGTTGCAGTTCAGGAGTATCAGTGACTGCTTACAACTTGAGAGCTCCCTTTGCATTTATCCCTTCCTCCATCCCCCCACCCCCCAAGTCTTGGAATAGGAGACTGAAAGGACAGACTCAGGAAAGCGCCTGATCTTTGTAGTAATACCTGTATAGATCTTCTCCTTGAAACCTCCTATTGGAAGAGCAGCCCTGACCCACAGAGAAACCAGCAGCAGAAGGATGCTGCCCTGCCGGGGGTCGCTCCTTCCCCCCACAGCTTCTCCCCTCAGTGTTGTTGGGATCTCCCTGGGCAGGCTGAGCGCTGACCCTGGCAGGCGGCAGAGTCCCTGCCCCGGCACAGCCCTGGGGTGCAGGGACCCTGCTCTGCAGGACAGCCCTGGGCACCCTGCAGCTGGGAGATGGCAGCTGTCGTGCCCTGTCCATGCTAAGGAACAGATCCTTCTCCTCCACTCCAGCCATGGGATCTGCCAGCTCTGGGAGATAATTGCAGGATCCTCATCTGCACCACCCTGCACCCAGAGACTTACTGTGTTAAGGACTGTGAAGATTTCTCCCCCAGTGATCTCTCAGCCATCTCACCACCCCAGACTGCATTTCCATCTCTCTGCCTCGGTGCTGCAGGCAGAGCCCTCAGCCCTGCTGCGCTTTGCAGAGGAGCTACTCCTGGGCAGAGCTGTCTCTCTGCAGCGCTGCCGCTTGCCATGAGCTCCGTCTGTCCCAGGAGCCCAGCCCAGCTCAGCAGCACAGGAGCAGCCCATGATGTCCCTTTCTCTGTCCCCTCTGGGCTCCCTCCAGGTGTCCCTGGGGCTTCAGGGGCACATCCTTTCAAACAACTTGAAGTAATCAGTGATGTTGATTCTCTCTCCTCTGCAGTGACACTTCTTGCCAGCATTGTGTTCTTTGTACTAAAAAATAAATTGGTATGAGAATCATCTTTTCTTGTCCCATCATTAGGCAGGACAAAAGGAACGTTACAGGAAAGGACCAAATTTCTAAAAACTGCAGGAGGAATACGTTCACCTGAATGAATTTAGGCATTATATTTTGGTTTTATACTCATAGGTCTAGAGAGATATCCAGCAATCTTTTGGCCACGTCATGTCTGTGCTCTGAAGCAAAGCCTTTGCACACATGGGCTCTTGGACACTTGGTACCAGGTTTCCATGGGGCGACTCAGAGGTTTCCTGGTGCCACAGCTGGGGTGGTTCAGCCCAGATGTGAGGCAATGGCCTCAGCCAGGGACCTGACTGGGGGAGCTGGAGCTGTCAGTGTTGCAGACAGAGCTGTGACACGGATGGAATAAACTGCCAAGGCAGGGTGGCAGAAGTTAGTTCATCTGGTCTGCAAGGACAGCAGCCTCCAAGCACAGCAACAGGCCAGAGCAAAACTCAGTCTAGACCTGTAAGGCAATTCAAGGGCCTCATAATGAGCTGTTCCTAGCTCAGGAAAGGAGAAACAAAGACACCTTGTGGCCACTCATTGATTTAATAATGGAAAGAAGTGATATTCTCTGTGTCTCTGGTCCTCCATCTTCACCAGCAAGGTCTCCCAGGCCTCTGTCACTGGAGGCAGAACAACCAGCAGTGGATGGGGATCAAGTCAGGGGTCCCTGGAACTAACACAATCCTTTCCAGTCTATGGGACAGGAAGGGCGGCATCCCAGGAGCTGAGACAGCAGGACCATGTCACAGTGAGGCCACTCTCCACCTTCTTGGAAAGCTCATGGAGACTGGGGGGACTCCCTGACCACTGGCAGCTCTCACACATCGTGTGCACTTTTCAAAATGGCCAATGGTTGAGTGCTGTGGTTTGCTTGCGGGGTGAAAATAAAACCGTGGCAGATGTATTGTTAACTCCCTCTTCCACCCCTTCCCCCTTCAGCCCCTCCCTCTCCCCTCATCCCACTAAGGACAGGCAATTGGGAGGAGAAAGAAGGACAGAGACAAGAGAGTTGGAAAAATTAAAAATGTTTTACTAATGCTACTAATATGAAATAGAGAAAATAATACAAAATATATAAAACCAATCTTGAAAGTCCCGGCAACTGCTCCGGCAGATGTGGGGCCGGCACCTGAAGTCCTGGGCTGGACACTGCAGCCAACCGGAACTGGATTCAGTCTGTCACTTGGCCTCAGTTCGCAGGGACAACTCGCAAGGTCCTCTCCCAATGCTGGCCATAAGGAAAACAGGGACGAGATCCTCGTGATCCCCCACTTTTATATGAAGTATGACGTTAATGGGGTCGAATACTTTAGTTGGTCAATTTTCAGTTCACCTCCTGCTTGCACATCTCGCGAGATGCATCATTATCAATGACCTTGCATTCCATTGCTATGTCTACCAAAACATGTATCTAACTTTCAGGAAAACTGCAGTTAGCAAGAAGACTTTAGATGACAGGGAAATTCACTAAAAGAGTAACTTGTTTCTGATAAAACCAGGACAGTGAGCAGGGTAACTAAAGGCTGTGTCCCAGAGCATGTCCACCCTGACCCCATTTCTGGGTGTCTGAAAGAGAAGGTGACAGGGTTTACCCAGGGCAGGTTGTCCCTGTCCATCCTCTTTGCTTTCTGTGAGGAAAGGACTGTGTTGCTGGATGCGGGGAGAACATTGATGGTCCGTTACCTGAAGTCAGCAAGGCATTCAGCATCATCCCGTGCAGTATTCTTCTGTATAAGGTAGGATAAAACCCTGAGTAATCTGGTCTGACCCTGCTTTGAGCAGGAGGTTGGTCAAGACACCTCCTGAGCTCCCTTTGAGCCTGAATGATGCTGTCCTTCCTTCCTCCTCATATTTTCAATTTAGAGAAATCTCTCAGGTTCCGTCTGATCACAGAAATACATCACATGAGGTGCAGGGCTGCTTTAAAAGTACCCAAACAGGCCTGACAACAACTTCTGCACTCTTTTCATTTGCCCAAACCCAAGTTCTTCTTTTTTGCTATACTCATGCCCAACTTGTTAACCCTTTCAGAGCAGGTTGCTCAAGAGGTGTCAGCATCCATGTACAGAGCCTGTACATCAGACAGATATCAAAGCCACCATTACAGACATGATGACGAAGCACTTGACAAGCTCCTTGAACCCAGGAATCAGCATGTCTTGTCTCCTGAGATGCCATTGAACACCTGAACTTTAAGTGAAGAGTATGTGAGGGTTTTTTTGTGCATCCTGGCTTGTCTCATGACCCATGTGGTGCTTCAGGCTGTGAAGAGAATCAAAACCAGCCATTTGACTGGGGTAGTTCCATTTTACATGGTGTCACGCAGGGCAGATGAAGGAGCTCAGAAGTCCAGAGTCTGCTGCACAGTTGGGACTTTTGAGAATGGAAATGCAGGTAACAGTGTTGTGTCAGTGCACACTACATAAAGATTCTGGCTTCCTTTGTGCCTTCTTGCTGACCTGGGATCTGTTCCTTGGCCTTCTTTGTCTCAAAAAGAAACTATTCTCCTATGCCACCTCCACCTCACACCAGGGAAAAAAAAGGAGAAAAGTTATGAAAGAAGCATGATTTGGGGGTAATTCTGTCCAAGAGGTGTACTCTTTATACAATAGAAAAAAAAAAAAAGAGAGAAAAAGCATTGTTTTAAGAACTTCTCTCAAGACAACTACTGAGGTGTAGTAGATGTTTTGAAAAGCAAGAATGACTGTTAGGAATGAAACTAAAGACTTTTAGTTAATCATCATCATCAGTGAGAATAAGGAGTTCCCTGTTACTGTTATTAGTGGTAGTACCACTGTTCTAAAACATCCTTCAGAGCATCTCGATTTTTCCTGGGCTCCAAAGCTCAGCCTGCTCAGATTTTGGAAGGATTGCTTCAAACCCCTGTGACCCAAATCTCTACAACAGTCTTTCCTCAACAGTCTTTTACCCCAGGAAGGGTAAAACTTCCAATGTAGGCACCAAACCAGTGCCCAACCTGCCTGGATAGCCAGGAGAGCTGTGCAAAGCAACAGCCGCACTCAAGGGGAGTTGGAGGTGATGGGAATTGAAATGGTTTCACCCCAAATCATAGAATCATGGCATCATAGAATCATTTAGGCTGGAAAAGACCCTTAAGAACATGGAGTCCAACCATAAATCAAACACTGCCAAGGCCACCACTAAACCATATCCCTAAGTGCCACATCTCCACATCTTTTAAATAATTCCAGGGACGGAAGCTCAAATCTTTAGCTGGCGGGACACCATTGGCTGCAGTTAGACATAAGATACTTGTCATGCCTGTGAGTTCAGACCTCGCTGGCAGAATGTCTCACACCCCTCACTGAGGAGAGCAGGGTGCTGGGGGGATGGGAGCACGTTTCAGTTTCCCAGGTCCCAGGACCCAAACCATCCTTCCCTTCAACTCTCCCATCCAGTTTCTTGAGATGCAAAGTTGGTGGGCCTTCTGTGGATAGTCATGTGTAAAAGGCGTGAATAATCCTTCAAGTGTTTGTGTACTTTGTCTAGGAATGCCAGTTTTTAAAGAAAAAAAAAAAGTTTAACATGCTTACATTTAAATATCTGTAATATAGTACTCTGCGTCTGTGGTAGCCCCTCCAATGACAATTAAATAGGTATTTGCACTATAAGACCATACCTCATCCACAAGTACACATCTAAGTGGTTCAGATGAAGGCTGGTTTGGCAAAAGTCACCCTTTGTGTCCCCAGGTGCACGGACACTGCTCATGTGCCTCTGCAGAGAGTGGCAGAAGCTGGATGCCCTTCTCGGGACAGACTCCTTCCAGGAGAGACACAGACACAGGCGTAACTCATCAGGTCTTCATGGCAGTTCACTCAGCATCAGTTTTGACATATTGGGTGCTTCCTGTGACTACCCTTTCTGCACAAATGATCATAAAAAGACACCCATTTAGTAAGCCATGGTCATAAAGGGGCTGTTATGGACAAGAGAGCTCACCATGAACTCTGGGGAGAGCGAGGAAGTTTATAGTAAGCACCAGGAAGAACCAAAGAGCTCAAGGCCTCTTCTGAAGAGCAGGAGGCCCTGAGCAGCAGAGATTGGCCATGTGTAGGTGTGGGAGAGGGTCAGGGCATGTCAGGGAGAAGCAATGAGATGGCTGATGGTTTAGTGAACCCTTACAGCCATGGCTGAGCCCAGGAATGGAAAGCAGTTGTTGTCTGCAGGTGGAGGAGGAATAGGAGCAAGACTTTCCTGGGAATATGGAAGGAAGGAAGAAAGGCCTCTCTTGGGCTAATCATATATGGCAGTGACATTTGCCTGCTGTGGACATGGCTGTGCCTAGGAGATGGGGAATGGCTGCTGCTGGGGGGGCTGTGCTCAGGCATGGCCCATGAGGTTTCCCTGCTCTGCTCCTCTCTTACACCGCCCAGTCCTGGATGGACCTCAGGAAATATCCATGAACCTGGTGGATGCATGAACATCCTGGAGTGATGGGATATGGATCCAAATAGAGGATTCAAGCAAGTTTGAGACTGGGACATTGAGGTGATTGGTGACCATTGCCAGGGGTATAAAAGAAGATTGATGAGTTGTGAAGAACTCACAGGCATTTCCAACTCCACAGAAAACCAGAGCCTTGCAGCTAAAGCAAGAGCACTTGACATAAAACCCACCCCCAAAACACCAAACACTCACACTGACCCCACGAAAAGCCTTGAAAAACATTTGAGAAAAATCTACCAGGTCCCAGGGGTCAAGTCTCAGCCATTCTGGTGATAAACAAGCATCAAGGGCTGACAGGGCATCAGAGCCACCTCCACATTGCCCTCACCACCTGTAACCAGTGTCTCCAAGTCTTTGCTTCACCAGCTTCCAGGGACAGGGACCTCGACTGGTTGTTTCCTTCACAGCTGCGTCAGTGCTGGCCCTTCATGGGGTCCCAAGCACCCTCAGAAACTTGAGTTCCACTTCTGCCTTTCACTTCATCAGAGGTTTGTTCATTCTTTCAGCAGCTGCAGTTCAGGGTCACGGCAGCAGAGGGCTCATTAACATCCAAAATGCCCTTACAAGCCAAGGCTCTGTGCATCCTTTTCCTAAAGGCTTCAAGTCTGGTCTTGATGATTAGGGAGATTTCAGGAATAGCCAAATAGAGAGCATTTCCATAATAAAGAAGAATAAATCAGTATTTCTTCTATTGTCTTTGCCCCTCTCCCTCCTCCCCGTTTCCCAAAGAGGTGGTATCTTATTGATCTGGAGCATTTTCTGATGAAGACAAAACAATATGTGTAGGAAAGTGGGTGCCTGATGCACCACTTGAGTGAGGAGACAGGCCAGGACAGCTCAAGAGGAATCACACTCCTCTGGAGCACAAGGCTGTCCTGCAAGGCTTCTCAGATTTCCTGAGCTCCTTCACCCATCAGACAGACTTCCATGTCACCACCTGTATTGGCTGCTGTCCCTCAGTATGTCAAAGTCTTCTCCTCTGGAGCCCACCAGCCTGCGCTCTGCTGCTGGCCTTCCTCCCTCCCCTCTGGTGCCTGGAATGCCACTGTTGCCTGGTCACCACAGCCAAGGTGGACACTGATGTGCACATCCCTCACCAGCTCTTCCTTGTTTCCCAGTTCCAGATCCAGGTGAGCATCACCCTTGTTGTCCCACCAGGCAGCCACGTTAAGCAGTCAGCCCAAGATCTTCTGGACTGTTGATACCCACTGCTTTGCCTGGCCAGTGAATGCCAGGGCAATGACAGTTCCCCATAGGAACCTGCTCATTGACTGGTGACTTCCTCAGGTTGCTAACAGAAGATCTTTTCCATTTCTTCTCCATGATCAAGTAGTTTGTAACACCCAACATATTTTCACCGTCTACTGGGTTTACATGGCAAAGTCTTGTAACTAGGGATGAGTGTGGGCGTGCTACAGCTGTCACCTCTCTGAGGAGACAACGGGAGTTTGACCGGCATCAGGCAGATCCAGTTTCAGCTGGCTCCAATATGGACCCACTCCTTGCCCAGTCTGAGCCACTCAGTGATGCTAGCAGCACCTCTGTGATTTTGTATTTGAGAAAGGGTAAAAAATGCTGCACAACAGCAGGTGGGAGAGAGGAGGGAGGAAATGTGAGAGAAAAATTGCTGCAAAAACCAAGGTCATATCCCATGGGACCCAAGCAGGTCCCTCAGCAGGCCAAAGCCTGCTCTCCTGAAATCCTGCTCTTTGCCTTGTTATCATCTCCCAGGAGCCTCAACGCCACTTTCCCATCCCTGACTGTTCCACCCCTGACCAACCCTTTCTGGTTTGTAAGTGTGAAGTCCCACAGGGCACCTCACCTCACTGACTCCTCAGCCACCCGTGTCAGGAAGATGTTGTCCATGAGCTCCAAAACCCTCCTGGATGGCTGGTACCTTGCAGCTATTGGGATATCTTAGGTTTGCCATGAGGACACGGCCTTGAAAACATGAGGCTTCTTTCCTTTGTCTGAAGGAGGCCTCATCTAATTCCTCTTCCTCATCAGTGAGTCAGTAGCTGATGTCCACCCACCACAACACTGCCCATGCTGTTCTGCCCTCTCACGCTGACTCCTCAACTTTCAGCTGATATTCTCTGTCCCCAGGCAGAGCTCCACACATTCCTGCTGCCGTCCCACATGAAGGGAAACTTCCCCTCTAAGTCCAGACCTCTGGCATTACGAGCACTAGCCCCCCAAGAAAGCAAAGTTTCCCCTGCAGGTGATATTCGTAGTGTCCTGTAACTCCTCATGATGTTATCTTGGGATAGACGCTCTCATCAGGATAAACCGTCTGCATGTAAACACTAACAGCTGGAGCTCCTTCTCCCCTTGGCTGTGGCTGTTGTCTCCAGCTCTGATGCCTGTGAGGAGACACCTTGTCCTTACAGCACAGGGGCCTCATGGCCTCCTTGTCCCCAGCCAGGAACCTGGGAGGTGTGGGACCATAGTCCTGCCCTTGGCCTTGCACAGCCCCACATCACACTGTCCCAGGAAGGGCCCTGGGCAACGTGGGAGGGACAGGATCTGCCTTCCCAGGGTTGGGGGTCAGGGCTTGGCCCTTTGGTTAATGAAACACATCCAGGTTTACTGATCATCAGAGAGACCTTCACATTGCTTGTCCTGACCTGTCATCTCTGCCTCCAGTTTTCTTCTCTAACCAGACCCTGGGGTCAGTTCCTCACTAGTGTTCCTCAGGGGGACCCGTAACATTACAAGAAGCTTTGGAGTTTGAACCTGACTTTGACAACTTGAGAGGTTTCTTCAGCTTCCTCCAGGGTCTGAAGTTCATGGACTCAGCAGCAAACCCACCAGAGGGGTCATTAAAGCACCTTGGGCTGCTCCTGTGCTGCTGAGCTGGGCTGGGCTCCTGGGACAGAGGGAGCTCATGGCAAGCGGCAGCGCTGCAGAGAGACAGCTCTGCCCAGGAGCAGCTCCTCTGCAAAGCGCAGCAGGGCTGAGGGCTCTGCCTGGGGATCTCAGGGAGACCAGCAAGGCAGAGAGAGATGAAAGGTGGTCAGGATGGGGAGGATGACTGAGAGCTCACAGAGGAGAAATCTTTGCAGCCCTTGCCATGGTAAGTCTCTGGGTGCAGGGCAATGCAGCTGTAGCTCCTGGAGGCATCTCCTCAAGTTAGCACAGGCACAGCTTGAGGGATCTGTAAGGAGGGGGCTGTTATCAGGCAATTTTGAACAGCTGGGTGAGCAGCCAGGGGTGCCCAGGGCTGTGCTGCAGAGCAGGGTCCCTGCACCCCAGGGCTGTGCCGGGGCAGGGACTCTGCCGCCTGCCAGGGTCAGCGCTCAGCCTGCCCGGGGAGATCCCCACGGTGCTGTGGGGAGAAGCTGTGGGGGGAAGGAGCGACCCGTATCAAGGCAGGAAATGTGCTTCTGCTGTTAAGTGGGTGCTGTGTGGGTCAGAGCTGCTCACAGCTCCAGATCACCCCCAGGATTTTTCCAAGTGGATGCCTCAAGCAGAAGATCAATGCAAGGATTACCAGAGAGATAGGGAGCTTTCCTGAGCCTGCCTTTTCAGTTTCCTATCCCAAGGGTTTGGGGGGTGCAGGAAAGGAAAAAAATGAAAATGAGCTCTCATGCTCAAACAAGTCACTGAGACTCCTGAACTGCAACTCAGAGTCATCAGTACATCTGCCAGAAGCCTCATAACATCCCTTCAGCTGCTGCTCTGCCTGTGCACAGCACTAGCATCACATTGGCTGTACCCGTCAGTCTTACTCTGACCTGTCCTTTTCCCCAGTCTGGAAACAGGAAGATGCCCCCAGGCAGTGCCCTGTGAACAGGCAGGATCTGTAGGGCCAGCGTGAGGGCACAGAGGGTGGGATGGTCTGTGAGCACTGACAGGGAAGAGACATGTACAGGGAAACTGTTCCCACGGGGAAAATCTCCAGGCAGCAGGGAAATGATCAGAAATGAGAGGAAACTAAACTCAGAATTGTTATCAGAGAGAGAACACAGAAAACTCCGTATGACTCCTGCAGTGCAGATCCCTCCTGTGAGCAGCCCCCTCGCCTCCTCTCCCAGCCAGCAAAGCCTCTGCCCTCAGGCCCGGGGGCTCCAAGGCATGAAGCAGCTCCTGTGCAGCCAGAGCTCCAGTTCCCTCTGCAGAGCACAGGGGCTGAGAGCAGCTGCCCGGCAATGCTGGTGTGTGGGAGGTGGCTGCACAGCTGGGGAAGGGTGACGCTGTCTGAGTGCCCGGCTGCCTCTGCCCTGGCCTCTCTCACACCCACCCTCACCGCAGTTTCCTTCTTGCTCCACTGCTCTGGGTCACTGTTGGTGTGATCTGGTTCTTGCTGTCAGGCTCTCTGGGGATGGGAGTTTCAGCTGCAGAGTCACAGCCTGATCTTGTGGGTCCTTTCCTGCAGCTGTGTCCATGGGAACACGTGTCCCAGCTTTGCTCTGCCCTGTGGGGCTGTGGGCAATGCAGTGTGTGGGGCTGGGGAATGAGCTGAGTCTCCCTGAATCAAATGGCATCATTAGGACACTTGGATACCTCCTGGGGGTTTCCATAGATGCTCTGAACTATCCTTCAGGATGCAAACCGGTCTTACAGCATCTGTGTGGTATCTGAAGGCTCCAAGGAGAAGCTGTGACAGAAAAAATGCAGTTGGGTTTGTGAAATGAGCCGTGTGTATCCTGAGCTAAACAGGCTGAGATCTTAGTAGAGGGTGAGACATGTTGTGGTCTGAGGTGGGTCCCTCTGCTCTCAGCAGTGCCTGGTGGCTTTTCAGGGTAACATGGCAGTGTGATCAGCCTCCATCTCAGAAAGGTGCCAGCCCAGGGCAGCTGGAGCAAGACAGAGGGACAGAGCAGCTGCCCTCACTCTGCACTGACCCACAGGCATCCTCTGGTCTCGCAGGACTCGCTCTGTTCTCCCTGAGTGCAGCAGAAATGCTGAGGGTTTCTGATGTCCAAGAACACTGTCCAGGGGAGATGGTGGTGAAGCTGTAAGAAAACCTGTGAGTTTTAAAATGCCTTTACAATTCCTTTTCTTTATCACTGAGAGTGCAGACAGGACAGACTGTATCAGCAGTGATTTCATCTGAAAAATTTGAACCTCAGGACTGAGCCCTGCCCAAGCCAATTTCTGCAGAGTTGGGCTGACTTATTAAGAGTCCATGGGTAGAGACCCTGTTGTCTTGGTTGCACACTCGGCCAGCACCAAGCAGGGCTGCAGCCACAGTGCTGAAGGAAGGTCTTGTAGAAAAAGAAAAGTGTGTCTGTGTGTCACAGGGGAGGGTGTGCGGGACATGGCTTTGGTTTATGTCAGAGAAGTCTCCACTAAATTGTTACTGACTTTTTCTCCTATGAGAGCGCCCTGTGCCCAGAGACAGCAAATGTCCAACAGCAGCTGCATCACCCAGTTCCTCCTCCTGGCGTTCCCAGACACACGGGAGCTGCAGCTCTTGCACTTCTGGCTCTTCCAGGGCATCTACCTGGCTGCCCTCCTGGGCAACGGCCTCATCATCACCACCATAGCCTGTGACCAGCACCTCCACACCCCCATATACTTCTTCCTGCTCAACCTCGCCCTCCTCGACCTGGGCTCCATCTCCATCACTGTCCCCAAATCCATGGCCAATTCCCTCTGGGACACCAGGCCTATCTCATATATAGGATGTGCTGCACAGATGCTTTTGTTTCTCTTTTTCATTTCAGCAGAATATTTTCTTCTCACCATCATGTCCTACGACCGCTACGTTGCCATCTGCAAACCCCTGCACTACGGGACCCTCCTGGGCAGCAGAGCTTGTGTCCACATGGCAGCAGCTGCCTGGGCCACTGGGTTTCTCAGTGCTCTGATGCACACGGCCAATACATTTTCACTGCCACTGTGCAAGGGCAATGCCCTGCACCAGTTCTTCTGTGAAATCCCCCAGATCCTCAAGCTCTCCTGCTCAGACAGCTCCCTCAGGGAACTTGGGCTTCTTGTGGTTAGTATCTGTTTAGGATTTGGGTGTTTTGTGTTCATTGTGGTATCCTATGTGCAGATCTTGAGGGCCGTGCTGAGGATCCCCTCTGAGCAGGGACGGCACAAAGCCTTCTCCACGTGCCTCCCTCACCTGGCCGTGGTCTCCCTGTTTGTCAGCACTGGCATGTTTTCCCACCTGAAGCCCGCCTCCATCTCCTCCCCATCCCTGGACCTGGTGGTGTCTGTTCTGTATTCAGTGGTGCCTCCAGCAGTGAACCCCCTCATCTACAGCATGAGGAACCAGGAGCTCAAGGATGCCCTGTGGAAACTCATATCTTAGTGTTTTCTGAAGCAATAAACTGCTCATCTGCTTCTACATAGCACTTTTAATGTAACTAGTTACAGGTGCAGTCTCTCATCTGTATTTTCTGTTGTTATTAGCCTTTTTTTAAATTGTGATAACATTTTCATCCCCTTTCTAATTCACTGTCTCCTTTTGTTTTATAACCACTGGCTATGTAAATGAGGAGCCATGATCTGTGTGTATTGAAACAAAATAAAGCATCCTGTAGTGACTTCATATTCACTATATCCTTCCTGCAAGGCCTGTTTGGAGCTGCAGGGACAGCTCCTGTGTGCATGGGAGGAGGGGAAAAGAGTCCAGCCTGGCAGCCCTGCCAGGGAGCACCAGCGCTTGGCCTTCCAGAGCTGTTCTCGTTCCACTCCCACACTCTCCTTCTCATCCCTTGTGTTGGTGCAAGGCCTGAGTGCTCTGGCAGCCTGGTCACCGTCCTGCTGTGTGTCAGTCCTGTGAGCGCAGGCAGGGACAGGCCATGGGCACTGCTGTGACAGAGCTGGCCTCCGTAACAGGACTTCTATAAAGAAGAGTGATCTCCTCAGGGCAGTGCCGGAAGGCTTAGGTCTTCTTACAAACCTTCTCTCAAAAACTTGCCCACAAAAGTGGCCACAGATGCAAACAACAGGGTACAGCTGCACAGTGTGTGTGTGCAGGGCTGGGCACACAGCAGTGTCCTCTCACAGCCAGGCCTCCTGCCAGAGACCTGCAGGACCAGCAGAGCAGGGGCTGGGCTGTGCCCCTGTGCACTGGACACCCCGTGGAAGCTGCCCCAGGGCATCGTCATGGACTGGCCCCTCACAACCAACATTTCCTCTCTCCCCAGCTCAGAGAAGTTCTTTGTCCCTCCATGGAGGGACACTGAATGAGTATTTCAGCTTTTCATGTTGCATCATAGGGATGAGATGTGAGCATGCACATCATGCATGAGAGGTGAGATGAACCCGAGTCAGCAGAAACGCTACGAGCTATTCCTGTGCGTTCCATTTTGGCCTGTAGGACAGACAGGGTCTTGAGGTCATTTCTCGTTGGGAGTAACATCCCATGGAAACTGCCTAAATGCAGCACCGGTTGCGCTTCCTTTAACCAATGTCCCTGTGTCCATTCCTCATGACGTGGGACATCTCAGATGAGTGCAGAGCAGGGTGACACACCACAGGGCTGAGGTGTCTCCCGTCCCTCGGGAGTGGCAACAGGAGGCCAGAGTGACACTGTGACTCCTGCCTCTGTGTGCGAAAGGGACAGACTCTGTCTCTGAACATCCCTGGGTGCATAAGGAGCCCACGAGGCCGGCTCAGATGTGGACACCTGACAGAACCTGACATTTCTGTGTGTGACTCCAGGAACAAACCCCACTGGCCCAGGCAGATCAATCTCACGTGCTCCTGTCTGCTATGTCATCCTTACCTGTGAGTCTGAATTGTGGTCTGAAACCTGCCAGAGCAATCAGAGGGGTTCTGAGGTCCTTGGAAAAGGCAGTTGTCAAACCTGTCTTCAAGAAGGGCAGCAATGAGAACTGAGAGGATTACAGGCTGGTCAGCCTGTGTCCTTCCATGGGAAGGGAGTGGGACAAGTCCTCCTGCAGCCATGTCCAGGCACTTGGAAAACAAGAAAGGGATTGCTGAACCCAAATGGGCAGGGAAAGAAAGGCATGTTGTGCACATAGAATTTCACAAGGTGTCAGACATGGTTTCCCATGGTGTCCTTATAATGCGATTGGTTCTCTGTGGGCTCAAGAAGTGGATGCTGGGTGGGAAGCTGGCTGGATGATGAAGCCCAAATGTCACCAGTGGTACAAAGCCCCCCCTGCAGTCAGTTACCAGTGGAATCCCTCAGGGACCAGCACTTGGGCCAGCACTGGTGAATGTCTTTATTCTCCCCCTGAATGAGGTGACGGAGTGAACCTTCAGCTCCTTTGTGGATGGTGCAAAGCTGGGCAGAGGCCTTGGACAACCTCACCTGGTTCACCCTGCCCTGAGCAGGACAGTGAGACAAGAGGATGTTCAAACCTGAGTTACTCTGTGATTCAAGGAATCTTCCCCTTGGAAAGGTTTTGGAAGACAGAATAGGTGGAGGAACAAGACAAAAAAAAAGGAAAAAAGAGGCAGAGGAGGAGACCTAAAAGGTGTCAACAGAAACAGAGCAGTTCCTGTGAAGACTGTTTCTCTACTCAAATTGTTAGCAGGAAATCTCTAATCAGCTCCCCAAACTCCCTGTTTTGCTCATTGGCCCGCTGGGATTTGCATCACATTTCTTTACATCAGATTCTGCACGGAAGTTTGCACCTGATTGTTACAGCTTGTTTGCAGGAATTAGTTCATGTTTCCTTAGAGAACCGGATTAAACAGGCACCGGGGAATTTTTAATCAGAGGAAACAAAGAAAGGAGAAAAAAAAGAAAACACAATAGAACTTAATGATGTTTCTCAGTTCTATGGTTAAATTAAGTAGTTTCCAGTGAGGTCCATTGCCATAATTGAGTCGCCTATAGGGAGTACGACAGCAACTGCTGAAAGACTTTACCTGCCTGAAGCTCAAAGCAGGGAGAGAGCTGAGAGGCTCTGAACGAGCAAAGAGTGAGAGGAGGAAGAACCTCTGGGGAGCAATGGAAAGTGCAAATGTCCAGACAGGCTTCTGAAGAGATGACTTCAGACATGGTGAGCTGAATAAGGACAGGTAGAAACTCCTGGATGTTCAGGGGGATTAAATACACAGCATGATAGACAGAATTGTGGCAATGCAAGCACAGGGAAAGGTCAATGTTTCAATTCCCACAGTACATACGCATTCTGAAAATTAATATTTTCACAGTATAGAAATTCCACAGACATTTTATTGGAAATATTGAATCATTTCATCTGAAAAAAAGAGTGTGGGGTTTTTTGTTCTTGTTGTTGTTTTTAGTTTGATTTGGTTTTGAGGGGAGTTCTCAGGTTTTCAGGCTGAGCTCCATGGTCTCACTATAAGCATCCAATGCAAACCTCGAGAGGCCCCAGTATACCTGAGGTGTTTGCCTGGACTGGCAGGTATCAGACAAGACTGATAAAGACATGTTGCTTCCATCATTTACATCTAGTATTCAAGACTTCTGTGCTTAGTTAGAAAAGTTTCAGCACTGTAGGCAAAGAGGCAGGTACATGAAGAGCACTGAGAAGAAGTGATAGAAGAATTATCCAGTTGATATCACAGAATCATAGAATCATTTCAGTGGAAAGAGACCCTCAGGATCATCGAGTCTAACCATAACCTGACTCGAGCACTAAACCATCTCCCTTAAGAACCTCATCTAAACTCCTTTTAAACACCTACAGGGATGGTGACCCCGTGACTTCCCTGGGCAGCCTGTTCCAATGCCCGACAACCATTTCCAAGAAGAATTTTTTCCTAATATCCAATCTAAACCTCCCCTGGCACAACTTGAGGCCATTTCCTCTTGTCCTATCACTTGCTACTCAGGAGAAGACACAAACACCCTCCCTGCTCCAACCTCCTATCAGGCCGTTATAGACAGTGACAAGGTCTCCCCTCAGCCTCCTTTTCTCCAGGCTAAACAGCCCCAGTTCTCTCAGCCGCTCCTCCTAAGACTTCTTCTCCAGCTTCTTCACCAGCTCCATTGCCCTTCTCTGAACTCGCTCCAGAATGTAAAGGTCTTTCCTATAGTGAGGGGCCCAAAACTGAACACAGGATTCCAGGTGGGGCCTCACCAGCACTGAGGACAAGGGGATGATCACGGCCCTGGTACTGCTGGCTGTGCTATTCTTGGTGCACGTCAGGATGCTGGTGGCCTTTTTGGCCACCTGGGCACACGCTGGCTCCTGTTCAGCTGCTGTCAGTCAACACCCTCAGATCCCTTTCTGCCGAGCAGCTTTCCAGCCGCGCTTCCCTGAGCCTGGAGCCTTCATGGGGTTGTTGTGATCCAAGTGCAGGACCCGGGACTTGGCCTTGTTGAGACTCAGACAACTGGCCTCAGCCCATCAATCCAGCTCATCCAGATCCCTCTGTATGGCCTTCCGACCCTCCAGCAGATCAACACTCCTTCCCCTGCTGTTCTGTGCTTTGCTTGGTGGCCAAAACACCTTCAAGAACATGCTGACCTTTTAGTTACTGCTGAGCAGTTCTGGCACAGCCTCAAGGCCTTCTGTGTTTCTCAGTCTGCCCCAAAAACAAGAGGGCTGGATGTGGCTAAAGGGTGGGAGGGGACCAAGCCAGGACAGCTGACCCCAACTGACCAAAGAGATATTCCACACCATATGGCATCATGGTCAGCAACCTCATACAATTGTTCTCAGTCCATCATTTCCTCCGGTCCAGATCCCTCTGTGTGGCCTTCCCACGCTCCAGCAGATCAACACTCCCAGCCAATTTGGTGTCACCTGCAAACTTACTGAGGGTGCACTCGATCCCCTCGTCTAGATCACTGACAAAGAGATTAAACAGAACTGGCCCCAATACTGAGCCCTGGGGACACCACTAGTGACCGGCCGCCAACTGGATTTGGCTCCGTTCACCACAACTCTTTGGGCCCGGCCCTCCAGCCAGTTCTTTATCCATCGCAGATACACCCACCCAGGCCATGAGCTGCAGCTTCTCCAGGAGATGCTGTGGGATACGGTGTCAAAGGCTTTACTGAAGTCTAAGTGCACAACATCCACAGCCTGTGTGGCGGATTCACTCCCCCACGACAGACTTTCCCTCATCTGCTAAGCCGGTCACCTTGTCACAGGAGGAGATCAGGTTGGTCAAGCAGGACCTGCCTTTCATAAAGCCATGCTGATTGGGCCCGATTGCTCGTCTCGTATGTGTGACCTCCCAGTCCTTTCCCAGCCCTGTTCCTGCTGTTGGCCTGTCCCCTGCAGGGGCACAAGTGACTCACAGTCCCCTCCACAGCCATTGGCTTCCTACTGGACTATGAGTTCCTGAGACACAGCTGAGCACATGACATCGTACCCAGCCATCGCCCTCCTTGTGCTCCAGTGTGTGAGCAGGTAAAACTAAGCTGGTTTCATCAAATGTATCTAATAGATTTCCTATCAAGGGTTTGAGTGGAGAAACGTTCCTCAGAGGAGCTGCTGTATTTACACTGGGGCATTTTATATCTCTGCTTCTGTCTCTTTTTTGTCTTCTTCCTCTGTCTATTCTGTCTTGAAAGAGATCTCCAAGGAAAAGAATCATGGAATCCTACAATAACACAGGTTGGAAGAGACCCCTGAACACCATCTCTGTCCCACTGACCTTTATGGATCCCTAATGAATAGCTGAAAGCATTTGCGCTCCCTTGGGTTCATCTCACCACATGCACACAGTGGACATGCACATGATGTGTATGTTTGCAACTCATCTGTACAATGAAAACATTGGCTTTTGACCTAGTATTTCATAGAATGATAGAATGTCCTGAGTGGGAAGGGACCCACAAGGATCACAGAATCACAGAATCGCAGAATGCTGGGGATTTAAAGGGACCTCAAAAGATCATCTAGTCCAATCCCCGTGCTGGAGCAGGAACACCCATGTGAGGTTACAGAGGAACCAGGCGGGTTTTGAATGTCTGCAGAGAAGGAGACTCCACAACCTCTCTGGGCAGCCTGTTCCAGGCCCTGTCACCCTCATTCCGAAAAAGTTTCTTCTCATATTGAAGTGGAACCTCTTGTGTTCCAGGATCATTGAGTCCAACTCCTGTCCTTCCACAGGACAACCTCACAGTTCACACCGTGTGTCTGAGGATGTTGTCCCGTTTCTTCTTGATCACTGTCAGAATTGGGGCCGTGACACCTCCCTGGGGAGCCTGTTCAGTGTCCAGCATCTCTGGGTGAAGAACCTTTTCCTCATGTCCAATTCACCCTCCCCCGGCACATCCTCCTGCCATTCCCTTGGGTTCTGTCACTGGTCACCAGAGAGAAGAGATCAGTACCTACCCTTCCTTCTCCCCTTGTGAGGAAGCTGTAGCCACCATGAGGTCTCCTTTTAGTGTTTTCCTCAGCTCTGATGCTGAGAAACCCCTTGGTTTGCTTTCTGAAGCAGAAAGGAGAAGCCACGACCTCCAGGCAATGGGAAGGGGGATCCTGTCCCTCACACACGGCTCAGGGCTCTTCCTGGGACCGTGGGATGTGGGTGTGCAAGGCCGAGGGAAGGACAACACTGGTACAGCAACTTCCAGCTTCCCCATGGGGCTGCAAAGAGGAAGTGAGGCCCCAGTGCCATGAGGACAACATGTCTTCTCCCAGGCCTCAGTGGCAGAGACAACTGCCATGGCCAAGGGGACAGAGACCTGGGTTCTGTTGGTCCCTTCCAGCCTCACCAGTGCCCTTTGCAATCTCCATCACAGGCTGTTCTACACGGTCCTACACCTGCCCCTCTTTCCCTGCAGGCTGCAGACACCCATCTGCTTCCCTACCTGCTCTCACCCCAGCATTTCTGTCCCTTCACTGGTGTGTCTGCACCCTCACTGGCTGCTCTTTGGAACACAAACCATGGGCTGATCCAGCTCCCTCTGGGTGACCTCTTGCACCACAGCCCTGCCCTTCCAGTGACATTTCTTCCTCCTGATATCCAGTCTCCATCTTCCAGGTTGCACTTTCTGACATATTTTTTCTCTCTTCTGCTTCTTCCCACTATCAAGGAAAGCTCAACCATCTCAGAAACTGCCCTTCATGCAGGGAACCCAACCCGTTAGGCTTCTTGTGGTGTTTCACCTCACCAGAAAGAAGTAACCTCACCATGATCTTCTAAATCCCAGGACTGCTGCTGGCCTTTCAGCTTCTCTGATAGACACGACCATGTCCCTGCTGCTGTGCCATCATGTTCTCAGGTGGGATGGACATGACAGCCCGTCTCCAAGGCCTCTTCCTGGGTAGGGGCTGTGGGTACTTTGGCAGAGGTTCTTTCCCAGCCACGTCCCTGCTGCTGGGCTGTCACCTCCAGAGACAGAACTGACCCCACAGTCCCCTTCACAGCCACACGCTGCTTACTGGATTATGAGTTACCGAGACACAACTGACCTCATAATACCACACCCATCCATCCCCCTCCTTAGCACCCAGGACCTGACCAAGACTGAAGTGTGCTCTACACAGTCCTACACCTGCCTCTCTTTCCCACAGGCTATAGGCACCCATCTCACTTCCTCACCTTGTTCAAATTTGTCAAACATATTTCCTACTAACAATCTGAGTGAAAAGCATTCTGGTTTCTCTAGCACTTTTGAGAGCACAATCTGGAATCACGGGCAAGGTTGATGTACCAGACCGCAGCACTTGCAATGATCCTATCCAGGGAAGCTGAGATGAATCTCACTGGGCCAATGGGGTTTGTTCCTGGAGTCACACACAGAAATGTCAGGTTCTGTCAGGTGTCCACATCTGAGCTGGCCTCATGGGCTCCTTCTGCACCCAAGGATGCTCAGAGACAGGGTCTGTCCATTTTACAAACAGAGGCATGAGTCACAGTGTCTCTCTGGCCTCCTGTTCCACTCCCAAAGGATGGGAAACACCTCAGCCCTGTGGTGTGTCACCCTGCTCTGCACTCATCTGAGATGTCCCACGTCATGAGGAATGGACACGGGGACCTCAGTTCAAGGAAGCACATCCCAGTGCTGCATTCAGGTGGTTTCCCACGGGATGTTCCTCCCAATATGAAGTGACCTCAAGACCTTGTCTGTGCCACAGGCCTTCATGGAAACCAAAGGAATAGTTGATGGTGTTTGTGCTCACTCGTGTTCATGTCACCTCATGTACATGATGTGCATGCTTACATCTCATCTCTACAATACAAACTCGGACTGGTGAACAACTCATTCAATGTCCATCCATGGAGGGAAGAACAACCTCTGTGAGAAGGGGAGAGACGCCAGGGCTGGAAATGGAGGTTGTGAGGGGCCAGTCCATGACGATGCCCTGGGGCAGCTTCCATGGGGTGTCCAGTGCACATGGCACAGCCCAGCCCCTGCTCTGCTGGTCCTGCAGGTCTCTGGCAGGAGGCCTGGCTGTGAGAGGACACTGCTGTGTGCCCAGCCCTGCACACACACACTGTTTATCTCTACACTGCTGTTTCCACCTGCAGGCTACTTTCTTGTGCATGTCCTGAAGACGAAATTGAAGAAGACCTAAGCCTTCAGGCACTGCCCTATGAACATCACTTTCCTTTATAGAAGTAGTGTTACGGAGGCCAGCTCTGTCACAGCAGTGCCCATGGCCTGTCCCTGCCTGCGCTCACAGGACTCACACACAGCAGGATGGTGACCAGGCTGCCAGAGCACTCAGGCCTTGCACCAACACAAGGGATGAGAAGGAGAGTGTGGGAGTGGAACGAGAACAGCTCTGGAAGGCCAAGCGCTGCTGCTCCCTGGCAGGGCTGCCAAGCGAGAGCTCTTTCCCCTTCCACCCATGCACACAGGAACTGTCCCTGCAGCTTGAAAAAGGTCTTGGAGTTCGGATGTCAGCAGAAAACAGTTTGCCGGAGAGCCCTTTATTTTGCTTAAACACAGGGAGCATGATTCCTCATGGACACAGACACTCAGTGAGAAAAGAAAAGCAGGCAGTGAACTAAAAATGAAATTACAGTAGTATCATAAGAGAAAAACACAACTAGAGACAAAAAATACTGCACACAGGATGAACCTGCAATGAGTTAGACTATAACTCGTATGTAGAAGAAGACAGAGACAGTTTATAGCTTCGGAAGAAATCCAGTCATCAGTTTCCACAGGGCATCCTTGAGCTCCTGGTTCCTCATGCTGTAGATGAGGGGGTTCACTGCTGGAGGAACCACCGAGTACGGAACAGACACCAGCAGGTCCAGGGATGGGGACGAGATGGAGGGGGGTTTCAGATAGGCAAACACGGCAGTGATGACAAACAAGGAGACCACGGCCAGGTGAGGGAGGCACGTGGCAAAGGCTTTGTGCCGTCCCTGCTCAGAGGGGATCCTCAGAACAGCCCTCAAGATCTGCACATAGGACAGCACAATGAACACAAAACACCCAAATGATAAACAGACACTAACCAAAATAAGCCCAGCTTCCCTAAAGTAGGACTGTGAGCAGGAGAGCTTGAGGATCTGGGGGATTTCACAGAAGAACTGGTCCAGGGCATTGCCCTTGCACAGTGGCAGTGAAAATGTATTGGCCGTGTGCAGCAGAGCACTGAGAAACCCAGTGGCCCAGGCAGCTGCTGCCATGTGGACACAAGCTCTGCTGCCCAGGAGGGTCCCGTAGTGCAGGGGTTTGCAGATGGCAACGTAGCGGTCGTAGGACATGATGGTGAGAAGAAAATATTCTGCTGAAATGAAAAAGAGAAACAAAAGCATCTGTGCAGCACATCCTATATATGAGATAGCCCTGGTGTCCCAGAGGGAATTGGCCATGGATTTGGGGACAGTGATGGAGACGGAGCCCAGGTCGAGGAGGGCGAGGTTGAGCAGGAAGAAGTACATGGGGGTGTGGAGGTGCTGGTCACAGGCTATGGTGGTGATGATGAGGCCGTTGCCCAGGAGGGTAGCCAGGTAGATGCCCAGGAAGAGCCAGAAGTGCAAGAGCTGCAGCTCCCGTGTGTCTGTGAACGCCAGGAGGAGGAACTGGCTGATGGAGCTGCTGTTGGACATCTGCTGCCTGTGGGCATGAGGACCTGTGCAAGGAGGAAAAGACAATGATGGTTTAGATGAGACTTGTCTGGGAAAAACCAAAGCCATTTCCCACAGACCCTCCCACAAAAAGACCCTTTTCATTTTCCAGGAGAACATCCTGTCTGCAGCCCTCGTCGGTGCTTGATGAGTGTGCAATGAAGAGCAGGGTCTCTGCCCAGGGGCTCTTGAGGAGTCAGCCTGACCCTGTGTGATGGGTGGGGCCGGGGCCAGTCCTGGGGTTCAGCTTTGTCAGATGGAACCGCTGCTGCTGCAGAAGGGACTGTCAGCATCTGTACCTGCAGGGCTGAGAAACTGAGTTTGAGAGGTTTGGCGTTTCTACAGCTCTATGTCCCCTCCTACCCTAGGGAGTGTTCTTGGGTGTCAGAAACCCTCAGCATTTCTGCTGCACTCAGGGAGAACAGAGCGAGTCCTGCGAGACCAGAGGATGCCTGTGAGTCAGTGCAGAGTGAGGGCAGCTGCTCTGTCCCTCTGTCTTGCTCCAGCTGCCCTGGACTGACACCTTTCTGAGATGGAGGCTGATCACACTGCCATGTTACCCTGACAAGCCACCATGCAGCAGCTGAAGGGATGTTAATGAGGCTTCTGGCAGATGTACTGATGACTCTGAGTTGCAGTTCAGGAGTCTCAGTGACTTGTTTAAGCATGAGAGCTCATCTTCATTTTCTCCTTTCCTTCCCCCCCATCCCTTGGGATAGGAAACTGAAAAGGCAGGCTCACGAAAGCTCCCTATCTCTCTGGTAATCCTTGCATTGATCTTCTGCTTGAGGCATCCACTTGGAAAAATCCTGGGGGTGATCTGGAGCTGTGAGCAGCCCTGACCCACACAGCACCCCCTCAACAGCAGAAGCACCTTTCCTGCCCTGATAGGGGTCGCTCCTTCCACCCACAGCTTCTCCCCACAGCACCGTGGGGATCTCCCCGGGCAGTGCTGACCCTGGCAGGCAGCAGAGTCCCTGCCCCGGCACAGCCCTGGGGTGCAGGGACCCTGCTCTGCAGGACAGCCCTGGGCACCCCTGGGTGCTCACCAATATTCACAGCTGTTCAAAATTGCCTGACAAGAGCCCCCTCCTCACAGATCCCTCAAGCTGTGCCTGTGCTAACTTGAGGAGATGTCTCCAGGAGCTACAGCTGCATTGCCCTGCACCCAGAGACTTACCATGGCAAGGGCTGCAAAGATTTCTCCTCCAGTGAGCTCTCAGCCATCCTCCCAGTCCTGACCACCTTTCATCTCTCTCTGCCTTGCTGGTCTCCCTGAGATCCCCAGGCAGAGCCCTCAGCCCTGCTGCGCTTTGCAGAGGAGCTGCTCCTGGGCAGAGCTGTCTCTCTGCAGCGCTGCCGCTTGCCATGAGCTCCCTGTGTCCCAGGAGCCCAGCCCAGCTCAGCAGCACAGGAGCAGCCCATGATGTCCCTTCCTCTGTCCCCTCTGGGCTCCCTCCAGCTGTCCCTGGGGCTCCAGGGGCACATCCTTTGAAGCAACCTCAAGTAATCAGTGATGTTGATTCTCTCTCTTCATCAGAGACACTTCTTGCCAGCATTGTGTTCTTTGTAGTAAAAAGTAAATTGGTATGAGAATCACCTTTTCTTGTCCCATCATTAGGCAAGACACCAGGAATGTTACAGAAAAGGATCTAATTTTTCCAAATTGGGGGAGGAATATGTTCCCCAGAATGAATTTAGGCATTATATTCTGGGTTTATACTCATAGGTCTAGAGAGACATTCAGCAATCTTTTGGCTATCTCATGTCTGTGCTCTGAAGCAAAGCCTTTGCATGCATGGAGTCTTGGACACTTGGTACCAGGTTTCCATGGGACGACTCACAGGTTTCCTGGTGCCACAGCTGGGATGGTTCAGCCCAGATGTGAGGCAATGTCCTCAGCCAGGGACCTGACTGGCTGAGCTGGAGCTGTCAGTGTTGCAGACAGAGCTGTGACACGGATGGAATAAACTGCCAAGGCAGGGTGGCAGAAGTTAGTTCATCTGGTCTGCAAGGACAGCAGCCTCCAAGCACAGCAACAGGCCAGAGCAAAACTCAGTCTAGACCTGTAAGGCAATTCAAGAGCATCCTAATGAGCTGTTACTACTTCCGGAACAGTTAAAGGAGAAACAAAGACACCGTGTGGGTACTGATTAATTTAATAAGGGAGAGAAGTGATATTCTCTGTGTCTCTGGTCCTCCATCTTCACCAGCAAGCTCTCCCAGGCCTCTGTCACTGGAGGCAGAACAACCAGCAGTGGATGGGGATCAAGTCAGGGGTCACTGGAATTAACACAATCCTTTCCAGTCTGTGGGACAGGAGGGGCAGCATCCCAGGAGCTGAGACAGCAGGACCATGTCACAGTGAGGCCACTCTCCACCTTCTTGGAAAGCTCATGGAGACTGGGGGGACTCCCTGACCACTGGCAGCTCTCACACAGTGTGTGCACTTTTCAGAAATCACAGAATCACAGAATCACAGAATGTTAGGGATTGGAAGGGACCTCAAGAGATCATCTGGTCCAATCCCCCTAGCAGAGCAGGGGAACTAAGGGCTGTGTCCCAGAACGTAGCCAGTGGGACCCCATTTCTGGGTGTCTGAAAGAGAAGGTGATGGGGTTTACCCAGGGCAGGTTGTGCCTTTCCATCCTCTTTGCTTTCTGTGAGGAAAGGACAGGGTTGCTGGACGTGGGGCCAGCAGTGGTGGTCTGTTACCTGGAAGTCAGCAAGGCATTCAGCATCATCCCCCACAATATTCTTGTGTCCAAGGTAGGCTATTATGATCTGTGTCAGTGTGTAAGTAGATGGGTAAAAAATAATCTGGATAGTTAGGCTTGGAAAGGTGCTATAGAAAGGGAGAAACTTTCCAATCCTGAGGACAGTCAAGCCCTGGAAGCTGTTTTCCAAGAGTGCGCATCCACTCTACCCCAGAAAGTGTCCAAGATGTGTTTGGATAAAGCCCTGAGTAATCTGATCTGACCGTGCTTTGAGCAGGAGGTTGGTCAAGACATCTCCCGAGGTCCCATCCAGCCTGAATGATGCTGTCCTTTCATCCCCTTCATGTTTTCAATTTAGGGACGGCTTTCAAGTTCTCCCTGGCCACAGGAATAATTCACATGAGGTGCAGGGCTGCTTTACAAGTGCCCCCAAACAGCCCTGACCACATCTTGTGCATCCCTTTTCATTTGCCTCCACCCAGGTTCTTCTGTTCTGCTGTCCTCATGCCCACCTTGTTCATCCTTTCAGAGCAGGTTGCTCAACAGGTGTCAGCATCCATGTACAGAGTCTGCACACCAGCCAGGCAGCAAAGCCATCGTTACAGAAATGGAGACGAGGCTCTTGACCAGCTCCTTGCACCCAGGAATCGGCACAACTTGTCTCCTGAGATTCTCGGGAACACCTGAAATTTAAGTGCAGAGCATGTGAGTCCTCGTTGGGTATCCTGGCTCGTCTCCTGACCCATGTGGTACTTCAGGCTGTGAAGAGAATCAAAACCAACTCTTTGGCTGGGGTAGTTTCATTTTACATGTGTCACGAAGGGCAGATGAAGGGAGCTCAGAACTCCAGTCTCTGCTGCACCGTTGGAACTTCAGAGACTGGAAATGCAGGTGACGGTGTGTGTCAGTGCACACCACATAAACATTCTGGATGCCTTTCTGCCTTTGCACTGACCTGAGATCTGTTCCTTGGCCTTCTTTGGCTAAAAAAGAAATAAAACTGCCCTATGTCACCTCCCCTCACTCCAGAAAAAAAGGAGGAAAAATTATGAAAGAGGGGTGATTTAAGAGCAATTCTGTCCTAGGAAGTACTTTTAAAATCATAAATCTGGTAGAAGTGAGAGAAAAAGCTCTTAAAAAAACTCCATGCAAGAGGTTAGCTACCGAGATGTAGCAGCTGTTTTGAGAAGCAAGAATGACTGATAGGAATGAAATTAAAAAACTTTAGTTCATCATCATCATCATCAGGAATAAGGAACTCCCTGTTATTCTTATTAGTGATTGTACCACTTTTCAAAAACATCCTTGAGATTGTCTCTATTTTTCACTGGCTCCAAAACTGAGCCTGCTAAGACTTTGAAAGGAAGAGTTCAGACCTCTGCCACCCAAATCTCTACAACTGTCTCTCATCGAAGGTCTTTTACCCCAGAAAGGGGAAATTGCCAGTGCAGGCACCAAACTGGTGTACAACCTGCTTGGAGAGCCAGGAGAGTGGTGTCACACAGCAGCCGAACTCGGGGGAAGCTGGAGGTGATGGGAATTGAAATGGTTTATCTCAGATCATAATTTAGGTTGGAAAGGACCCTTAAGGTCATAAAGTCCAATTGTAAATACGACACTGCCAAGCCCACCCATTACACCATATCCCTAAGTGCCATGTCTACACATCTTTTAAATACCTTCAGGGATGGAAGCTCCAATCCTGAGCTGGCAGGACAACACTGTCTGCAGTTCGACATAAGATACCTGTCAAGACTGTGATTTCAGAGTTTCTCACACCCTTCACTGAGCAGGGCAGGTGTTGGGAGATGGGCACACACTTCAGTTTCCAGATGCCAGGACAGAGCCCAAGCCATCCTGCCCTTGGCCTCTGGCATCCCATTTCTTGAGATGCAAAGCTGCTGTGCCTTCTGTGGATAATCATGTTAAGAGGCATCAATAATCATTCAAGTCTTTGTGTAATTTCTCTAAGAGTGTCAGTATTAAAAATAGTAAATATCTGTAACACAGCAGTCTGCATCTGTGGTAGCCCCACTGGCAGGGCCAATCCAATAGGTATTTGCAGTATAAGGCATGACACCCCATCCATAAGTACATATCTAAGTGGTTCAGATGAAGGGTGGTCTGGCAAGAATCACCCTGTTCCTCCCCAGGTGCACCGACACTGCTCATGTGCCTCTCCAGGGAGTGGCAGAAGCTGGATGCCCTTCTCGGGACAGACTCCTTCCAGGAGAGACACAGCAATGGGAGTAACTCCTCAGGTCTTCATGGCATTTCACTTGGCATCAGTTTTTATATATTTGTTTTTTTCCTGAGACTACTCTTTCTGCACAAATGCTCACAAAAAGACACCCATTTAGTAAAACATGGTTATAAAGGTGCTGCTATGGACAAGAAACCTCACCATGAGCTCTGGAGGGAGGGAGGAAGATGATAATAAGCACCAGGAAGAACCAAGAATCTCAAGGCCTCTTCTGAAGAGTGAGAGGCCCTGAGCAGCAGTGAGCGGCCATGTGTGGTGTGGGAGGGTCAGGGGATGTGAGGTAGAGAAGGGTGATGGCTGATGACTTCAGCAAATCCTTACGACCATGTTTAACCCCGCAAGTGGAATGTGGTTGATGTTTGTGGGTGGAGGGGGAATAGGAGGAAGATTTTCAGGCGGTTATGGAAAGAAGGCAGGCCTCTCTTGGACTAGTCATATATGTCAGTGACATTTGCATGCTGTGGGCATGGCTGTGCCTGGGAGATGGGAATGGCTGTTGCTGGGGGTGGCTGTGCTCAGGCATGGCCCATGAGCTGACCTTGCTCTGCTCCTCTCTTGCACTGCCCACGCTTGGATGGTCCTCAGGAATCATCCATGAACCTGGTGGATGCATGAACTTCCTGGCATGATGGGGTACAGATCCAAATAGAATTTCAAGCAAGTTTGGGACTGGGACATTGAGGTGATTGGTGACTATTGCCATGTGCATGAAAGAAGCTGGATGAGTTGTGAGGAACTCACAGGCATTTCCAGCTCCACAGAAAACCAGAGCCTTGCAGTTAGAGCAACAGCACTTGACATAAAACCCACCCCCAAAACACAAAACACTCACACTGACCACAGGCAAAGCCTTGAAAAACATTTGAGAAAAATATGCCACATCCCAGGGGTCAGGGCTCAGCCACTCTGGTGATAAACAAGCATCAAGGGCTGACAGGGCACCAGAGCCACCTCCACATCGCCCTCACCACCTGTAACCAGTGTCTCCAAGTCTTTCCTTCACCAGCCCCCAGGGACAGGGACCTCGACTGGTTGTTTCCTTCACAGCTTTGTCGGTGATGGCCCTTCATGGGGTCCGAAGCACGCTCAGAACCTTGAGTTTTGCTTCGGCCTTTCACTTCATTAGAGGTTTGTTCTTTCAGTAGCTGCAGTTCAGGATCACGGCAGCAGAGGGCTCATTAACACTAAAATGCCCTTACATGGCAAGGCTCTGTGCATCATTTTCCTAAATGCTTGAAGTCTGGTGTGGATGATTAGAGAGATTTCAGGAATAGCCAAGCAGAGAGCATTTCCATAATAAACAGCAATAAAACAGTATTTCTTCTATTCCCTTTCCTCCTCATCCTTCCCTCCTTTTCCAGAACAGCTGTTATCAGCAGTCTCCTCTTCATATTGATGTGGAGCATCTCCTGATAAAGACTGGATATGACAAAAATGTGGGTGCCTAAATCACCAGAGCACCTCCAGAGGAATCACCCTCCTCTGGACCAAAAGGTGGGAGTTCCTGGGAATCTCAGGTGCCACAGCACAGCGATACTTGTGTTCAGGGAGATGGTCAAATGACTCATCTCCTTTTCTGTAATGGTGTCTGAGTTTGCTCAGGTAACTCCTGACTTGAGCCCCATCCACTCCTGGCTGTTCTCCAGACTCCTGCCTTCAGGAACAAAGTCCCAGGAGACCTTGCTGGTGAAGATGGAGGCAAAGAAGCCGTGAAGCACCTCAGTCCTGTCTTACGAAGTTCAGCCCTCTCTTACGAAGTTCAGCAGCAGGCCTGCATTCACCCTGTCTATTCTTTTACTGCAAATGAAGCAGTGTCAGCTCAAATTGCTGGACTCAGCCTCTGCTGCAGGAGTCAAGTCCAGGGGAGCTTTGGCATCATCCCCACATCCATGGACAAGGTTTCTAAATTCTTCCTTTGCAGCTTCCCCAGCTTCCACCTCCTGTGTGCTGCCTTTTTGCCCTGGAGCTTCACCCGCTCAGAGGAGCAGCTTCATGAGATAAATGCTTCTTTTCATGGGTACTTGGAGAGATCATTCTTGTGCTTGGAGCAGGCTGTCCTGTAAGGCTTCTCGGGTTTCCTGAGCTCCTTCACCCTTCAGACCTACTTCCATGTCACCACCTTTATTGGCCGCCATCCCCCAGTATGTCTGTGTCTTCTCCTCTGGAGCCCACCAGCCTGTGCTCTGCTGCTGGCCTTCCTCCTCCTCTCTGTAAAGCAGTTGGCCCAAGATCCTCTGGACTGTTGGCAGCTGCTGCTTTGCCTGGCCAGTGAATGTCAGGGCAATTACAGTTCCCCATAGGAACCTGCTCATTTACTGGTGACTTCCTCAGGTTGCTGACAGAAGATCTTTTCCACTTCTCCATGATCAAGTAGTTTGTAACATCCAACACACTATCACCCTGTACCGGGTTTACATGGCAAAGTCTTGGAACTGGGGTGAGTGTGGCTGTGCTACAGTTGTCACCTCTCTGAGTAGACAACAGGAGTTTGATGTCAGACAGAGCCGATATGAGCTGGCTCCAAGATGGACCCACTCCTTGACAAATCTGAGCCACTCAGGGATGTTGGCAGCACCTCTGTGATATTGTATTTGAGAAAGGGTAAAAACCGCTGCACAACAGCAGGTGGGAGAGAGCAGGGAGGAAATGTGAGAGAAAAAACACTGCAGACACCAAGGTCATATCCCATAGGACCCAAGCAGATCCCTCAGATGGCCAAAGCCTGCTCTCCTGAAATCCTGCTCTTTGCTTTGTTATCATCTCCCAGGAGCCTCAACTCCACTTTCCCATCCCTGACTGTTCCATCCCTGACCATCCCTTTCTGGTTTGTAAGTGTGAAGTCCCACAGGGCACCTCACCTCACTGACTCCTCAGTCACCTGTGTCAGGAAGATGTTGTCCATGAGCTCCAAAACCCTCCTGGATGGCTGGTACCTTGCAGCTATTGGGATATCTTAGGTTTGCCATGAGGACACTGCCTGAAAACATGAGGCTTCTTTCCTTTGTCTGAAGGAGGCCTCATCTAATTCCTCTTCCTCATCAGTGAGTCAGTAGCTGATGTCCACCCACTACAACACTGTCCATGTTGCTCTGCCCTCTCACGCTGAGTCCTCAAATTTCAGCTGATATTCTCTGTCCCCGGGCAGAGCTCCACACATTCCTGATGTTCTCCCACATGAAGGGAAACTTGCCCTCTAAGTCCAGACCTCTGGCATTACGAGCACTAGCCCCCCAAGACCGCAAAGTTTCTCCTGCAGGTGGTATTTGTAGTGTCCTGTAACTCCTCATGATGTTATCTTGGGATAGACACCCTCATCAGGATAAACCATCTGCATGTAAACACTAACAGCTGGAGCTCCTTCTCCCCTTGGCTGTGGCTGTTGTCTCCAGCTCTGATGCCTGTGAGGAGACACCTTGTCCTTACAGCACAGGGGCCTCATGGCCTCCTTGTCCCCAGCCAGGAACCTGGGAGGTGTGGGACCATAGTCCTGCCCTTGGCCTTGCACAGCCCCACATCACACTGTCCCAGGAAGGGCCCTGGGCAACGTGGGAGGGACAGGATCTGCCTTCCCAGGGCTGGGGGTCAGGGCTTGGCCCTTTGGTTAATGAAACACATCCAGGTTTACTGATCATCAGAGAGAACTTCACCCTGCTTGTCCTGACCTGGCATCTCTGCCTCCAGTTTTCTTCTCTAACCAGACCCTGGGGTCAGTTCCTCAGTAGTGTTCCTCAGGGGAACCCATTAACATTACAAGAAACTTTGGAGTTTGAATCTGACTTGGGCTTCTTGAGAGGTTTCTTCAACTTCCTCCAGGGTCTGAGGTTCATGGCCTCAGCACCAAACCCACCAGAGGGGTCATTAAAGCGCCTTGGGCTGCTCCTGTGCTGCTGAGCTGGGCTGGGCTCCTGGGACAGAGGGAGCTCATGGCAAGCGGCAGCGCTGCAGAGAGACAGCTCTGCGCAGGAGCAGCTCCTCTGCAAAGTGCAGCAGGGCTGAGGGCTCTGCCTGGGGATCTCAGGGAGACGAGCAAGGCAGAGAGAGATGAAAGGTGGTCAGGATGGGGAGGATGACTGAGAGCTCACTGGAGGAGAAACCTTTGCAGCCCTTGCCATGGTAAGTCTCTGGGTGCAGGGCAATGCAGCTGTAGCTCCTGGAGGCATCTCCTTAAGTTAGCACAGGCACAGCTTGTGGGATGTGTAAGGAGGGGGCTCTTGTCAGGCAATTTTGAACAGCTGTGAAGCTGGGTGAGTGCCCAGGGGTGCCCAGGGCTGTCCTGCAGAGCAGGGTCCCTGCACCCCAGGGCTGTGCCGGGGCAGGGACTCTGCCGCCTGCCAGGGTCAGCGCTCAGCCTGCCCGGGGAGATCCCCACGGTGCTGTGGGGAGAAGCTATGGCGGGAAGGAGCGACCCCTATCAGGGCAGGAAAGGTGCTTCTACTGTTAAGGGGGTGCTGTGTGGATCAGAGCTGCTCACAGCTTCAGATCACCCCCAGGATTTTTCCGAGGGGATGCCTCAAAGAGAAGATCAATGCAAGGATTACCAGACAGATAGGGAGCTTTCCTGAGCCTGCCTTTTCAGTTTTCTATCCCAAGGGTTGGGGGGGTGCAGAAAAGGATAAAGTGAAAATGAGCTCTCCTGCTTAAACAAGTCACTGAGACTCCTGAACTGCAACTCAGAGTCACCAGTACATCTACCAGAAGCCTCATAACATCCCTTCAGCTGCTGCTCTGCCTGTGCACAGCACCAGCATCACATCGGCTGAACCCATCAGCTTTAGTCTGACCTGTCCTGTTTTCCAACCTGCAAACAGGAAGATGCCCCCAGGCAGTGCCCTGTGAACAGGCAGGATCTGTAGGGCCAGGGTGAGGGCACAGAGGGTGGGATGGGGTCTGTGAGCGCTGACAGGGAAGAGACATGGACAGGGAAACACCGCCCAGGGGGAGAATCTCCAGACATCAGGGAAATGATCAGAAATGAGAGGAAACTAAACTCAGAATTGATACGGGAGGGAGAACACGTAAAACTCTGTATTATCCCCTGCAGTGCAGATCCCTCCTGTGAGCAGCCCCCTCGCCTCCTCTCCCACCCAGCAAAGCCTCTGCCCTCAGGGCCGGGGGCTCCAAGGCATGAAGCAGCTCCTGTGCAGCCAGAGCTCCAGTTCCCTCTGCAGAGCACAGGGGCTGAGAGCAGCTGCCCGGCAATGCTGGTGTGTGGGAGGTGGCTGCACAGCTGGGGAAGGGTGACGCTGTCTGAGTGCCCGGCTGCCTCTGCCCTGGCCTCTCTCACACCCACCCTCACCGCAGTTTCCTTCTTGCTCCACTGCTCTGGGTCACTGTTGGTGTGATCTGGTTCTTGCTGTCAGGCTCTCTGGGGATGGGAGTTTCAGCTGCAGAGTCACAGCCTGATCTTGTGGGTCCTTTCCTGCAGCTGTGTCCATGGGAACACGTGTCCCAGCTTTGCTCTGACCTGTGGGGCTGTGGGCAATGCAGTGTGTGGGGCTGGGGAATGAGCTGAGTCTCCTTTAATCAAATGCCATCATTAGGACACTTGGATATCTCCTGGGAGTTTCCTTAGAAGCTTTGAACTACCCTCCAGGATGCAAACCTGTCCTACAGCATCTGTTTGTTATGTGAAAGCCCCATGGAGGAGCACAGAGATGCTGTGACAGAGAGAATGCTGTTGGATTTGTGAGATGAGCAGTTTCTTGGCTAAACATGGGATGCTGAGACATTAGGAAAGGGTGAGACATGTCATGGTCTGAGGTGGATCTCTCTGCTCTCAGCAGTGCCTGGTGGCTTTTCAGGGTAACATGGCAGTGTGATCAGCCTCCATCTCAGAAAGGTGCCAGCCCAGGGCAGCTGCAGCAAGACAGAGGGACAGAGCAGCTGCCCTCACTCTGCACTGACCCACAGGCATCCTCTGGTCTCGCAGGACTCTCTTTGTTCTCCCTGAGTGCAGCAGAAATGCTGAGGGTTTCTAACATCCAAGAACACTCCCCAGGGTGGGAGGGGAGAAGGAGCTGTAGAAACGCCAAACCTCTCAAACTCAGTTTCTCAGGCCTGGGGGTACAGATGCTGACAGTCCCTTCTGCAGCAGGAGCGGTTCCATCTGACAAAGCTGAACCCCAGGACTGGCCCCTGCCCCACCCATCATACATGGTCAGGCTGACTCCTCAAGAGCCCCTGGGCAGAGACCCTGCTCTTCATTGCACACTCATCAAGCACTGACCAGGACTCCAGCCAGGATGTTCTCCTCTGAAAGAAAAGCTTCTCTTTGTGGGAGGGTCTGTGGGAAATGGCTTTGGTTTTTCCCAGACAAGTCTCATCTAAACCGTCACTGTCTTTTCCTCCTTGCACAGGTCCTCATGCCCACAGGCAGCAAATGTCCAACAGCAGCTGCATCACCCAGTTCCTCCTCCTGGCGTTCACAGACACACGGGAGCTGCAGCTCTTGCACTTCTGGCTCTTCCTGGGCATCTACCTGGCTGCCCTCCTGGGCAACGGCCTCATCATCACCACCATAGCCTGTGACCAGCACCTCCACACCCCCATGTACTTCTTCCTGCTCAACCTCGCCCTCCTCGACATGGGCTGTATCTCCATCACTGTGCCCAAATCCATGGCCAACTCTCTGTGGGACACCAGGGCCATCTCATACTCGGGATGTGCTGCACAGCTCTTTTCGTTTGCCTTCTTGATAGTAGCAGAGTATTCTATGCTCACCATCATGTCCTACGACCGCTATGTTGCCATCTGCAAACCCCTGCACTACGGGACCCTCTTGGGCAGCAGAGCTTGTGTCCACATGGCAGCAGCTGCCTGGGCCACTGGGTTTCTCAATGCTCTGCTGCAAACGGCCAATACATTTTCACTGCCACTGTGCAAGGGCAATGCCCTGCACCAGTTCTTCTGTGAAATCCCCCAGATCCTCAAGCTCTCCTGCTCAGATGCCTACCTCAGGGAATCTGGGCTTATTGTTGTTGGTGTCTGTTTGTTCTTTTTGTGTTTCGTGTTCATTGTGGTGTCCTATGTGCAGATCTTCAGGGCCGTGCTGAGGATCCCCTCTGAGCAGGGACGGCACAAAGCCTTTTCCACGTGCCTCCCTCACCTGGCCGTGGTCTCTCTGTTCATCATCACTGCCATGTTTGCCTACCTGAAGCCCCCCTCCATCTCCTCCCCAAGCCTGGACCTGGTGGTGTCTGTTCTGTACTCAGTGGTGCCTCCAGCAGTGAACCCCCTCATCTACAGCATGAGGAACCAGGAGCTCAAGGATGCCCTGAGGAAACTGATGGCTGGATAATTTTCAAAGGCATTAAACTTCTTTTCTTCTGCATATCACTCATGACATAACTCATGACAGGTCCAACCTGTCTTTTTTATATTTCATAGTTGTAGATCACTTTTTGGAGTTAGGGGAAGGCTTGTTTGGTTTTGCTTTTTTAACTATGATAATACTGCCCACAAAGATATGTTATTATTCATCCCACTTCTAATTATCTCTCCACCTTTATAGTTCAAGTGAAAGACCTTGTAAATGAGAAGTTGTGCTCTCTGTGTATTTAAACGAAATAAATGACCCTGCAGTGAACAGTTTGTCTGAGATCTTTCCTCTGCAACCTTTGTGAAGCTCAACACAAGGTGTCTGTGGGCAAAGATGGAGGAAACAGTCCCAGCAGAGCAGCTCTGCCAGGGAGCACCAGCCTTGTTCTTCCCTGAGTCCTTCTCTTTCCACTTCCCCACTCTCCTTCTCAGCCCTTGTGCTGCTGCAAGGCCTGAGGGCTCCCAGGGCTTGGTCACAGTCGAACTGTGTGTCGGTCCTGTGACCAGGACAGGCAATGGGCACTTGTGTGACAGAGCTGGCCTCAGAACAGCATCTCCAGCAGCAAGGGGATCTCCTTAGCACAGTGCCTGAAGGTTTAGATCTTCTTCCAGAGTTGTTTTAAAGAACAGGCCTAAGGAACAGACTCTCAAGAGGCTCATTGTTTGGCTTGTTTCTCTGTGGGCTCAGTGTGATGGGATCAGGGTCCCAGTGTGGCTTTTGAGGGACTTTGGGCTGGTTGTTCAGCAGTTGCTTGTTGGTGGCCAGCACCCACGCACATGGTGAATAAGGCAGGGTCCCTCTGAGCACCCTCCGTGGCCACCCAAGAGTTTGTGTGGGACGCGGGCAGTGGCAGTGACCACCATCAGCTGGGGCTGCCTCCCAGTCTGACCAGTACGGCCCCACAGAGTCACCACAGCCCGGGCACCACAGCCCACTTGATCTACAGAGCAAACCCCCAGCTCGGGGGCTGTGGGGAGCGTGGGGACAGGGTGCAGGAACGGCAGTCAGGCCAATGCAGGTGTGCTCTCCCTAGGGAAAGGCTTTGTGGGGAGATGGGATGTCCCAGGAGAAGAGCAGGACACAGTGTGTGTGCAAGAGAGACATGGAAACAGTCTGTCGTGCTGCCGGGTGCCAGCTTGGGGCTGTTGCCTCTTGCAGTCACCACACCATTTTGATCATTGTCCTCTCACCAGGGCTCAGAGAGCTTGCTCTACCCCCATGGAAGGACACCAGATGACTAGATCAGAAGTCCAGGTGTGCACTGAGGGGAGATGTGAGCATGGTGGTGGTTTGGTTTGGTTTTTCAGTTTTGAGGGGTGTTCTCAGGTTTTCGGGCTGAGCTCCATGGTCTCACTATAAGCACCCAGGGCAAATCTCGAGAGCCCCCGTGTACCTGAGGTGTTTGCCTGGGACTGGCAGGTATCAGACAAGACTGATAGAGCCATGTCACTTTTGTCATTTGCAACTAGTATTCAAGACTTGTGCACTTAATTAGATAAGTTTCGGGACTGTAGGTAAAGAGGCAGGTATGTAAAGAGCACAGAGAAGAAGTGATAGAAGAGTTTTCTAGTTATATCATAGAATCATAGAATCATTTCAGTTGGAAGAGACCCTCAGGATCATTGAGTCCAACCATAACTTAACTCTAGCACTAAATCATGTCCCTAAGAAGCTCGTCTAAATGCCTTTTAAACCCTTCTAGGGATAGCGACTCCACACTGCCCTAGGTAGCTTGTTCCAATGCCCAACAACCCTTTCCAGGAAGAATTTTTTCCTAATATCCAATCTGAACCTTCCCTGGCACAACTTGGCGTCATTTTCTCTTGTCCTATCACTTGTTACTTGGGAGAAGAGACCAACACCCTCCATGCTCCAACCTCCTTTCGGGCAGTTGCAGACAGCGAGGTCTCCCCTCAGCCTCCTGTTCTCCAGGCTGAACAGCCCCAGCTCCTTCAGCCACTCCCATCACACTTGTGCTCCAGCCCCTCACCAGATTCGTTGCCTCCTCTGCACTCTGTCTGGTATTTCAATATCCTTCTTATGACGAGAGGCCCAAAACAGAACACAGGATTCAAGGTGCTGCCTCACCGGTTCCAAGTACAGTGGCACAATCACTTCTCTAGTCCTGCTGGCCACACTATTCCTGATACAAGCCATGATGCTGTTGGTGGCCTTTTTAGCCACCTGGGCACATGCTGGCTCATGTTCAGTTGCTGTCAGTCAACACCCCCATATCACTCTGCCACGCAGCTTTCCAGCCACTCTTCCCCGAGCCTGTAGCGCTGCCTGGGGTTGTTGTGACCCAAGTACAGGACCTGGCACTTGGTCTGGTTAAACCTCAGACAACTGGCCTCAGCCCAATGATCCAGCCAGTCCAGATCCCTCTGTGTGGCCTTCCTTGGTGTCATCTGCAAACTTACTAAGGGTGCACTCAATCCCCTCATCCAGATAATTGATAAAGACATTAAACAGAACTGGCCCCAATACTGAGCCCCGGGGACACCACTTGTGACTAGACAACTGGGTTTGGCTCCATTCACCACAACTCTTTGGGCCCGGCCCTCCAGCCAGTTCTTTATTCATCACAGATACACCATCCAGGCCATGAGCTGCAGCTTCTCCAGGAGATGCTGTGGGATACGGTGTCAAAGGCTTTGCTGAAGTCTAAGTGCACAACAACCACAGTCTTTCCCTCCTCTACTAGTTGGGTCACCTTGTTGTAGTAGGAAATCAGGTAGGTCAAACAGGACCTGCCTTTCACAAACCCATTTTGACTGGGCCTGATTACATGGTTCTCTTGTAAGTGCTGTGTGATGTTAGCCAAGATCATCTGCTCCACGATCTTCCCTAGCACGGAGGTCAGACTGACAGATCTGTAGGTCCCCAGATCCTCCTTCCAGCCCTTCCTGTAGATGGGCATCATGTATGGCAACTGCAGAAAAGTTGTAACAACCAGGTGCAAACTTCAGTGGAGAATCTGATGTAAAGAAAAGTGATGTAACTCTCAGGGGGAGTTTGCTTGGCTTGCTTTCTGAAGCAGAAAGGAGAAGCCATGACCTCCAGGCAATGGGAAGGGGGATCCTGCCCCTCACACACAGCTCAGGGCTCTTCCTGGGACCGTGGGATGTGGGTGTGCAAGGCTGAGGGAAGGACAACGCTGGTACAGCACCTTCCAGCTTCCCCATGGGGCTGCAAGGAGGCAACGAGGCCCCAGTGCCGTGAGGACAACATGTCTTCTCATGGACCTCAGTGGCAGGGACAACTGCCATGGCCAAGGGGACAGAGACCTGGGTTCTGTTGGTCCCTTCCAGCCTCACCAGCGCCCTTTGCCATCTCCATCACAGGCTGTTCTGCACGGTCCTACACCTGCCCCTCTTTCCCTGCAGGCTGCAGACACCCATCTGCTTCCCCACCTGCTCTCACCCCAGCATTTCTGTCCCTTCACTGATGTGTCTGCACCCTCACTGGCTGTTCTTTGGAACACAAACCATGGGCTGATCCAGCTCCCTCTGGGTGACCTCTTGCACCACAGCCCTGCCCTTCCAGTGACATTTCTTCCTCCTGGTATCCTGTCCTCACCTTTCAAGTTGCATTTTATGATTATTTTTTTCTCTCTCCTGCTTTTTTGCTCTATCAAGGAAAGCTTGACCATCTCAGAAACTGCTCTTCATGCAGGGAACCCAACCTGTTAGGCTTCTTGTGTTCTTTTACTTGGCCAGAGAGAAGTCACCTCACCATGATCTTCTAAATCCCATGAGTGCTGCTGACCTTTCACCTTCTCTGATAGACACGACCATGTTCCTGCTGCTGACTCGTCATGTTCTCAGGCAGAATGGACATGACAACATGTCTCCAAGGCCTCTTCCTGGGTAGGGCCTGTGGGTACATAGGCAGAGATACCTTCTCAGCTCTGTTCCTACTACTGGGCTGTCACCTCCAGAGACAGAACTGACCTCACTCTTCCCTTCACAGCCAAAGTCTCTGAACTCAGTTATGAGTTTCCTAGACACAAGTGATCTCATAATCCCATACCCATCCATCACCCTCCTTATGGGCCACAACCTGACTAGATAAAAGTATGCTTGTGTTATCAAATTGATCAAATCTATTTCCTACTAAAGATCTGAGTGGAGAAGCATTCTTTACAGGACTGTGAAATGTTGACACCTTTTCTATGTCCTTTCCTGCCTCTTCTATTTTTTTTTTCCTTCTTCCTGGTTGCTAATTGCGAATTTGCTACCCAAAGTGCAAAGCCAATCCCACACCCAGAGATGAGATATTGTTTATTACAGAGTTGTGCAAGTCTGGATGCTGGAATGAAACCAGCACATCGGACAGAGATGGAATAGCCATTACATACAAAATCTTATCCCTACATTCAGACCCTCATGCAGTCCTAAAGAGCCAAGTGATTACACAATGGCATATTGGTTAGAGAGTCGTTTTACCACTACACAGACTTATTAAGGAAGGGACCCGGGCTGAGCCTGGGTCTCCCATCCTAGCGATGTGTATTTTACTATTATAATGAGTGTATAATGAGAAAAGTTCAGCTAAAGGACACTTGATGTAGCAGTCTTGTGATAGATGTTAAAACAAGACTCAACTAATAGTGCAGGCTCCAGAGTGTCTGCACTGCAAGGACAGTGTTCTTTGCAGGTTCTGATTAGGTGTTTTAAAAGTCACTTTTACCTTTGTTAGAGGAGCAGACTGACCAGAACTGAGAGGATTTAGATAGCTTAGGTTAGCAATTGCAGGCAGGATTCATTCTTTTAACTGGTAAGGACTACTTATTCTGTCTTCAAACACCTCTCCAAGGTAAAGGTTCGTTGAATCATAGAATAACTCAGGTTTGAAGAGAGCCCTGAACATCATCTTGTCTGACTCTCCTGCTCAAGGCAGGGCCAACCAGGTGAGGTTGTTCTAGGCCCAGCTTTGCATCATCCACAAAGGAGCTGAAAATGTGCTCCGTGACATGATGCACGGGGAGAATAAAGACGTTCAACAGAGTTGGCCCAAGTACTCATCACTGAGGAATGCCGCTAGAAACTGGCTAAATACAGGACTTTGTACCACTGATGATATTTGGGTTTGGTCATCCAGCCACCTTCCCACCCATCATAACATCCACATCTTCATCCCAGATCTCACCAAACTGCTCTAAGGCCACCACAGGAGACCATGTCTGGAGCCTTGCAAAGCTCCATGTACACAACAGGCCTTTCTTTCCCCTGCCACTTTGGGTTCAGCAATCCCTTCCTTGTCCTACAACTGATGGTGCAGGAGAATGTGACCCGTCCCCCTCCCAGGGACAGACGTAGGCTGAGCAGCCTGTAATTCTCCCAGTTCTCCTTCCTGCCATTCTTGAAGATGGGTTTGACGTCTGCCTTTCTGAGGGACCTCTGAACCTCTCTGGTTACTCTGTCACTTTTGAGACCACAATCCAGAAGTTCCCACAGGGAAAGAGGGGCAGGTGTAGGACTGTGTAGAACAGCATGTGATGGAGATGGCAAAGGTGATGTAGCAAATAGGGACACTTGAGATGAGCCTGTCCAAGGGAGCTGAGATGAATCTCACCAGGCCACTGGGGTTTGTCCCTGGAGTCACACACAGAAATGTCAGGTTCTGTCAGGTGTCCACATCTGAGCTGGCCTCGTGGACTCATAAAACACATTTTGATATTCAGGGTTGGACACTTTCCCTTTTACACGCAGAAGCAGGAGTCACAGTGTCTCTCTGTGCTCCTGTTCCTGATCCCAAAGGATGGGAGGCACCTCAGCCCCATGGTGTGTCTCCATGTTCTGCGTTCATCTTTGATGTCCCTCATCATTAGGAACGGACATTGGTACAAGGAAGCACATCACAGTGCTGCATTCTGGTGGTTTCCTATGGGATATTAGTCCCAACATGATGTGACCTCAATAAACTGTCTGTCTCACAGGCCTTCATGGAACCCCAAGGAATAGCTGATGGTGTTTGTGCTGACTCGGGTTCATGTCACCTCTCGTACATGATGTGCATGCTCACATCTCATCTAAACAATGCAAACATGAACAGCTGAAATACTCATTCAGTGTGATTCCATGGAGGGACAAAGAACTCTGAGCTGTGGTGAAAGGCTGGAAAAGGTGGTTGTGAGGGGCCAGTCCATGACGATGCCCTGGGGCAGCTTCCGCGGGTTGTCCAGTGCACAGGGGCACAGCCCAGCCCCTGCTCTGCTGGTCCTGCAGGTCTCTGGCAGGAGGCCTGGCTGTGAGAGGACACTGCTGAGTGCCCAGCCCTGCACACACACACTGTGCAGCTGTACACTGGTGTTTCCTCTGTGGCCATTTTTTTGGACATGTTTTTGAGAGAAGGTTTGGAAGAAGAGCTAAATCTTCAGGCCCTACCCATAGGAGATGACCTTTCTTTCTGGAAAGGCTGTTGTGAGGCCAGCTCTGTCACAGCAGTGCCCATGGCCTGTCCCTGCCTGCGCTCACAGGACTGACACACAGCAGGACGGTGACCAGGCTGCCAGAGCACTCAGGCCTTGCACCAACACAAGGGATGAGAAGGAGAGTGTGGGAGTGGAACGAGAACAGCTCTGGAAGGCCAAGCGCTGGTGCTCCCTGGCAGTGCTGCCAGGCTGGACTCTTTTCCCCTCCTCCCATGGACACGGAAACTGTCCCTGCAGCTCCAAAAGGCCTTGCAGGAAGGATATATATTGAAAAACAAGTCACTACAGGACCCTTTATTTTGTTTAAATACCCACAGATCATGGCTCCTCATTTATACACCCAGTGGTTACAAAAGAAAAGCAGAAAGTAATTTAGAAAGGGGATGACAATGTTATCACAATTAAAAAAAACATCAATAACAACAGAAAATAGAGATGAGAGGCTGGGTCTGTAAGTAGTTACATTAAAACTGCTATGTAGAAGCAGATGTGCAGTTTATTGCTTCAGAAAACACTTAGATACGAGTTTCCACAGGGCATCCTTGAGCTCCTGGTTCCTCATGCTGTAGATGAGGGGATTCACTGCTGGAGGCAGCACTGAGTACAGAACAGACAGCACCAGGTCCAGGGATGGGGAGGAGATGGAGGGGGGCTTCAGGTGGGCAAACATGGCAGCGCTGACAAACAGGGAGACCACGGCCAGGTGAGGGAGGCACGTGGAAAAGGCTTTGTGCCGTCCCTGCTCAGAGGGGATCCTCAGCACGGCCCTCAAGATCTGCACATAGGACAGCACAATGAACACAAAACACCCAAATCCTAAACAGACAGTAACCACAATAAGCCCAGCTTCCCTAAAGTAGGTGCCTGAGCAGGAGAGCTTGAGGATCTGGGGGATTTCACAGAAGAACTGGTCCAGGGCATTGCCCTTGCACAGTGGCAGTGAAAATGTATTGGCCGTGTGCAGCAGAGCACTGAGAAACCCAGTGGCCCAGGCAGCTGCTGCCATGTGGACACAAGCTCTGCTGCCCAGGAGGGTCCCGTAGTGCAGGGGTTTGCAGATGGCAACGTAGCGGTCATAGGACATGATGGTGAGAAGAAAATATTCTGCTGAAATGAAAAAGAGAAACAAAAGCATCTGTGCAGCACATCCTATATATGAGATAGACCTGGTGTCCCAGAGGGAATTGGCCATGGATTTGGGGACAGTGATGGAGATGGAGCCCAGGTCGATGAGGGCGAGGTTGAGCAGGAAGAAGTACATGGGGGTGTGGAGGTGCTGGTCACAGGCTATGGTGGTGATGATGAGGCCGTTGCCCAGGAGGGCAGCCAGGTAGATGCCCAGGAAGAGCCAGAAGTGCAAGAGCTGCAGCTCCCGTGTGTCTGTGAACGCCAGGAGGAGGAACTGGCTGATGGAGCTGCTGTTGGACATCTGCTGCCTGTGGGCATGAGGACCTGTGCAAGGAGGAAAAGACAGTGACAAGTTAAGGGAGACTTCTCAGAGCAAAGCCAAAGTCATTTCCCACAGACCCTCCCACAAAGAGACCCTTTTCTTTTTCCAGGAGAACGTCCCGGCTGGAGCCCTGGTCGGTGCTTGATGAGCGTGCAATGAAGAGCAGGGTCTCTGCCCAGGGGCTCTTGAGGAGTCAGCCTGACCCTGTGTGATGGGTGGGGCAGGGGCCAGTCCTGGGGTTCAGCTTTGTCAGATGGAACCGCTGCTCCTGCAGAAGGGACTGTCAGCATCTGTACCCCCAGACCTGAGAAAATGAGTTTGAGAGGTTTGGCGTTTCTACAGCTCCTTCTCCCACCCTGGGAAGTGTTGTTGGGTGTCAGAAACCCTCAGCATTTCTGCTGCACTCAGGGAGAACAGAGCGAGTCCTGTGAGACCAGAGGATGCCTGTGGGTCAGTGCAGAGTGAGGGCAGCTGCTCTGTCCCTCTGTCTTGCTGCAGCTGCCCTGGGCTGGCACCTTTCTGAGATGGAGGCTGATCACACTGCCATGTTACCCTGAAAAGCCACCAGGCACTGCTGAGAGCAGAGGGACCCACCTCAGACCACATGTCTCACCCTCTCCTAAGGTTTCAGTATCCCACGTTTATCCCGGAAACCACTGATTTCACAAACCCAACAGCATTTTCTCTGTCACAGCATCTCTGTGCTCCTCCATGGGGTTTCACATAACAAACAGATGCTGTAGGACAGGTTTGCATCCTGGAGGGTAGTTCAGAGCCTCTAAGGAAACCCCCAGGAGATATCCAAGTGTCCTAATGATGGCATCTGATTAAAGGAGACTCAGCTCATTCCCCAGCCCCACACACTGCATTGCCCACAGCCCCACAGGTCAGAGCAAAGCTGGGACACGTGTTCCCATGGACACAGCTGCAGGAAAGGACCCACAAGATCAGGCTGTGACTCTGCAGCTGAAACTCCCATCCCCAGAGAGCCTGACAGCAAGAACCAGATCACACCAACAGTGACCCAGAGCAGTGGAGCAAGAAGGAAACTGCGGTGAGGGTGGGTGTGAGAGAGGCCAGGGCAGAGGCAGCCGGGCACTCAGACAGCGTCACCCTTCCCCAGCTGTGCAGCCACCTCCCACACACCAGCATTGCCGGGCAGCTGCTCTCAGCCCCTGTGCTCTGCAGAGGGAACTGGAGCTCTGGCTGCACAGGAGCTGCTTCATGCCTTGGAGCCCCCGGCCCTGAGGGCAGAGGCTTTGCTGGGTGGGAGAGGAGGCGAGGGGGCTGCTCACAGGAGGCATCTGCACTGCAGGGGATAATACAGAGTTTTACGTGTTCTCCCTCCCATATCAATTCTGAGTTTAGTTTCCTCTCATTTCTGATCATTTCCCTGATGTCTGGAGATTCTCCCCCTGGGCGGTGTTTCCCTGTACATGTCTCTTCCCGGTCAGCGCTCACAGACCCCATCCCACTCTCTGTGCCCTCACCCTGGCTCTACAGATCCTGCCTGTTCACAGGGCACTGCCTGGGGGCATCTTCCTGTTTGCAGGTTGGAAAACAGGACAGGTCAGACTAAGGCTGATGGGTTCAGCAGATGTGATGCTGGTGCTGTGCAGAGGCAGAGCAGCAGCTGAAGGGATGTTCTGAGGCTTCTGGCAGATGTACTGATGACTCTGAGTTGCAGTTCAGGAGTCTCAGTGACTTGTTTAAGCAGGAGAGCTCATTTTCACTTTATCCTTTTCTGCACCCCCCAACCCTCGGGATAGAAAACTGAAAAGGCAGGCTCAGGAAAGCTCCCTATCTGTCTAGACAATCCTTGCATTGATCTTCTCTTTGAGGCATCCCCTCGGAAAAATCCTGGGGGTGATCTGAAGCTGTGAGCAGAACTGATCCACACAGCAGCCTCTCCACAGCAGAAGCACCTTTCCTGCCCTGATAGGGGTCGCTCCTTCCCCCCACAGCTTCTCCCCACAGCACCGTGGGGATCTCCCCGGGCAGGCTGAGCGCTGACCCTGGCAGGCAGCAGAGTCCCTGCCCCGGCACAGCCCTGGGGTGCAGGGACCCTGCTCTGCAGGACAGCCCTGGGCACCCCTGGCTGCTCACCCAGCTTCACAGCTGTTCAAAATTGCCTGACAAGAGCCCCCTCCTCACAGATCCCTCAAGCTGTGCCTGTGCTAACTTGAGGAGATGCCTCCAGGAGCTACAGCTGTATTGCCCTGCACCCAGAGACTTACCATGGCAAGGGCTGCAAAGATTTCTCCTCTGTGAACTCTCAGTCATCCTCCCAGTCCTGACCACCTTTAATCTCTCTCTGCCTTGCTCGTCTCCCTGAGATCCCCAGGCAGAGCCCTCAGCCCTGCTGCGCTTTGCAGAGGAGCTGCTCCTGGGCAGAGCTGTCTCTCTGCAGCGCTGCCGCTTGCCATGAGCTCCCTGTGTCCTAGGAGCCCAGCCCAGCTCAGCAGCACAGGAGCAGCCCAAGGCGCTTTAATGACCCATCTGGTGGCTTTGGTGCTGAGTCCATGAACCTCAGACCCTGGAGGAAGCTGAAGAAACCTCTCAAGAAGTCCAAGTCAGATTCAAACTCCAAAGTTTCTTGTAATGTTAATGGGTCCCACTGAGGAACACTACTGAGGAAATGACCCCAGGGTCTGATTAGAGAAGAAAACTGGAGGCAGAGATGACAGGTCAGGACAAGCAAGGTGAAGGTCTCTCTGATGATCAGTAAACCTGGATGTGTTTCATTAATCAAAGGGCCAACCCCTGACCCCCAGCCCTGGGAAGGCAGATCCTGTCCCTCCCACGTTGCCCAGGGCCCTTCCTGGGACAGTGTGATGTGGGGCTGTGCAAGGCCAAGGGCAGGACTATGGTCCCACACCTCCCAGGTTCCTGGCTGGGGACAAGGAGGCCATGAGGCCCCTGCGCTGTAAGGACAAGGTGTCTCCTCACAGGCGTCAGAGCTGGAGACAACAGCCGTAGCCAAGGGGAGAAGAAGCTCCAGCTGTTAGTGTTTACATGCAGACGGTTTATCCTGATGAGAGCGTCTATCCCAAGATAACATCATGAGGAGTTACAGGACACTACGAATATCACCTGCAGGAGAAACTTTGCGGTCTTGGGGGGCTAGTGCTCGTAATGCCAGAGCTCTGGACTTAGAGGGGAAGTTTCCCTTCATGTGGGGGAACATCAGGAATGTGTGGAGCTCTGCCTGGGGACAGAGAATATCAGCTGAAAGTTGAGGAGTCAGCGTGAGAGGGCAGAACAACATGGGCAAAGTTGTGGTGGGTGGACATCAGCTACTGACTCACTGATGAGGAAGAGGAATTAGATGAGACCTCCTTCAGACAAATGAAAGAAGCCTCATGTTTTCAGGGCCGTGTCCTCGTGGCAAACCTAAGATATCCCAATATCTGCAAGATACCAGCCATCCAGGAGGGGTTTGGAGCTCATTGACAACATCTTCCTGACACAGGCGACGGAGGAGTCAGTGAGGTGAGGTGCCCTGTGGGACTTCACACTTACAAACCAGAAAGGGTTGGTTAGGGGTGGAACAGTCAGGGGTGGGAAAGGAGAGCTGAGGCTCCTGGAAGATGATAATAAGGCAAAGAGCAGGATTTCAGGAGAGCAGGCTTTGGCCAGCTGAGGGACCTGCTTGGGTCCTATGGGATATGACCTTGGTGTTTGCAGCGATTTTTCTCTCACATTTCCTCCCTCCTCTCTCCCACCTGCTGTTGTGCAGCGTTTTTTACCCTTTCTCAAATACAAAATCACAGAGCTGCTGCCAACATCCCTGAGTGGCTCAGATTTGGCAAGGAGTGGGTCCATCTTGGAGCCAGCTCATATCGGCTCTGTCTGACATCAAACTCCTGTTGTCTTCTCAGAGAGGTGACAATTGTAGCACAGCCACACTCACTCCAGTTCCAAGACTTTGCCATGTAAACCCGGTACAGGGTGATAGTGTGTTGGGTGTTACAAACTACTTGATCATGGGGAAGAAATGGAAAAGATCTTCTGTTAGTAACCTGAGGAAGTCACAAGTCAAAGAGCAGGTTCCTATGGGGAACTGTCATTGCCCTGACATTCACTGGCCAGCAGAGCAGCAGGTGCCAACAGTCCAGAGGATCTTGGGCCAACTTCTTAACGTGGCTGCCTGGTGGGCCAACAAGGGTGATGCTCACCTGGATCTGGAACTGGGAGACAAAGAAGAGCTGGTGAGGGATGTGCACATCAGTGTCCACCTTGGCTGTGGTGACCAGGCAACAGTGGGATTCCAGGCACCAGAGGGGAGGAAGGAAGGCCAGCAGCAGAGCACAGGCTGGTGGGCTCCAGAGGAGAAGACTTTGACATACTGGGAGACGGTGGCCAATAAAGGTGGTGACATGGAAGTAGGTCTGAAGGGTGAAGGAGCTCAGGAAATCCGAGAAGCCTTACAGGACAGCCTGCTCCAAGCACAAGAATGATCTCTCCAAGTACCTATGAAAAGAAGACTTTACGTCATGAGGCTGCTTGTCTGAACTGACAGAGCTCCAGGGCAAAAAGGCAGCACATGGGAGGTGGATCAGGTCAAGCTGTAAAGGAAGAATTTAGAAACCTTGTCCATGGATGTGGGGATGATGCCAAAGCTGCCCTGGACTTGATACCTGCAGGGGAGGCTGAGGGCAGCAAGATGAGCTGACATTGCTTCCTTACAGTAAAAGAATAGACAGGGTGAACGTGGGCCTGCTGCTGAACTTCGTGAGAGTAGTATCAGACAGGACTGAGGTACTTCATGGCTTCTTTGCCTCCATCTTCATCAGCAAGGTCTCCTGGGACTTTGTTCCTGAAGGCAGGAGTCTGGAGAACAGCCAGGAGTGGATGGGGCTCAAGTCAGGAGTTACCTGAGCAAACTCAGACACCATTACAGAAAAGGAGATGGGTCACTTGACCAGCTCCCTGAACACAAGTATCGCTGTGCTGTGGCACCTGAGATTCCCAGGAACACCCACCTCTGGGTCCAGAGGTGTGTGATTCCTCTTGAGGTGTCCTGGCCTGTCTCCTCGCTCAAGTGGTGCGTCAGGCACCCAATTTTCTGACACATTCAGTCTTTATCAGGAGATTCTCTAGATCAATATTTATTGGAGATTGTTGATACCAGCTGTTCTGGAAACGAGGGCATTGGGAGGGGGATGGAAATAGAAGAAATTTGACTTAATTAGTATTTGTTATGGAAATTCTCACTGTTTGGCTACTGTTCTGAAATGTCTCTAATCATCCACACCAGACTTGAAGCCTTTAGGCAAGTGCTGCAGAGAGCCTTGGCTTGTAAGAGCATTTTGGCTGTTAATGAGCCCTCTGCTGCCATGGTCCTGAACTGCAGCTAGTGAAAGAATTAACAAACCCCTAATGAAGTGAAAGGCAGAAACAAACCCCAAGTTTCTGAGGGTGTTTGGGACCCCACGAGGGGCCATTGCTGACACAAGCAGTCCCTGTCCCTGGAGGCTGCTGAAGGAAAAGCCTGGAGACGATGGTCAGAGGTGGTAAAGGCGATGTGGAGGTGGCTCTGGTGCCCTGTCAGCCCTTCATGGTTGTTTAGCATCAGAATGGCCAAGCCCTGACCCCCAGGGCCTGGCAAAGGAGACCCTTTCAGTCAAATGTTTCTCAAGGCTCTGCCTGTGGTCACTGGGAGGGTATTTGTGGTTTGGGGGTGGGTTTGGTGCCAAGTGCTGTTGCTTTATCCACAGGGCTCTAGTTTTCTGAGGGTTTGGCAATGCCTATGAGGTTCCCCAAGCCCATGCAGCTTCTTTCATAGACCTGCAATGGTCACCAATCACCTGAGCTCTCCTAGTCCCAAACTTGCTTGAATCCGCTCTTTGGATCCATGTCCCAGCACTGACATGCACACGTTCCTTCTTCTGCTGCCCTAAAATAAAAAAGAAAAATCAATCTATTCCACATTAGCATGACCAGCTCATGCTCTTCAGGTCTTCCTCTTGCCTTTAACACACTTACTGCTACGCATAGACCCCTCTCTTCCTGCACTCCCATGTGTCTCTCAGAACTTTCACTCTTGTCCTCCAGTAATGGGGCAACACTCCAGGAGGCTGGTGCTTCCTCCAAGCTCATGGATGATTCCTGAGGACCATCCAAGCATGGGGAGTGTAAGAGAGGAGCAGAGCAAGGTCAGCTCATGGGCCATGCCTGAGCACAGCCCCCCCAGCAGCAGCCATTCCCCATCTCCGAGGCACAGCCATGCCCACAGCATGCAAATGTCACTGCCATGTATGATTAGTCCAAGAGAAGGCTGCCTTCTTTCCATAAACTCCCAAAAAACTTCCTCCTATTCCTCCTCCACCCACAAACATCAACCACATCCCACTTGCGGGGTTAAACATGGTCGTAAGGATTTGCTGAATTCATCAGCCATCACCCTTCTCTACCTCACATCCCCTGACCCTCCCACACCACACATGGCCGCTCACTGTGCTCAGGGCCTCTCACTCTTCAGAAGAGGCCTTGAGATTCTTGGTTCTTCCTGGTGCTTGTTATAATCTTCCTCACTCCCTCCAGAGCTCATGGTGAGATTTCTTGTCCATAACAGCACCTTGATGACCATGTTTTACTAAATGGGTGTCATTTTGTGAGCATTTGTGCAGAAAGAGTAGTCTCAGGAAAAAAACAAATATATAAAAACTGATGCCAAGTGAAATGCCATGAAGACCTGAGGAGTTACTCCCATTGCTGTGTCTCTCCTGGAAGGAGTCTGTCCCGAGAAGGGCATCCAGCTTCTGCCACTCCCTGGAGAGGCACATGAGCAGTGTCGGTGCACCTGGGGAGGAACAGGGTGATTCTTGCCAGACCACCCTTCATCTGAACCACTTAGATATGTACTTATGGATGGGGTGTCATGCCTTATACTGCCAGTACACTGCCAGTGGGGTAACCACAGATGCAGACTGCTGTGTTGCAGGTATTTATATGTAGGCAGATGAACCCTTTTCTATTTTTTTAATTATTATTATTTTTAATACTGACACTCTTAGAGAAATTACACAAAGACTTGAATGATTATTGATGCCTCTTAACATGATTATCCACAGAAGGCCCAGCAGCTTTGCATCTCAAGAAATGGGATGCCAGAGGCCAAGGGCAGGATGGGTTGGGGTCTGTCCTGGCATCTGGAAACTGAAGTGTGCGCTCATCTCCCAACACCTGCCCTGCCCAGTGAAGGCTGTGAGAAACTCTGAAGTCACAGTCTTGACAGGTATCTTATGTCGAACTGCAGACAGTGTTGTCCTGCCAGCTCAGGATTGGAGCTTCCATCCCTGAAGGTATTGAAAAGATGTGTAGACATGGCACTTAGGGATATGGTGTAATGGGTGGGCTTGGCAGTGTCATATTTACGATTGGACTTTATGACCTTAAGGGTCTTTTCCAACCTAAATTATGATTTGAGATAAAACCATTTCAATTCCCATCACCTCCAGCTTCCCCCGAGGTCGGCTGTCGTGTGGCACAACTGGCCTGGCTCTCCAGGCAGGTTGGGCACTGGTTTGGTGCCTGTGTTGGGAGTTTTCCCCTTTCTGGGGTAAAAGATCTTCGATGAGAGACAGATGTAGAGATCTGAGTTGCAGAGATTGCAAGCAATCGTTTCAAAATCTGAGCAGCCTCAGTTTTGGAGCCAGCAAAAAATAGAGACAATCTCAAGGATGTTTCTGAAAAGTGGTACAATCACTAATAAGAATAACAGGGAGTTCCTTATTCTTGATGATGATGATGATGATGAACTAAAGTTTTTTAATTTCATTCCTATCAGTCAATCTTGCTTCTCAAAACAGCTGCTACATCTCAGTAGCTAACCTCTTGCATGGAGTTTTTTTAAGAGCTTTTTCTCTCACTTCTACCAGATTTATGATTTAAAAAGTACTTCCTAGGACAGAATTGCTCTTAAATCACCCCTCTTTCATAATTTTTCCCCCTTTTTTTCTGGTGTGAGAGGAGGTGACATAGGGCAGTTTTATTTCTTTTTTAGCCAAAGAAGGCCAAGGAACAGATCCCAGGTCAGTGCAAAAGCAAAAAGGAATCCAGAATGTTTATGTGGTGTGCACTGACACACACCGTCACCTGCATTTCCAGTCTCTGAAGTTCCAACGGTGCAGCAGAGACTGGAGTTCTGAGCTCCCTTCATCTGCCCTGTGTGACACATGTAAAATGAAACTACCCCAGCCAAAGAGTTGGTTTTGATTCTCTTCACAGCCTGAAGCCCCACACGGGTCAGGAGACAAGCCAGGATACCCAATGAGGACTCACATGCTCTGCACTTAAATTTCAGGTGTTCCCAGGAATCTCTGCAGACAAGAAATGCCGATACCTGGGTGCAAGGAGCTGGTCAAGAGCCTCGTCTCCATTTCTGTAACGATGGCTTTGCTGCCTGGCTGGTGTGCAGACTCTGTACATGGATGCTGACACCTGTTGAGCAACCTGCTCTGTAAGGATGAACAAGGTGGGCATGAGGACAGCAAAACAGAAGAACTTGGGTGGGGGCAAATGAAAAGGGATGCACAAGATGTGGTCAGGGCTGTTTGGGGGCACTTGTAAAGCAGCCCTGCACCTCATGTGAATTATTCCTGTGGCCAGGGAGAACTTGAAAGCCGTCCCTAAATTGAAAACATGAAGGGGATGAAAGGACAGCATCATTCAGGCTGGATGGGACCTCGGGAGGTGTCTTGACCAACCTCCTGCTCAAAGCACGGTCGGACCAGATTACTCAGGGCTTTATCCAAACACATCTTGGTCACTTTCTGGGGTAGAGTGGATGCGCACTCCTGGGAAACAGCTTCCAGGGCTTGACTGTCCTCAGGATTGGAAAGTTTCTCCCTTTCTATAGCACCTTTCCAAGCCCAACCATCCAGAATGGTTTTTACCCATCTACTTGCACACTGACACAGACTATAATATCCTTCCTTGAACACAAGAATATTGTGGAGGATGATGCTGAATGCCTTGCTGACTTCCAGGTAACAGACCACCACTGCTCTCCCCACGTCCAGCAACCCTGTCCTTTCCTCACAGAAAGCAAAGAGGATGGACAGGCACAACCTGCCCTGGGTAAACCCCGTCACCTTCTCTTTCACACACCCAGAAATGGGGTCCCACTGGCCATGCTCTGGGGCACAGCCCTTAGTTCCCCTGCTCACCCATTGGCCATTTTTGAAAAGTGCAGACAATGTGTGAGAGCTGCCAGTGGTCAGGGAGTCCCCCCAGTCTCCATGAGCTTTCCAAGAAGGTGGAGAGTGGCCTCACTGTGACATGGTCCTGCTGTCTCAGCTCCTGGGATGCTGCCCCTCCTGTCCCATAGACTGGAAAGGATTGTGTTAGTTCCAGGGACCCCTGACTTGATCCCCATCCACTGCTGGTTGTTCTGCCTCCAGTGACAGAGGCCTGGGAGACCTTGCTGGTGAAGATGGAGGACCAGAGACACAGAGAATATCACTTCTTTCCATTATTAAATCAATGAGTGGCCACAAGGTGTCTTTGTTTCTCCTTTCCTGAACTAGGAACAGCTCATTATGGGGCCCTTGAATTGCCTTACAGGTCTAGACTGAGTTTTCTCTGGACTGTTGCTGTGCTTGGAGGCTGCTGTCCTTGCAGACCAGATGAACTAACTTCTGCCACCCTGCCTTGGCAGTTTATTCCATCCGTGTCACAGCTCTGTCTGCAACACTGACAGCTCCAGCTCAGCCAGTCAGGTCCCTGGCTGAGGCCATTGCCTCACATCTGGGCTGAACCACCCCAGCTGTGGCACCAGGAAACCTCTGAGTTGCCCCGTGGAAACCTGGTACCAAGTGTCCAAGAGCCCATGTATGCAAAGGCTTTGCTTCAGAGCACAAACGTGACGTGGCCAAAAGATTGCTGGATATCTCCCTAGACCTATGAGTATAAAACCAAAATATAATGCCTAAATTCATTCAGGTGAACATATTCCTTCTCCAGTTTTTAGAAATTAGATCCTTTCCTGTAACGTTCTTTTTGTCCTGCCTAATGATGAGAGAAGAAAAGATGATCCTCATACCAATTTACTTTTTAATACAAAGAACACAATGCTGGCAAGAAGTGTCTCTGCTGAAGAGAGAGAATCAACATCACTGATTACTTGAGGTTGTTTCAAAGGATGTGCCCCTGGAGCCCCAGGGACAGCTGGAGGGAGCCCAGAGGGGACAGAGGAAGGGACATCATGGGCTGCTCCTGTGCTGCTGAGCTGGGCTGGGCTCCTGGGACACAGGGAGCTCATGGCAAGCGGCAGCGCTGCAGAGAGACAGCTCTGCCCAGGAGCAGCTCCTCTGCAAAGCGCAGCAGGGCTGAGGGCTCTGCCTGGGGATCTCAGGGAGACGAGCAAAGCAGAGAGAGATTAAAGGTGGTCAGGTTGGGGAGGATGACTGAGAGCTCACTGGAGGAGAAATCTTTGCAGCCCTTGACCCGGTAAGTCTCTGGGTGCAGGGCAATGCAGCTGTAGCTCCTGGAGGCATCTCCTCAAGTTAGCACAGGCACAGCTTGAGGGATCTGTGAGGAGGGGGCTCTTGGCAGGCAATGTTGAACAGCTGTGAAGCCGGGGGAGCACCCAGGGGTGCCCAGGGCTGTCCTGCAGAGCAGGGTCCCTGCACCCCAGGGCCGTGCTGGGTCAGGGACTCTGCCACCTGCCAGGGTCAGCGCTCAGCCTGCCCAGGGAGATCCCCACGGGGCTGTGGGGGGAAGCTGTGCGGGGAAGGAGGGACCCCTATCAGGGCAGGAAAGGTGCTTGTGCTGTGGAGAGGCTGCTGTGTGGGTCAGGGCTCCTCACAGCTAAAGATCACCCCCAGGATTTTTCCAAGTGGATGCCTCAAGCAGAAGATCAATGCAAGGATTAGCAGACAGATAGGGAGCTTTCCTGAGCCTGCCTTTTCAGTTTCCTATCCCAAGGGTTGGGGGTGCAGGAAAGGAAAAAATGAAAATGAGCTCTCATGCTTAGACAAGTCACTGAGACTCCTGAACTGCAACTCCGATTAATCATTACATCTGCCAGAAGCCTCATAACATCCCTTCAGCTGCTGCTCTGCCTCTGCACAGCACCTGCATCACATTGGCTATACCCGTCAGTCTTACTCTGACCTGTCCTTTTCCCCAGTCTGCAAACAGGAAGATGCCCCCAGGCAGTGCCCTGTGAACAGGCAGGATCTGTAGGGCCAGGGTGAGGGCACAGAGGGTGGGATGGTCTCTGAGTGCTGACAGGGAAGAGACATGGACAGGAAAACTGTTCCCAGGGGAGAATGTCCAGGCAATAGGGAAATGATCAGAAATGAGAGGAAACTAAACCTGGAATTGTTCTGGGAGGGAGACCACAGAAAACTCCCTTTGATCCCCGCAGAGAAGATGCCTCCTGTGAGCAGCCCCCTCGCCTCCTCTCCCACCCAGCAAAGCCTCTGCCCTCAGGGCCGGGGGCTCCAAGGCATGAAGCAGCTCCTGTGCAGCCAGAGCTCCAGTTCCCTCTGCAGAGCACAGGGGCTGAGAGCAGCTGCCCGGCAATGCTGGTGTGTGGGAGGTGGCTGCACAGCTGGGGAAGGGTGACGCTGTCTGAGTGCCCGGCTGCCTCTGCCCTGGCCTCTCTCACACCCACCCTCACCGCAGTTTCCTTCTTGCTCCACTGCTCTGGGTCACTGTTGGTGTGATCTGGTTCTTGCTGTCGGGCTCTCTGGGGATGGGAGTTTCAGCTGCAGAGTCACAGCCTGATCTTGTGAGTCCTTTCCTGCAGCTGTGTCCATGGGAACACGTGTCCCAGCTTTGCTCTGCCCTGTGGGGCTGTGGGCAATGCAGTGTGTGGGGCTGGGGAATGAGCTGAGTCTCCCTTAATCAAATGCCATCATTAGGACCCTTGGCTGTCTCATTGAGTGTTTTTCTTCCAAGCTGCGAGCTTCCCTCCAGGATACAAACCTGTCCTATAGCACATTAGCATTATCTGAATTACTCATGCAGAAGTGCAGAGATGCTATGATGGAAGAAATGCTGTTTGGTTTGTGAAATGAGCCGTGTGTGTCCTGGGACAGAAGTGGGGTGCTGAGACCTGACGAAAGGGTGAGACATGTCATGGTCCGCGGTGGATCCCTCTGTTCTCAGCAGTGCCTGGTGGCTTTTCAGGGTTACATGGCAGTGTGATCAGCCTCCATCTCAGAAAGGTGCCAGCCCAGGGCAGCTGGAGCAAGACAGAGGGACAGAGCAGCTGCCCTCACTCTGCACTGACCCACAGGCATCCTCTGGTCTCGCAGGACTCGCTCTGTTCTCTCTGAGTGCAGCAGAAATGCTGAGGGTTTCTGACACCCAACAACACTCTCCAGGGGAGTTGAATGATTGGACTACATGATCTTTCGGGGTCCCTTCCAATCCCTAATATTCTGTGATTCTGCAAAGCTGTCAAAACCCCAATCATTTCAAACTTCATTTTACCATCCTGTTCCATTCTCTGTGACAGTGCAGATGCTGACAGGCCCTTCTGCACCAGCAGCAGTTTCAGATGACAACTTTGAACCCCAGGTGTGTCGCCTGCCCCCCGTTCCATGACCCCTGCTGCAGAGCAGGGCTGACTCCTGGGCAGCCAGCGGGCACAGGCCCTGCTCCTCACGGCACCTCCAGCCAGCACCACCCAGGGCTCAGCCACGGACCCGAAGGAAGGTCTGGAAAAGGACAAGGGGTGTGGAGCAGGGGAGGGTGTGTGAGAAATGGCTTTGATTTTCCTCAGAGAAGTCTCCCCTAACTTATCACTGTCTTTTGCTCCTGTGACAGTGCCCCATGCTCATCAGCAAATGTCCAACAGCAGCTCCATCACCCAGTTCCTCCTCCTGGCGTTCACAGACACACGGGAGCTGCAGCTCTTGCACTTCTGGCTCTTCCTGGGCATCTACCTGGCTGCCCTCCTGGGCAACGGCCTCATCATCACCACCATAGCCTGTGACCAGCACCTCCACACCCCCATGTACTTCTTCCTGCTCAACCTCGCCCTCCTCGACCTCGGCTCCATCTCCACAACTGTCCCCAAATCCATGGCCAATTCCCTCTGGGACACAAGGGCCATCTCATACTCGGGATGTGCTGCCCAACTCTTTTTTTTCTTTTTCTGTGCTACAGCAGAATATTCACTTCTCACCATCATGTCCTATGACCGCTACGTTGCCATCTGCAAACCCCTGCACTACGGGACCCTCCTGGGCAGCAGAGCTTGTGTCCACATGGCAGCAGCTGCCTGGGCCACTGGGTTTCTCAATGCTCTGCTGCACACGGCCAATACATTTTCACTGCCACTGTGCAAGGGCAATGCCCTGGACCAGTTCTTCTGTGAAATCCCCCAGATCCTCAAGCTCTCCTGCTCACAGTCCTACTCCAGGGAAGCTGGGCTCCTTGTGGTTAGTGTCTGTTTAGGATTTGGGTGTTTTGTGTTCATTGTGGTATCCTATGTGCAGATCTTGAGGTCCGTGCTGAGGATCCCCTCTGAGCAGGGACGGCACAAAGCCTTTGCCACGTGCCTCCCTCACCTGGCCGTGGTCTCCCTCTATGTCAGCACTGCCATGTTTGCCTACCTGAAGCCCCCCTCCATCTCCTCCCCATCCCTGGACCTGGTGGTGTCTGTTCTGTACTCGGTGGTGCCTCCAGCAGTGAACCCCCTCATCTACAGCATGAGGAACCAGGAGCTCAAGGATGCCCTGTGGAAACTCATATCTTAGTGTTTTCTGAAGCAATAAACTGCCCATCTGCTTCTACATAGCAGTTTTAATGTACCTAGTTAGAGGTCCAGCCTCTCATCTGTATTTTCTGTTGTTATTAGCCTTTTTTTTAATTGTGATAACATTTTCATCCCCTTTCTAATTCACTGTCTGCTTTTCTTTTATAACCCCTGGCTGTGTAAATGAGGAGCCATGATCTGTGTGTATTTAAACAAAATAAATCATCCTGTAGTGACTTCATTTTCACTATATCCTTCCTGCAAGGCCTGTTTGGAGCTGCAGGGACAGTTCCTGTGTGCATGGGAGGAGGGGAAAAGAGTCCAGCCTGGCAGCCCTGCCAGGGAGCACCAGCGCTTGGCCTTCCAGAGCTGTTCTCGTTCCACTCCCACACTCTCCTTCTCATCCCTTGTGTTGGTGCAAGGCCTGAGTGCTCTGGCAGCCTGGTCACCGTCCTGCTGTGTGTGAGTCCTGTGAGCGCAGGCAGGGACAGGCCATGGGCACTGCTGTGACAGAGCTGGCCTCACAACAGCCTTTGCAGAAAGAAAGGTCATCTCCTATGGTCAGGACCTGAAGGTTTAGTTCTTCTTCCAAGCTTCTCTGTAGAACATGCTGAATTGACATGCAGATGCAAACACCAGTGTCCAGCTGCACAGTGTGTGTGTGCAGGGCTGGGCACACAGCAGTGTCCTCTCACAGCCAGGCCTCCTGCCAGAGACCTGCAGGACCAGCAGAGCAGGGGCTGGGCTGTGCCCCTGTGCACTGGACACCCCGCGGAAGCTGCCCCAGGGCATCGTCATGGACTGGCCCCTCACAACCTCCCTTTCCAGCACCGGGCTGTCACACCAGATTGAGAATTTTTTCCTGAATGAGTAGGTCAGAAGTCCATGTTTGCATTGTTCAGATGAGATATGAGCATGCACATCATGTACATGAGGTGAGATGAACACGAGTGAGCAGAAATGCCATCAGCTATTCCTGGGAGTGCCAGGAAGGCCTGTGGGACAAACATCGAGGTCACTCACATTGGGAGTAACAGCCCATGGGAAACAACCCACTGGGATCTTCTTCCTTGAACTGAGGTCCCGTGTCCATTCCTCATGATGTGGGACATCTCAGATGAGTGCAGAGCAGGGTGACACACCACAGGGCTGAGGTGCCTCCTGTCCTTTGGGAGTGGCAACAGGAGGCCTGAGAGACACTGTGAATCCTGCCTCTGTGTGTAAAATGGAGAGACTCTGTCTCTGAACATCCCTGGGTGCAGAAGGAGTTCACAAGGCTGGCTCAGATGACAGAACCTGACAGAACCTGACATTTCTGTGTGTGACTCCAGGAACGAACCCCACTGCATCAGTGAGATTCATCTCAGCTGCCTTGGACAGGCTCATTGCAAGTGCCCCAGTCTGCTATGTCATCCTTGCCCGTGATTCTGGTTTGTGCTGTCCAAAGTACCATAGAAACCAGAATGGTTCTGGGGTCCTTAGAAAATGCAGACCTCAAACCCATCTTCAAGAAGAGCAGGAACAGGAACTGAGAGAATAACAGGCTGGCCACCCTACCTCCCTCCCTGGGAAGGGGATGGGACATGTCCTCCTGCAGCCATTTCCAGGAATGTGAAGGACAAGGAAGGGATTGCTGAGCCCCAATGGAGAGGGGCAAGAAAGGCATGTTGTGTGCAGGGCGTTTGCAAGGCCTCAGCCATGGTGTCCTTCTGGGCAGAGTGGTGCTGATGGGGCTCAAGAAGTGGATGCTGGGTGGCAAATTGGCTGAACCATCAAGCCCAAATATCACCAGTGGTACAAAGTCCTCCGAGCAGACAGTTACTAGTGTCATCTCTCAGTGACAAGCACTTGGGCCAACACTGTTGAACGTCTTTATTCTCCCCTTCTATGATGTAACAGAGTACACTTTCAGTGCCTTTGTGGATGATGCAAACTTGGGAGGAGGCCTCGAGCAACCTCCCCTGGTTCACCCTGCCCCGAGCAGGAGAGCGAGACAAGATGAGTGAGACAAGGGCTCTCTTCAAACCTGAGTTATTCCATGATTTGAAATAATTTGTGACTTGGAGATGTTTCTGGAGAGACAATAGGTAGAAGAACAGTAAAAAAATTTAAAAAGGCAGAAGAGGAGATATAGGAGATGTTAAAATAAATACAGCAGTTCCAGTGAGGAGTGCTTTTCACCCACATTGTTAGTAGGAAATATATTTAAGAAATTTGAACAAGGAGAGGAAGTGAGATGGGTGTCTAGAGACTGCAGGGAAAGAGGGGCAGGTGTAGGAATGTGTAGAACACGCTTCAGTCTTGGTCAGGTCCTGGTTGCTAAGGAGGAGGATGGATGGGTGTGGTATTATGAGGTCAGTTGTGTCTCAGTTCTGTCTCTGGAGGTGACAGACCAGCAGCAGGAACATGGCTGGGAAAGAACCTCTGCATAAGTACCCACAGGGTTCTCATGTCCATTCCACCTGAGAACATGACGGGACAGCAGCAGGGACATGGCTGTGTCTATCAGAGAAGCTGAAAGGCCTGCATAAGTCCTGGGATTTAGAAGATCATGGTGAGGTGACTTCTCTCTGGTCAAGTAAAAGACCACAAGAAGCCTAATGGGTTGGGTTCCTTGCTTGAAGAGCAATTTTTGAGATGGTTGAGTTTTCCTTAATAGCAGAAAAAAGCAAGAGAGAGAAAAAAAAATCACAAAGTGCAACTTGGAAGATGGAGACTGGAAGAAATGTCACTGGAAGGGCAGTGCTGTGGTGCAAGAGGTCACCCAGAGGGAGCTGGATCAGCCCATGGTTTGTGTTCCAAAGAACAGGCAGTGAGGGTGCAGACACATCAGTGAAGGGACAGAAATGCTGGGGTGAGAGCAGGTGGGGAAGCAGATGGGTGTGTGCAGCCTGCAGGGAAAGAGGGGCAGGTGTAGGACCGTGTAGAACAGCCTGTGATGGAGATGGCAAAGGGCACTGGTGAGGCTGGAAGGGACCAACAGGACCCAGGTCTCTGTCCCCTTGGCCATCACAGTTGTCTCTGCCACTGAGGCCCAGGAGAAGACATGTTGTCCTCATGGCACTGGGGCCTCGTTCCCTCCTTGCAGCCCCATGGGGAAGCTGGAAGTTGTTGTACCAGTGTTGTCCTTCCCTCGGCCTTGCACACCCACATCCCACGGTCCCAGGCAGAGCCCTGAGCCGTGTGTGAGGGACAGGATCCCCCTTCCCATTGCCTGGGACTCATGGCTTCTCCTTTCTGCTGCAGAAAGCAAGCCAAGGGGTTTCTCACCATCAGAGCTGAAGAAAACACTAAAAGGAGACCTCATGGTGGCTACAGCTTCCTCACCAGGGGAGAAGGAAGGGTAGGTACTGATCTCTTCTCTCTGGTGACCAGTGACAGAACCCAAGGGAATGGCAGGAAGATGTGCCGGGGGAGGGTGAGTTGGACATGAGGAAAAGGTTCTTCACCCAGAGGTGCTGGACACTGAACAGGCTCCCCAGGGAGGTGTCACGGCCCCAAGTCTGACAGTGATCAAGAAGAAACGGGGCAACATCCTCAGACACATGGTGTGAACTGTGAGGTTGTCCTGTGGAAGGACAGGAGTTGGACTCAATGATCCTGGAACACAAGAGGTTCCACTTCAATATGAGAAGAAACTTTTTCAGAATGAGGGTGACAGGGCCTGGAACAGGCTGCCCAGGGAGGTTGTGGAGTCTCCTTCTCTGCAGACATTCAAAACCCGCCTGGTTCCTATGTAACCTCACGCGGGTGTTCCTGCTCCAGCACGGGGATTGGACTAGATGATCTTTTGAGGTCCCTTTAAATCCCCAGCATTCTGCGATTCTATGATTCTGTGATCCTTGTGGGTCCCTTCCAACTCAGGACATTCTATCATTCTATGAAATACTAGGTCAAAAGTCTATGTTTTCATTGTACAGATGAGTTGTAAACATACACATCATGTGCATGTCCATTGTGTGCATGTGATAAGATGAACCCAAGGGAGCACAAATGCTATCAGCTCTTCCTTGGGGTGCCATAAAGGTCAGTGGGAGAGAGATGGTGTTCAGGGGTCTCTTCCAACCTGCGTTATTGTAGGATTCCATGAATCTTTTCTTGGAGAGCTCTTTCATGTCAGAATAGACAGAGGAAGAAGAAAGAAAAAGAGGCAGAAGCAGAGATATAAAATGCCCCAGTGTAAATACAGCAGCTCCTCTGAGGAACGTTTCTCCACTCAAACCCTTGATAGGAAATCTATTAGATACATTTGATGAAACCAGCTTAGTTTTACCTGCTCACACACTGGAGCACAAGGAGGGCGATGGCTGGGTACGATGTCATGTGCTCAGCTGTGTCTCAGGAACTCATAGTCCAGTAGGAAGCCAATGGCTGTGGAGGGGACTGTGAGTCACTTGTGCCCCTGCAGGGGACAGGCCGACAGCAGGAACAGGGCTGGGAAAGGACTGGGAGGTCACACATACGAGACGAGCAATCGGGCCCAATCAGCATGGCTTTATGAAAGGCAGGTCCTGCTTGACCAACCTGATCTCCTCCTGTGACAAGGTGACCGGCTTAGCAGATGAGGGAAAGTCTGTTGTGGGGGAGTGAATCCGCCACACAGGCTGTGGATGTTGTGCACTCAGACTTCAGTAAAGCCTTTGACACCGTATCCCACAGCATCTCCTGGAGCAGCTGCAGCTCATGGCCTGGATGGTGTATCTGCGATGGATAAAGAACTGGCTGGAGGGCCGGGCCCAAAGAGTTGTGGTGAACGGAGCCAAATCCAGTTGGCGGCCGGTCACGAGTGGTGTTCCCAGGGCTCAGTATTGGGGCCAGTTCTGTTTAATTTCTTTGTCAATGATCTGGATGAGGGGATCGAGTGCACCCTCAGTAAGTTTGCAGGTGACACGAAATTGGGTGGGAGTGTTGATCTGCTGGAGGGTGGGAAGGCCATACAGAGGGATGTTGGCTGACTGAGGTCAATTGTATGAGGTTCAACAAGGCCAAGCGCCGGGTCCTGCACTTGGGTCATAACAATCCCCTGCAACAATACAGGCTTGGGGAAGAATGGCTGGAAAGCTGCCTGGCGGAAAAAGACCTGGAGGTGTTGATTGACAGGTGCTGAACATGAGCCAGCGTGTGCCCAGGTGGCCAAAAGGCCAATGGCCTCCTGGTGTGCATCAAGAATAGTGTAGTGGGCGGAACCGGGGCAGCGATCATCCCCTTGTACTTGGTGCTGGTGAGGACACAACTCGAATCCTCAGTTTGGTTTTGGGTTCCTCACTGTAGGAAAGACCTTGAGGTGCTGGAGTGAGTGCAGAGGAGGGGACAAGGCTGTTGAGGGTCTGGAGCACAAGTCTTCTGAGGAGATGCTGAGGGACCCCGGGGTGTTTAGCCTGGAGAAAAGGAGACGGAGGGGAGACCTTTTTGCTCTCTACAGCTACCTGAAAGGAGGTTGCAGCATGGAGGGTGTTGGTCTTCTCCTGGGTAGCAAGTGATAGGATGAGAGGAAATGGCCTCAGCTTGTGCCAGAGAAGGTTCAGAATTGATATTGGGAAATATTTCTTCATGGAAAAGGTTGCGAAGCAGTGGAACAGGCTGTCCGGGGAAGTGGTTGAGTCACCATTGCTGGAGGTGTCTAAAAGATGTATAGATGCGGTTCTTAGGGTTTAGTGCAAGAGTTGGGTTATGGTTGGACTCGATGATCTCAATGGACTCTTCCACCGGAAATGATTCTATGATCCTTTCTGGAATATTAATAGCTGATAGTTCAGCTCATGACTTGTTTCTGGGATGTGTGCTTTTAAGCTCACAACTTCCAGTGTCTCTGACAGGGCAGCGGAAGGCACCTAACTGGAACCCTAACTGTGAGATTCCCTCTGCTGAAGGACCTTTTTGGGTTTTGATTTCGCCACCTGGAAGCCCCTGGGAGCCCTTGCGAGAGTGGCGGACGTGGCGTGGGCGTTACCACAGTGATGGCGATCACACTCCCACCCCTCACCTTGAAAAAGCCTCAGGGACAGCAGTTCCTGTGTGAGGAAAGGCGGAGGGAGCTGGGGCTCTTAAGCTTGGAGAAGAGGAGACTGAGGGGTGACCTCATTCATGGGGATCAATATGTGAAGGGTGAGTGTCATGAAGATGGAGCCAGGCTCTTCTGGGTGACAACCAGTGATAGGACAAGGGGCAATGGGTGCAAACTGGAACACAGGAGGTTCCACTTAAAGATGAGAAGAAACTTCTTCTCAGTGGTGGTAACAGAGCCTGGACCAGGCCGCCCAGGGAGGTTGTGGAGTCTCCTTCTCTGCAGACATTCCAACCCACCTGGACACTTTCATGTGTAACCTCAACTGGGTGCTCCTGCTCTGGCGGGAGGATTGGACTGGATGAGCTTTCAAGGCCCCATCTGTCACAGTCCATCCGGTGATATGCTCGTGATGGTTCATTTACCCTGATCTCGAAGCGCAAAATTAAGGCAACCAAAATGCCAAGCGGTTATAATTCAATCAAACAGTGTTACTTTATTATTTTGCTTGTAAAGCGGCACACGATAGAGAGAGTGGAGAAAAAGGAAAGGAAAGAAAGGGGGAAAAAAGGGTTGGCTACCACCACCAGTTCCAAAGGTGTCCCTATGGTCTCAGGTCCCGTACAGTGTCCTGCCGGTCTTCCGTTGTGATCCGTGATCCTTTGGTGGGGAGAGCTCAGCGATGTCCCGTCGGGAATCGTCTTTCATGCTTCTTCACCCCGCTTCGCTCCAATGGATTGAGGCCAATCTCTGCCTTTGTTTCGCAATCCAGGCTTAACTGCGCAGGCCTGAAGAGTCCCCGCTTCGCTTGCCAGAACCCGCCTGTGCCTGCATCGCCTCGGTTCAGGGGTCTCTTACTGGTCCATTGGGTGACCTCAAGACCTTCGTCAAGCCTCTGCGCATGCTCTTCTTTGTTGGCCTTAGTAGCAGGGAGGAGGTGGGGGCAAGTTTGGCTGAGGCAGCAGGTGAAATCCATCTTCTGCACAGCAGCTATTGTCCCCAGGTGGGAGAGACCTGTAGAACACAATTCCTTTTAGGAGGTGGGGGCAAGTCTGGCTGCGGCAGCAGGTGGAATCCGTACAGCAGCCATTGTTACCTGTAGCCCCCGGGCTGGAGAGACCTGTACAACACAATTTTTTTCGTCAGGCCTCTCTCCAAGTCATTGTCCAATTCTTTCTATCAGGGCATCTGTTCTCCAAGTCCCTGATGGTGATGTTCAGGCAAATACTGTTCTTTGGACTGACTCTTACACCTTCCAATCCCTGATTTCTGTGATTCTGTGAGATGGAGGGGCCAGGAGAGGGAGGTGTGAGGAGATGGATGGATTAGGAGATAGAGACACCAAGAGAGAAAGGGTTGGGTGAGTAGTGGGTGAGGAGATGGGGATGGACAGATGGATGGAGACACGAGGAGATGGAGACACCATGAGGTGGAGATGGAGGGGCAAGGAGGTGGGTGAGAAGATGGGGATGGACAGATGGACAGATGAGGGTGGAGACACCAGGAGATGAAGATTGAGGGTCAGGTGGGTGGTGGGATGAGGAGATGGAGGGATGGCCATGTGGAGGGACGGACGGATGGACAGATGGATGATGGACAAGTAGACGCCGGCCAACTAGATGGCCCCTGCTGGGCCCTCCGCCCACTCACACGTCTTGTTGGGTGACACCAACTTCCTGGTGGCCCCAAAATGGATCCAGATGAACTTCCCTAGGAGAGCAGCAGTGGCCACTGCCCCTGGCAGGCCCCACCCCCAGACCCCGCCCACAGGCCCCACCCCTCCACTCACCAATCAGGAGGAGTTGACGGGAGATGTAGGGTCTTGGGTTTTCCATCCTCCAGATGAGGTTGGATCAAGTTGGGGATATGTTTGAGGGTCTCAGTTGGGATTCAACACCCTCCAGGTGGGACAAAGTTGGGGAGATCTTGGAGTCTTGGGGTTCAACGTCGTCAGCGTGAGGTGTGACAACACTGGGGGAGATGGTTCATGTCTTAGGATCTCCATGCTCCCGCGTGAAGAGGGATGAAGTTGGGGAGATGTTTGCGGATCTTGGTTGGGGTTCAACATCCTGCAGGTGGGACAACACTGGGGAAGATGTTGGGGGTCTTGGGGTTCTCCACCCTCTAGATGAGGTGGGACAAAGTTGGAGACATGTTTGGGGTCTTGGTTGGGGTTCAACATCCTCCATATGATGTGGGGTGAAGTTGGGGAGATAGTTGGGGTCTTGGGGTTCTCCACCCTCCACATGAGGTGGGGCAAAGCTGGAGAGGTGTTTGGGTTCTTGGATTCTCTATTCCCCAGGTGGGACAACACTGGGGGGAGATGTTGGGTCTCAGCTGGAGTTCAACCTCCTTCGGGTGAGGTGGGGTGAAATTGGGGGAGATGTTTGGTCTTGGGGTCCAACATCCTCTAGATGAGGTGCGGTGAAGTTATGGAGATGGTTGGGGTTGAACATCCCCAGGTGAGCAGGGGGTAAGTTTGGGGAGAATTTTTGAGGTCTTGGAGTTCAACACTCTCCACAGAAGGTGGGACGAAGTTGGGGGAGATGTTGAAGTCTTGGTTCTGGTTGGCCCAAGGGGTCCAGACATGGGACATCTGGGCCTGGGTGGCCCAGTGGAGCTGGAGATGGGACATTGTAGGACTTGGTGTCCCCAAAGTGTCCAGGGATGGGATATCCTGAGTCTTGGTGGCCTCACCATGTCCAGGGATGGGACATCTAGGCCTGGGTGTCCCAAAGTGTCCAGGGATGGGACGTTTTAGGTCTTGGTGGCCCAAAGTGTCCAGGGATGGGACATCCTGGCCTGGGTGGTCCATGGGTTGGGGCATTTAAGGTCTTGGTGGCTCAAGGGAGCTGAAGATGGGACATCTTGAGTCCAGAGAAGGGATGTCCTTGGTCTTGGTGTCCCCAAAGTGTCCAGAGATGGGACATCTTGGGTATTGGTGGTCTAAGGGGTCCCAGGATAGTACATTTTCTGTATTGGTGGCCCAAAGTGTCCAGAGATGGGACATTTTATGTCCCGATGACCTAAGGGTTTCAGGGATGGGACATCTTGCACTGAGTGGCCCAAGGTATCCAGGGATGGAAAATTTTGGCTCTTGATGGCCTAAGGGTGCTGGAGATGGGACATTTTGAGTCCAGAGATGGCACATCCTTGGTCTTGGTGGACCAAGGGGGCTGGAGATTGGGCATTCTGCATCTTGGTGGCCCAAAGTGTCCGGCAATGGGAAATCTTCGGTGCAAGGATAGGACATCTTGGCCTGGGAGCTCTGGGGCTCCAAGGGTTTGGACATCCTGGGTCTTGGTGGCCCAGAGAGTCCAGGGATGGGACATTTTGGGTCCAGCGATGGGACATCTTCACTCCAGGAATGGGACATCTTGGTCTCGGTGGCCCAAAGTGTCCAGGGATGGGACATCCTGGGTCTTAGTGGCCCAAGGGGTCCAGTGATGGGACATCTTGGTCTTGGTGGACCAAGATGACTGGAGATGGTACATCTGGGTCTTGGTGGCCCAAAGTGTCCAGGGATGGGACTTCTTGTGTTCAGGAATGGGACATCTTGGCCTGGGTAGTCCAAGGGGTCCAAGGGTTGGGCCATTTAACATCTTGGTGGCCCAGGATGGCTGGAAATGGGACATCTTGGGTCCAGAGGTGGGACATTCTGGGTCTTGGTGTCCTCAAAGTGTCCAGGGATGGGACATTCTAGGTCTTGGTGGCCGAAGGGGTCCAGGGATGGACATCCTGCTCTGAGTAGCCCAGGGGATACAGGGATGGGAAATTTTGGCTCTTGATGGCCCAAGGGGGCTGGAGATGGGACAATTTGGGTCCAGGGATGAGATATCCTGGGTCTGGGTGGCCCAAGTGGTCCAGGGATGGGACATCCTGATCTTGGTGACCTCATAGTTTTCAGGGATGGGAAATCTTGGTCTTGGTCACCTAAGGGATCCAGGGATGGGAAACTTTGCGTCCTAATGGCCTCGCAGAGTCTAGGGATGGGACATCTTGTTGGCCTAAGGGTTCCAGGGATGGGACATCAGGGGTCTGGTTGGCCCAAGGTGGCTGGAGATGGGACATCTTGGGTCCAGAGATGACACATCTTGGTCTTCGTGTTCCAGAGTGTCCAGAGATAAGACATCTTGGTCTTGGTGGCCCAAAGTTTCCAGGGATGGGACATCTTGGCCTGGGTAGCCCAAGGGGGCTGGAGATGGGACATCTTGGGTCCCGGGATGGGACATCCCACATCTTGGTGGCCCAAAGTCTCCAGCCATGAGACATCTTGGATCCAGGGATGGGACATTTTAGGTCTTGGTGGCCCAAAGTCTCCAGCCATGAGACATCTTGGATCCAGGGATGGGACATTTTAGGTCTTGGTGGCCCAAATTGTCCAGGGATGGGATATCTTGATCTTAGTGGCCCAAGGTTGCTGGAGATGGGACATCTTAGGACTTGGTGTCCCCGAAGTTTCCAAAGATGGGTCATCCTGGGTCTTGATGGTTTCATGGGGTCCAGAGGTAGAATATCTGGGCCTGGGTGGCCTAAAGTGTCTAGAGATGGGACATCTTGGATCCAGGGATGGGACATTTTAGGTCTTGGTCTCAAAGTCTCCAGGGATGGGATATCCAGGTTCTGGCATGGGACGTTCTGGCTCTCGGTGGCCCAAGGGGTCCAGGGATGTGACATTTTAGGTCTTGGTGCCCTAATGGGTCCAGGGACAGGAAATTTTATCCTGCGTGGCCCAAGGTATCCAGAGATGGGAAATTTTGGCTCTTATTGGCCTCACAGTTTCAGGGATGGGACATAGCGGCAGAGAGAGCGGCTTTGGTGGCAGTGCCGGCCATGGCAGCATGTCCGGCTGCGGCCACATCTTTTCTTTCACCAGGACCAGGTCACGGTGGAGTGGCCACCTCCCTGTCCTGCCAGAGGATGCAGGTCTGCACCCCCCGCCCTGCTTTTAAAGGGGTGCCTGAGCGGGGCCCTTTGTGACATCACCAGTGACATCACAATGCCCCACTGTGGCAGCTGCACATCCCCCTGAGATCCAGAGCCTTCAATAGGGCAGTCAATGGCTCCTTAGCACCTTTTGTGCCCCACTGTGCCTGTCCCCACGTACACACCAGGGTGGTACCAAGGTGCTGACAGTCACATCCTCCCCTGCCCCGGGCAGGGTGACTTCACCTGCACCAGCTGGGGGGCAGGAGGGGTGGGACCCTCAGTCAGTTGACAGGGTCCTCAACAAAGGAGGTGCCCAGAGAGACTGAGAAGCTCCTGGACTATGTTGTAATGCCCACAGCCTGTCACGTCCTGCCCTCAGGTATGAGTGCGGAATGGAGGGAATGGAGGTTCTAGTTTTCCTGTTTCTGGGAGAGACTTTCATGCTCGGTGGAGGAGGGAGCTGAAGGTATAACGGGTAGGATTTCTTTCATGCTCTGTGAATGTTCTTTTGGATTACACCACCTTGATACCAGTTTACTCAGTTTATCAAGGGGTAAGCCCTTTATTATATCTCTGGGAACTCCCTTTTTAATTCCTAAAAACTACCGTTGTTGTCAGATCTTAGGTTTTTCTCCCTTTCCTCTTTTAATATGCGGATGCTGCTTTCTCGCAGCACTGGTAGCAGCAGCAGTACCAGTAGAAAGGGGCAGATTCTTTCCTTCAAAATGATGGATTGCTCTTGACCTTTCATCTAGGATTTTTACAAGGCCATATTTCCTATTATATAATGTATCAATTCTTGTGCTGCTTCCCCCCACGTCCACACCTTTTTAGTATTTGGTTGGTTGGGGCAAGTCAGGGCAGGGGTGAAGGGTGAATCAATGGCAGTGTCAGCTCCATCCCTCTGGCTCCCAGTTCTGGTACCCTGGCTTCTAATCAAACTTTCCAACCTACTGGGCTCATCAATGCGATTGTCCTTTGAAGGTTTAAGTGATTCCTGAAGTCCCCTTATCAAGGGAGTCATCATGTCAGGACTCACTGCCAGCATCATTGAGGATTCACATTCGGGAATCAATTTTCTTTCATGTATCATTTGCAAGCAGGCTGCTTTGTGTGCACTTTCTAGCAATTGATCAGGTGTGCCAGTGATTGCCAGGGGCTCTCCCCTATCTAAAGGGTTTAGCCCTCCAGCCCAATAAGCAGCTCGCTGGGTTAGGGACCATGGGGCACGTCTGTCACTAGTTGTTAAGAAAACTCCATGCCCCCAGTAACCATTAGCTTCCTGTTCACTTCACTGAATTTGGTCTCCCCAGTTAGGGATACGTGCCACACGTGCTCCGTTTCAGATTCTTTAGGGGAGGCGCCCATACTCTCTCTTTAGCTTGGCCAGCTTGGTGGCAGTGTAAGGTGTTTGCTTAGTTGTAATGTGAGGGTCAGTATCCTCTTCATTTGCATGAAAATATTCTGTTTTCACTAAGGGTCTCACGTGTGGGTATTCCTCATCACGTTTTCTCATCTCCTCCAATTCTTTCTGAGGGTAAATTTGATTTATTTCTCAGATACTTTTCTCCTCTAGCTGCCGCTCCCTCAGCACTCCTGTGCTTTTTAAACATTCCTCCTTTAGAGTAGCTTTTAATGAGCGGTTTTCTTCCCTCTCTTTCAAATCGTTGTGAAGAATTTTCTAATTGTTCTAAATTGGAGATCGTTTTTTGCGAAATCTGCACCAGATTTTCAAGGGATTCTATAATTTTGCTTTCATTACTACGTTGCCTGAGGTGATCTTCAATCGCTGCTACTAGGCTGGCCTAGGACAGCACAGACCATAGCTTTGTTCTTATCTGATCTAAACTTAGTCTGTAGAGAAATCACTCGGTCCACTACATGTCGGAGTGGATCCTTAGGACGAGCCTCGTTGGACGGAAAGAGTCGGCCAGAATAACGACAGCATCCTAATGTGGGTTAAATCGTTCTCCTTTATTCAACATAACAACAAAGACTATATAGAACTTTTTCCCTGAGCACGCGCTAAAGAAACGGTAGTGATTGGCTACAATGCGCTGATCACGCGTCCCATCCCCATTTGCTATTGGTGATCAGCCACTGTCCACGCGCCGTGACGTTCCATGTCTCTGCTGGCAGAGGACGGCAAGCGGCAGCCTAAAGCTAAACCGCGGCCATGTGGAGCCCTGGATTGCTTACCACACATACATGTTATGTCTCCTAAAAAGTTATCCACAACTACACTCTGTCAATTAGCCCAATTATCACAAGCCCAGTCCTCTCTGGGTATGGAGGGTCGAGCCCCGTACTTTGCTAAAAGTGTGTAGAATGAGTCTCGATCTTTCCCTAACCAAAAATCTTGATTATCAATCTTTTCAGTCATTCATATTATGAAGGGACCAAACCCACGTCGGGAAGGCACAAGTTAGTTATACAAAAGCACAGCAACTGCTGTGTCACCCTTCTCTCTCCCGAGTGGTTGGAGGGGACAAAAATCTGATACAGGAAGGCTCAGCTTAGTTACGCAAACACACAGGATTGCCCCTTCACTCTCCCTAGCGGACAATTCTCATCAACATGAGAACAACACCCATTTTTGCACTTTGAGATCCCAGAGACAGAGCCCTCAACTCAAGTTTGGAGTGCTCAACACCAAGGCATGTGTGGTGTGCAAAAAAACTGAATCGCCCCCCTTACTTTCTGGACACCTATCACCTTATCGGGTGTAGGGCCAGGTGTGGCTGGAGCGAAACTTTCTTCCCCTGTTACAGACCACACAGTACCTGCACTCCTCTGTATTCTCAGAATCCTGTCCGTGACACCAATTTAATGTCACGGTCCATTCAATGATGGACTCGTGATGGTTCATTTACCTTGATCTCGAAGCGCAAAATTAAGGCGACCAAAATGCCAAGGGGTTACAATTCAGTCAAACAGTGTTAACTTTATTATTTTGCCCGTAAAGCGGCACACGATAGAGAAAGTGGAGAAAAGGGAAAGAGAAAAAAAAGGGGGAAAGAGGATTAGCTACCACCGCGACTCCACAGGCGTCCCTATGGTCTCAGGTCCCAAAAGCAGCATCCTGCCAGTCCTCCGTCATGATCCATGATCCTTTGGTGGGGACATCTAAATGATGTCCAGTTGGGAATCGTCTTTTACGCTTCTTCACCCCTCCTCTCTCCCATGGATTGAGGCCAATCTCCGCCTTTGTTTCGCAATCCAGGCCTAACTGCGCAGGCCCGAAGAGTCCCCTCTTCGCTTGCCAGAACCCGTCTGCGCCTGCGTCACCTCGGTTCAGGGGTCTCTTACTGGTCCGCTGGGTGACCTCTAGACCTTCGTCAAGCCTCTGCGCATGCTCTGCTTCGCTGGCCTTAGTAGCAGGGAGGAGGTGGGGGCAAGTTTGGCTGAGGCAGCAGGTGAAAATCCATCTTCTGGACAGCAGCCATTGTTACCTGTAGCCCCAGGTCAGAGAGACCTGTACAACACAGTTCTTTTCCTCAGGCCTCTCTCCAAGCCATCGTCCAATTCTTTCTATCAGGGCATCTGTTCTCCAAGTCCCTGATGGCGATGTTCAGGCAAATACTGTTCTTCGAACCAACTCTTATAGGAGGTCATGGAGAACACACAGCCAGGCTCTTCACCATGGTGTGTGGTGGAAGCACAGAAGAGAATGGGTGGAAGGTGAGAGAGGTTCAGCCCGGACATAAGGAAAAGCTTTTTCCCCAGGAGCTCAGCCAAGTGCTGTCTCAGGTCACCCAGAGAGGCTGCACAGGCTCTGTCTTTGCAGGTTTTCAATCTCTGATTGAATCAAGGCTTGAACACCTTGAACCCAGTTTCTGACAGGTTGGACTGCAGACTCCTGAGGTCCCTTCAACCTCAGTTCTCTTACAATCCCATTGTGACGTTGGGCTCTGTTTCTAACTGGTCAGAGCAGACGATTATGGGCCATGAATCCAGCTGTGCTGGAGGTGACCATCTAAACCATCATCTCAACCAGTGAACCAGCCAACAGCTCAGTGTGACTCGCTCTGGGCAAAGTGTGAGGAGTCCTGGGCAGGGAAGGTTTAGAGGGCATGGGGTGCTATGCAAGACACAAAATGATCTTGGCTTAATGCCTGCAGGCCCATCAGATGTCAGTTAATGTCAATGAAAATTAAAATAAGAAGAACTGAACACAAAGATCCAAAGCAAAGGAAGGTGTCAACATACTTGTCTTTATTTTTCTTTTTTTCTTTGGGAGGGTTTCTTTTCTTTGAAAAGCAGAGAGTTTTCCAGAACTGGGAATGGATTTAGGACACAAATGTCTTCACCTCCAGGGATACAAACACCTAGTGCCAGTGTAGATGCCCCAGGAACCCCTGCCCAGGCACCCCTGCATGGCAAGGTGCTCTGGTCTCCCCCAGGTCCCCTGTGATAGATGCCAATCCCAGGCCAGCACCTCAGGTGCACTGGGGCCCCTCAAATGGCCCTGGCTGTTTATGGTGAGACAACTGATGACTGATGTCTGCCTGGAAAGGTGCACTTTGTTGTTGTTGTTGTTTTGTGGTTTGGCTTGGTTTGTGTGGTTTTTTTGTTGTTTTTTGTTTGGTTGGTTTGTTTGTTTGTTTCTGGTTTTGTTTGTTTGTTTCTTTTTTAACATATTAACACAAAAATCCAAAACAAACAAAAAAACCCCCACCAGAAACACACAAAAATGCTAAAAAGTGAATTACCAGGAAGTGTACTAAGAGTACGAAAACAAATATTGGTCTTCCCCTGTACTTCTATTACCAACACTCTATTATTTCATCTCTGTCATCATTCAGGAGTTTCCACCTCTCCTTAATTAAATGCCCATATCAAAGGACAACTTCCCAGCAGACTGTCTGGACGTTTGCCCTTCCCAGTGCTCTCAGGTTTCCTCCTCCACTTGCTCTTTGGTCATTCAGTTGCCTCTCAACTCTCTGGTTTCTGCTTTGAGCTTCACGGAGTTACAAACTTGCCTCATTCTTCAGAAGTCTAATTAACATGGTAGTCAACAGGTTAATTGTGTTTATACCTATTCTTTCCTATCTCTCTGTCTAAAACAGTTCTTGTGTGGATGTCCCGTGTGGATGGTGGACCTCATTAGATCCAGCTTACACACACAGTTGAGGAAACTGTTTTAGTGTTTATGAAATTGTGTAGTGTTTACACAGGAGAGCAGGTGGGAGCTGGTGTGCAGGAGCTGCAGCATCCACCTGCAGAGCTCAGTGGAGAAGTCTGAAGTGAGGAAAAGTGATGCAAGTCCCAGGTGGCCAATGAGGGAACGGGCAGACTGGGGGTGGGGGGTGAGCAGCAAGGGTGTCCATACAGTGTCCAGCCTCAAGAGACCATTCTCCCGCCTGTCCAGATGGCTTCAGGAGACCCTCTGGATCAATGTCCATTGCAGAATGCTGCTGTCACTTCTTCTACACACTGAAAAATGACAGAAAATACCCTTGAAAGAAAAACCCCTCCTTTATGAAATCTTCTTTGAAGTCTTCATCAGTAAGTGTCCCATTGAAACCTCTCCAGTTAGTTCTACAAGTCTTGAAGATTGGAAGAAAATTAGGAAGGAAACATGGCTTGTTGGGGCTTTCTGTGTTTTAATGAGCCCCATGGCGTATTTGGTGCTGAGTCCATGAACCTCAGATACCAAGGACAGACTGAAGAATCTCCTCAAGAAGTCCAAGTCAGAAGCAAAGCCCAAAGTACCTTGAAGCATTAATGGGCCCCACTGAGGGCTGTTACTGACAAAGCCTCCCCAGGGACTCGTTAGAGCAGATAATTGGAGGCAGTGATTGCATCAGGCAAAGGCAAAGTGCAGCCGCTCTGATGCTGAGAAAACCCTTGATTTGTTTGATGAAGGACAATGGCCAAGCCTTGACCCCCTGCCCCTGGGAAGGGAGATCCTGCCACTCACATGTGTGTCTCAGGGCTCTTCCTGGGGATGTGGGGATGATGCCCAGTGCAGGACAATGGTGTGACACTCCCTGGGGGGTGCAAGGAGGCAATGGGGTGCCATGGCCATGACAACCATGTGTCTCCTCTTGGGCCTCGCTGTCAGGGACATCGGCCATAGCCAAGGGGACAAAGACCTTGGGTCTTTCAGGGACATCCAGCCTTGCCAGCACCCTTGGCCATCTCCACCACGGTCCATCCTACACTGTCCCAGGCCTGTGGCTCTTTCCCCACAGGCTGCAGACACCCCATGCGCTTCCCCAGCTTGTTCTCACCCCGGTGTGTCCCCACCTGTGCTGCTGAACAGCTGATCCCAGCAAGAGAGAGCAAAAGGGCAACAGGCAGAAAGACCCAAAGGCCAACTGCAAAATGGCAGAACGGCAAAAGGCCGAAATAACATCGAACTCCTGACAGAATGAAACTTCTGAATGGAACTAACCAAACCAGCTGGAAAACCCAAAGTAACGAATGTAACAAGCCCTAAAAACTGGCTCCAGCTTTAGACTGAGCATGACGCTAATCATAGGGAATATTTCATTGATCAGCCTGCATGTCAACCCAGGTGCTGTCCTGTCTGTGTCCCCTTCTGCCAATTTGCATCTGCAGCTGGATGGCCAAAGAAGTCCTTGGTTTCCCTGACAACAGCCAAGATATCAGTGAGTTCTGATATTCCTTTCATACCAAAAGGCAAACACTGTAAAGCTGCTAAAAGAAAAATTAAATCTATCCCAGGGAAGAAACAGTGTTATTATTCTCATAGCAAATCTAAACAAAAGACTGTAGTAGCTATGAAGGAGAGAGATTCAAAATGCATGAAGAAAATTAACTCAATCTCAGTAAAAACAGCACGTTTCCTCAGCCTCCACTTCACCAGGCTAAAGAAGTTTGGGTCTCTCAACATCTCCACACATGACCCAGACTCTCTCTGGCCACACAACAGCTCCTCCCCGTTTCTCCAGAGTGGGGAACCTCCCACTGGGACACCCCGCTCCAGATGTGACCACACCAGTGCGGAGTCAAGATGGACAATAACTGCCCTTGGCTGGGTGGCCACGCTCCTCCCAGTGCAGCCCAACGTGCTCATGGGCATATTCCTGTTTAGCACCACTGAGAACTGACTGAACAGCCAGGCTCAGAGGGTTGTGACCAGTGGCACAAAGCCCAGCAGGAGGTACCATGAGGAGCACTGAAGGACACCATGTCCCTACCCAACATCTCCTCCCCACAGGTGTCTCTTGGGTCCCTGGAACCACCTCAGTGACAAGGGGGAGAGCACTGCCTGTATGGGGTGGAGGAGATGGGGTCTGGAATGAGGGTCCTGGGGCAGTTTCTCCTGGTTGTTCATGCAGCAACAAGCTGGGCTGGATATTTGGAGAGAGGAACTCTTCCTAAGGGCCTCCAATGGGCTTGGGGATGGTCTACAGTTTCCTGCATGCTGCCTTTTCTGGTGGAGATCACAGAGGCTGCCGGCCCTTTAGAGGACCCAGGACAGGCCTTGTCCTTCCTCTGGTCTCAGCTGGACCCCAGTTCTCCAGCTTGGCCCCAGCTCAGGAGCCTTGTCTAGGGGTGACTTTTGGGGTAAGGTTGACAAGAGGGGTGCATAAGTTTGTCTTAAGGACATGTGATGAGCACCAGGACTGAAGTACCAGAGCAAAATGATGTGGCTTCTGGGCGAATACTTTCTTCGGTGCAAGTCGTGACACAGGGTCCCAGACTTGCTTTCCATGCCACCCTTCACAAGGGATGATGCACTAAGAGATGGCAAGTGGGGGACACCAATCCTTCTCCAGCTACTTTCCAGGCCTGGTGAAGCACCAGGACAGCAAGGACTTCCGGCCCTGCACCCTGAACTCTGCGTATTATCTTGGGGCAACTGAACACCAGCATTTTTCTCTCCAAGGCAATTTCCAGCCCCGGTCAGCTCCTGTCTGATCTCCCCCCATCCCTCCTCTGATCTGGTCTGGTGCTCCTGGCCCCTTCCCTGTGCTCCCCACAGGGCCCCAACCTGGCACTGATGCTCTACAGAGCAGGTTGGCTGCAGGACCATGGGGTGACTCCACACTGGTTGTGCTGCTCAGTGAGGGACACAGATGCAACTGCATGGGCTGCACTGTCACTGAGCTCTTTCCTAGGGGTCTAAAGCTCTGGAATGAGTTGAGAGCATTTCTTGGGACTCATTGGGTTTTCTGCTCATTTTGGTTCAGCAATCCCTTCCTTGTCCTTCAGGTGCCTGGAGATTGGTGCAGGAAGATGCGGCCTATCCCGTTCCCAGGGATGGAGGTAGGCTGACCAGCCTGTAATTCTCCAAATTCTCCTTCCTGCCCTTCTTGAAGATGGGTTTGACATCTTCCTTTCCCAAGGACCTCAGAACTCCCGTGTTTCTGCTGCCACTTTTGAAAGCACAGTCCAGAATCATGGGCAAGGCTGATGTAGCAGACAGGAGCACTTGCAATGAGCCTGTCCCAGGCAGCTGAGATGAATCTCACTCGGCCACTGAGGTTTGTTCCTGGAGTCACACACAGAAATGCCAGGGTTCCATCAGGCATCCACATCTGAGCTGGTCTCAGGACTGCTTATGCACCCAGGGATGTTCAGAGACAGAGTCTGTCCCTTTTACACACAGAGGCAGGAGTCACAGTGTCCCTCTGGCCTCCTGTTGCCACTCCCAAAGGACGGGCGACACCTCAGCCCTGTGGTGTGTCACTCTGCTCTGCACTCATCTGAGAAGTACCATGTCATGAGGAATGGACGCAGGGACCTCAGTTCAAGGAAGAAGATCGCAGTGCTGCATTCAGGTGATTTCCCATGGGGTGTTCCTCCCAACATCAAGTGACCTCAAGACCTTGTCTGTGCCACAGACCTTAATGGAAAAACAAGGAATAATTTATGGTGTTTGTGATCACTCGCGTGCGTGTCACCTCACGTACATGATGTGTGTGCCTACATCTCATCTGTACAAAGTCAACATGGACTGGTGAACAACTCATTCAGTGTCCCACCAAGGAGGGAAGAGCAACCTCTGTGAGCTGGGGAGAGAGGCCAGGGCTGGAAATGAAGGTTGTGAGGGGCCAGTCCATGACGATGTCCTGAGACTTCTTCTCAAGGGGTGTCCAGTGCACAGGGGCACAGCCCAGCCCCTGCTCTGCTGGTCCTGCAGGTCTCTGGCAGGAGGCCTGGCTGTGAGAGGACACTGCTGTGTGCCCAGCCCTGCACACACACACTGTGCAGCTGTAACCTGGTGTTTGCATCTGTGGCCATTTTCTTGGGCATGTTTTTGAGAGAAGGTTTGTAAGAAGAGCTAAACCTTCAGGCCCTGCCCATAGGAGATCACCCTTCTTTCTGGAAAGGCTGCTCTGCGGCCAGCTCTGTCACAGCAGTGCCCATGGCCTGTCCCTGCCTGCGCTCACAGGACTGACACACAGCAGGACGGTGACCAGGCTGCCAGAGCACTCAGGCCTTGCACCAACACAAGGGATGAGAAGGAGAGTGTGGGAGTGGAACGAGAACAGCTCTGGAAGGCCAAGCGCTGGTGCTCCCTGGCAGGGCTGCCAGGCTGGACTCTTTTCCCCTCCTCCCATGCACACAGGAGCTGTCCCTGCAGCTCCAAACAGGCCTTGCAGGAAGGATATAATGAAAAACAAGTCACTGCAGGGTGCTTTATTTTGTTTAAATACACACAGATCATGGCTCCTCATTTACACAGCCAGGGGTTATAAAAGAAAAGCAGACAGTGAATTAGAAAGGGGATGAAAATGTTATCACAATTTAAAAAAAGGCTAATAACAAGAGAAAATACAGATGAGAGGCTGGACCTCTAACTAGTTACATTAAAACTGCTATGTAGAATTAGATGAGCAGTTTATTGCTTCAGAAAACACTTAGATATGAGTTTCCACAGGGCATCCTTGAGCTCCTGGTTCCTCATGCTGTAGATGAGGGGGTTCACTGCTGGAGGCACCACTGAGTACAGAACAGACACCACCAGGTCCAGGGATGGGGAGGAGATGGAGGGGGGCTTCAGGTGGGCAAACATGATGGTGCTGACAAACAGAGAGACCACGGCCAGGTGAGGGAGGCACGTGGCAAAGGCTTTGTGCCGTCCCTGCTCAGAGGGGATCCTCAGCACAGCCCTCAAGATCTGCACATAGGACAGCACAATGAACGCAAAACACCCAAATACTAGTAAGAGACTAACCACAAGAAGACCAAGTTCCCTGAGGTAGGAGTTTGAGCAGGAGAGCTTGAGGAACTGAGGGATTTCACAGAAGAACTGCTCCACAGAATTGCCCTTGCACAGTGGCAGTGAAAATGTATTGGCCGCGTGCAGCAGAGCACTGAGAAACCCAGTGGCCCAGGCAGCTGCTGCCATGTGGACACAAGCTCTGCTGCCCAGGAGGGTCCCGTAGTGCAGGGGTTTGCAGATGGCAACGTAGCGGTCATAGGACATGATGGTGAGAAGAAAATACTCTGCACCTAACAAGAAAGTTAAAAAGAAGACCTGGGCAGCACATCCTGCATAGGAAATGACCCTGGTATCCCACAGAGAGTTGGCCATGGACTTGGGGACAGTGATGGAGATGGAGCCCAGGTCAAGGAGGGCGAGGTTGAGCAGGAAGAAGTACATGGGGGTGTGGAGGTGCTGGTCACAGGCTATGGTGGTGATGATGAGGCCGTTGCCCAGGAGGGCAGCCAGGTAGATGCCCAGGAAGAGCCAGAAGTGCAAGAGCTGCAGCTCCCGTGTGTCTGTGAATGCCAGGAGGAGGAACTGGCTGATGGAGCTGCTGTTGGACATTTGCTGCCTGTGGGCATGAGGACCTGTGCAAGGAGGAAAAGACAGTGACAAGTTAAAGGAGACTTCTCTGAGTAAAACTAAAGTCATTTCCCACAGACCCTCCCACAAAAAGACCCTTTTCTTTTTCCAGGAGAACGTTCTGGCTGGAGCCCTTGTCAGTGCTTGATGAGTGTGCAATGAAGAGCAGGGTCTCTGCCCAGGGGCTCTTGAGGAGTCAGCCTGAGCCTGTGTGATGGGGTGGGGCCGGGGCCAGTCCTGGGGTTCAGCTTTGTCAGATGGAACCGCTCCTGCTGCAGAAGGGACTGTCAGCATCTGTACCCGCAGGGCTGAGGAACTGAGTTTGAGAGGTTTGGCGTTTCTACAGCTCTATGTCCCCTCCTACCCCGGGGAGTGTTCTTGGGTGTCAGAAACTCTCAGCATTTCTGCTGCACTCAGGGAGAACAGAGCGAGTCCTGCGAGACCAGAGGATGCCTGTGGGTCAGTGCGGAGTGAGGGCAGCTGCTCTGTCCCTCTGTCTTGCTCCAGCTGCCCTGGGCTGGCACCTTTCTGAGATGGTGATCACACTGCCATGTTACCCTGAAAAGCCACCAGGCACTGCTGAGAGCAGAGGGATCCACCTCGGACCATGACATGTCTCACCCTCTCCTAATGTCTCAACACCCCAAATTATAGCCCGGAAACTGCTCATCTCACAAACCCAACAGCATTTTCTCTGTCACAGCAGCTCCGCATTTCTCCGTGGGGCTTTCGGATAACACAAGGATGCTGTAGTACAGGTTTGCATCCTGGAGGGTAGTTCAGAGCATCTATGTAAACTCCCAGGAGATATCCAAGTGTCCTAATGATGCCATCTGATTCAGGGAGACTCAGCTCATTCCCCAGCCCCACACACTGCATTGCCCACAGCCCCACAGGGCAGAGCAAAGCTGGGACACGTGTTCCCATGGACACAGCTGCAGGAAAGGACCCACAAGATCAGGCTGTGACTCTGCAGCTGAAACTCCCATCCCCAGAGAGCCTGACAGCAAGAACAAGGTCACACCAGCAGTGACCCAGAGCAGTGGAGCAAGAAGGAAACTGCGGTGAGGGTGGGTGTGAGAGAGGCCAGGGCAGAGGCAGCTGGGCACTCGGACAGCGTCACCCTTCCCCAGCTGTGCAGCCACCTCCCACACACCAGCATTGCCGGGCAGCTGCTCTCAGCCCCTGTGCTCTGCAGAGGGAACTGGAGCTCTGGCTGCACAGGAGCTGCTTCATGCCTTGGAGCCCCCGGCCCTGAGGGCAGAGGCTTTGCTGGGTGGGAGAGGAGGCGAGGGGGCTGCTCACAGGAGGGATCTGCACTGCGGGGATCATACGGAGTTTTCTCTGTATGATCTCCCTCCCTCTGTATGATTTCTCCCTCCCATAACAACTCCAGGTTTAGTTACCTCTCATTTCTGATCATTTCCCTGCTGCCTGGACATTCTCCCCGTGGGAACAGTTTCCCTGTCCATGTCTCTTCCCTGTCAATGCTCACAGACCCCATCCCGCCCTCTGTGCCCTCACCCTGGCCCTACAGATCCTGCCTGTTCACAGGGCACTGCCTGGGGGCATCTTCCTGTTTGCAGACTGGGGAAAAGTACAGGTCAGACTAAGGCTGACAGGTTCAGCAGATGTCATGCTGGTGCTGTGCACAGGCAGAGCAGCAGCTGAAGGGATGTTCTGAGGCTTCTGGCAGATGTACTGATGACTCTGAGTTGCAGTTCAGGAGTATCATTGACTTGTTTAAGCATGAGAGCTCATTTTCATTTTTTCCTTTCCTGCACTCCCCAACCCTTGGGATAGGAAACTGAAAAGACAGGCTCAGGAAAGCTCCCTATCTCTCTGGTAATCCTTGCATTGATCTTCTGCTTGAGGCATCCACTTGGAAAAATCCTGGGGGTGATCTGGAGCTGTGAGCAGCTCTGCTCCACACAGCATCCTCTCCACAGCACAAGCACCTTTCCTGCCTTGATACGGGTCGCTCCTTCCCCCCACAGCTTCTCCCCACAGCACCGTGGGGATCTCCCCGGGCAGGCTGAGCGCTGACCCTGGCAGGCGGCAGAGTCCCTGTCCCAGCACAGCCCTGGGGTGCAGGGACCCTGCTCTGCAGGACAGCCCTGGGCACCCCTGGGTGCTCACCCAGCTTCACAGCTGTTCAAAAGTGCCTGACAAGAGCCCCCTCCTCACAGATCCCTCAAGCTGTGCCTGTGCTAACTTGAGGAGATGCCTCCAGGAGCTACAGCTGCATTGTCAGCACCCAGAGACTTACCATGGCAAGGGCTGCAAAGATTTCTCCTCCAGTGAGCTCTCAGTCATCCTCCCCATCCTGACCACCTTTCATCTCTCTCTGCCTCGCTCGTCTCCCTGAGATCCCCAGGCAGAGCCCTCAGCCCTGCTGCGCTTTGCAGAGGAGCTGCTCCTGGGCAGAGCTGTCTCTCTGCAGCGCTGCCGCTTGCCATGAGCTCCCTGTGTCCCAGGAGCCCAGCCCAGCTCAGCAGCACAGGAGCAGCCCAAGGCACTTTAATGACCCCTCTGGTGGGTTTGCTGCTGAGTCCATGAACATCAGGCTCTGAGAGGCAGTTCAAGAAACCTCTGAAGAAGTCAAACTCAGATTCAAACTCCAAAGTTTCTTGTAATGTTAATGTGTCCCACTGAGGAACATTACTGAGAAAATGACGCCAGGGTCTGGTTAGAGAAGAAAACTGGAGGCAGAGATGGCACGTCAGGACAAGCAAGGTGAAGGTCTCTCTGATGCTGAGTAAACCTGGATGTGTTTCATTAATCAAAGGGCCAAGCCCTGACCCTCAACCCTGGGAAGGCAGATCCTGTCCCTCCCACGTTGCCCAGGGCCCTTCCTGGGACAGTGTGATGTGGGGCTGTGCAAGGCCAAGGGCAGGACTATGGTCCCACACCTCCCAGGTTCCTGGCTGGGGACAAGGAGGCCATGAGGCCCCTGTGCTGTAAGGACAAGGTGTCTCCTCACGGGCATCAGAGCTGGAGACAACAGCCACAGCTAAGGGGAGAAGGAGCTCATGTCTGTTGGGGCTTTCAGCCTCTTTACATCCCTTGATCATCTCCACAACAGCCTGTCCCATGCTGTGGCATCCCCTGCACCTCTTTCCCTGCAGGCTGGAGACATCCCCCCTGCTGCCCCACCTTGCTCTTGTCTGAGCATCTTCCTTCCTTTGCTGATCTCTCTCCATCCTCCCCAGCTGTTCCTTGAAGCACAAAGCCTTGGGCTGATGCAGACTGCCTCTGGGTGACCTGCTCCACCACAGCACTGCCCTTCCACTCACATTCCTTCCTGCTCATGTCCAGCCTGGACCTCCCCACCTGCACTTTGTGCCATTATTCCTTTCTCATGCTCTTTCCCACTATGAAGAAAACCTCCACCCTCTCTGAAACCACCCTTCCAGCACTCTCAGGCTACTCCTACACTGCTGCAGCCTCCCCAGCGCTGCTGGGCCAAAGCAGCCCAGGTCCCTCAGCATCCCACACCATGTGCACAAGGTCCTGACCCCTGCCTTGGCAGAGCCCTGCACTCTCCAGTTCCTCCCTGCTTCTCCAAACTGGGAGCCGCACACTGGCACACACCCGTGTGTGTGGGGTCACACCAGTGCTGAACCGAATGGGATGAGAACTCCAGGTGTCTGGGTGCCCACGCTCCTCCTCATGCAGCCCCGTGTGCAGCTGCCTTGTTCATGGTGAGCGTGCAGCACGGGCTTGTGTGGCGGCCCTTGTAGTGCCCAGGCCCTTCTCCTCAGGGTCCCTGCTCAGCGTGTCAGGTCCTGCTCTGTCCTGATGGATGGGGTTATTCTCCTGCCCCGATACAGGACTGGCCACTTCTCCTTTTGAAACTCAGGAGATTCCTGGTGGTAGAACCCCAAAGTTTCTCCAGGTCTGGACTCTCCCTGCACTGCTGCAGCCGCATTCCCTCCAATTCCAGCCAGGGCAGGGACCACCCGCCCGGGGAGCCCCCGGTGCCCCCTAAAGAAAAGGGGCCTCAGCCTCCAGGACTCTCCTGAGCCCAGAAAGTGGCCACTAAAATGGCAGCAGTAGCAGGGTTCCATCCAGAGTTTATTCAAGCAAAAAGAAATAATTTCCAATTTCCCTAGCACAGTCTTGCAGTGCTGCTTTCTCCTCCTTATGCTGGTGCCTCTCCCTGACTGCTGTGCCCCACTTTCGGTGGCACCAGATTGTTGGGGGGCATGGCCATGTGCCCCCACAGGCTTTGTCATTGGTGCCCTCACTCACAAGGGAAAACCCATCTGGTCACTCTCCACATAGAGGAGCTCCATACATCCAAGCAACTTCTTCACTCTGAGGGAATCCCACTGCTGACCCTTCCAGCCCGTCTCTCCTGAAAAGCCTGTACCCAGCCATTGCAGCACCCCAAGCTGTGTGACTTGTCCCACCACGCCTGGCGGTGACTCCATGGGTGTCAAACAGCACAGGCTGCAGCTTGTCCTGGCTGTGCCCTTGGCTCAGGGCATCAGTGCACAGTTGGGCTGTGGCACCTCAGCTGTAGCACCCGGCCAAGCTCTGAGAGGCTTAGGGAAATCTGGTGGGTCTCAAGAATCCAGGTCCCCATGTGTGCAAAGGTTTGACTTCAGAGCAGAGCAATGTCACAGTGGTTGGCAGATGGAAAGTTAGGGCTGAAACTGGGCAACAGGAGAGTGAGCAAGCCCTGCTGTCCCCAAGGCCAGAGAGAAACAGGGCTGGGAATGACAGACCTGGAAGGAAACGTGTGTTTTGTCAGTGGCGTCTCTGCTGCCCCTGAGGTACTTGGGCAGACGTGTCACTGATCTCTAGGAATGACAAGGTGCTGCTGACAGGCCCAAGGTGACAATGGTTTGTCTGTTCCTTGATTGTGTTATCAAGGGGGTGAGAATAGGATGGTGAAAAGAAAAAAAGGAGATTTTGAAGTGTAGCTATACGCATGGACACCGCGGTGTGATGCGCTTCCTATTCATGGGCTGCCCTACATCTCCTGGATAGAGAAGGGACAGATCTTGCGATGCTTCAGAGGTGGGAATGAGTTTCTTGCACAAAGGCACCAAATCTGTCTGCAGTGCTGTCTGGGGTGTCTGTCCCACACTCGCTGTGGATGGGGATGGCTGCCCTGGACAGGACCATCGCTGTCCCTGCCCAGTGCATGTAGGGGTGTGCAAGAGCCTTGGAACCTCACGTAACACTGCAGGCCTGTAACTGGCATTAAAGGGAATAACCGCCCTGAATTTGATTTGTCAATAGAATTATAGAAATATTTCAGCTGGAAGAGACCCTCAGGATCATCGAGTCCAACCATAACCCAACTCTAGCACTAAACCATGTCCCTAAGAAACCCAATTAAATGTCTTCTAAACACCTCCAGGAATGGTGACTCCACCACTTCCCTGGGCAGCCTGTTCCACTGCTTCACAACTTTTTCCATGAAGAAATGTCTCCTAATATCCAGTTTGAACCTTCCCTGGCACAACCTGAGAACATTTCCTCTCCTCCTATCACTTGCTGCTTGGGAGAAGAGACCAACACCCTCCATGCTACAACCTCCTGTCAGGTAGTGGTTGAGACCGATAAGGTCTCCCCTCAGTCTCTTTTCTTGCAGGTAAAGACCCTCATGTCCCTCGGCTGCTCCTCATAAGACTTGTGCTCCAGGCCTGTCACGGTCCATTTGGTGATGGGCTTGTGATGGTTCGTTTACCTTGATCTCGAAGCGCAAAATTAAGGCAACCAAAATGGCAAGGGGTTGTGTTTCAATCATCAGTGTTACTTTATTGTTTTGCCCGTAAAGTGGCACTCAATAGAGAGAATGGAGAAAAAGGAAAGAAATATGGGGCCACCCCTGCCCTGCCCCTGCTGCTTCTGTGCCCCCCAGTGCCTCGAGTTCCACACACTCAGGAGCCTCCATGAGCTCCCCTGAGCCCCCCCCAGCACCTTGGGGACCTCTGACCCCCTCCGGCACCCTGTGCTTGGTGACCCCCAACCCCCCTGCGCCCCTTTGCCCTTCAGCCCCTCCTCCGTAATTTATTTCCTGTTGCCCCCCCTGGGGCGTGTGGGACTGGGGGGACCATGGGGCCCTGGGTTTTGTCTTGGTGGGGTCACCCCTTGGGCCTCCCATTGCGTTAAAGTGATGGATTTTACCGCTATCTCTGCTCTCTGGGAGGGGCTGGGGACGGGGCGCTGTTTGGGGACACAGCTCCACCCCCAGTGCTGAACGCGGGGGCTCGGGGGGGGCTATGGGCAGAGTCTATAGGGGCTGGGGGACCCCTCTCCATGGGAGCCAAGGACACAGCGGGGACCCCCCGGGGACACTGAGGGGACCTCCAGAGATCCTCCCCCAGGACACCAACGGGACCCCCCTGGGAATCATGAAGGCGCCTGGATCTGAGTAGGGGCGTGGCCTCCAGAGCCCCCCAAATGCCGTGGGGATCCCCCCGGCCCCTTCCCCAGCACCCACGAGCTGCCGTGACCCCCCCAAGGAGCCCCCAATGCCCCCGGGCTGGTGTCAGGCCATCACCTGCCCCCCCTTTTTGTGCACCCCCAAATGGGAGTAAGGGGGTTCCCGCCTCCCATCCCCCAAGGGTTGTCCTGGTCCCCGGGGCTGGGGGGGCTCTAGGACCCAAAGGGGAACCCGGACCGAGCCCCGGCTTGGAGACCATGCCCCTGGGCCCGACAGATCCCGAGAGAAACCGACAGAAACCGGCAAAGCCCGATAGAGCACGACAGAGCCCAATAAGGGCCAACAGAGCCTGAAAGGGCCCGACAAAACTTGAAAGAGCACGACAGAGCCCCACAGAACCTGACCAAAGTCAACAGATCCTGACAGGGCCCGACAAAGCCCGATAAAGCCCGACAGAGCCCAACAAAGTCCGATAGAGCTTGACAGAGTCTGTCAAAGCCCGACAAAATCTGACAGAGCCCGGGAACGTCCAACAGAGCCTGACAGAGCCCGTCAAAGCCCGATAAAGACCGACAGAGGTCGACAGGGCCCGACAGAGCCCGGCAGGGCCTGACAGATCCCAACAAGGCGTGACAGGGCCTGACAAAGCCCGACCGATCTTGGCACAGCCCAAGAAACCTGAGAGAGCCCGACAGAGCTGAACAGAGCCCAGGAAAGCACCACAGGGCCTGACACAGCCCGACAAAGAGTGACAGAGCCTGCCAAGGCCTGACACAGCCCGACGGAGCCTTCAAGGGCTTGACAGGGCCTGGCAGGGTTCGACAGGGCCTGACAGCGCCCGACCGAGTCTGACAGAGTCTGACGGAGGCCTGTGGGGGAGCCCTGGGGAGGAATGGGGAGCCCTGGGGAACCAAGACACGTTTTGGGGAGCCCTGGGGAGGAATGGGGAGCCCTGAGGAACCAAGACACGTTTTGGGGAGCCCTGGGGAGGAATGGGGAGCCCTGAGGAACCAAGACACGTTTTGGGGAGCCCTGGGGAGGAATGGGGAGCCCTGAGGAACCAAGACACATTTTGGGGAGCCCTGGGGAGGAATGGGGAGCCCTGAGGAACCAAGACACGTTTTGGGGAGCCCTGGGGAGGAATGGGGAGCCCTGGGGAACCAAGACATGTTTTGGGGAGCCCTGGGGAGGAATGGGGAGCCCTGAGGAACCAAGACACGGTTTGGGGAGCCCTTAGGAACCAAGGCGAGCCCTGGGGAGAACTTGGCAGCCTCGGGGAATCGATGTGAGCCCTGGGGAGGACGGTGGATCTCAGGGGAGCCCCAGGGAGATGAGGCGATAGCTGGGGAGGGTCCAGAGAGCCCTGGAAGATGAGGGGGGTCCTGGGGAGGCAAAGCAAGCCCCGGGTTATTTTTTAGAAGAGGTTCTTGTGGAATCTAATTATGCTTTGTCATTCAGTCCTACCCAGAATGTACACCTGGTACAAGTCAGGTAGTATCTGTGGTCTTGCTAGAAATTTAGTGTAACACAATAGCATCCTAATTTTTTTATCGGAAATTTCAAGACACAATTTTATTAATAATATAGTTATTGTATTTAGTTTTCTATCTACATCCTAAAAAACCTAAGTTGAAATCTGTACTCAGTCCCATTGCGATTGCATAGAGGTAGAAAAGTGCAGGTGCTGTCATTGCCAGTGATGGTCCAGGTGCTTTGGTCCCTTGGTGGGCGGGGCCTGGGGTGATTGACCCCGCCCCTTCCCCGGGTGGTTTGGTAAAGGTGGTGGGTGGGGCCTGGGTGATTGACCCCGCCCCTTCCCCAGGTGGTTTGGTGAGGGTGGTGGGCGGGGCCTGGGGCGATTGACCCCGCCCCTTCCCCAGGTGGTTTGGTGAGGGTGGTGGGCGGGGCCTGGGTGATTGACCCCGCCCCTTCCCCAGGTGATTTGGTAAGGATGGTGGGCGGGGTCCAGGATGATTCTCCCCGCCCCTGCCCCAGGGGATTGTGGGAAGGGGGTGGGCGGGGCCCGGGGTATTTGAGCCCCAGCCTCAGGGCAGGAGCTCATTCTGATCCAGGACTGCTTTGGTGCTGGTTCTCTGCTGCTCCTTCAGCAGTGGGCAGCTTTTGAGCTGTTCAATCAGCATGGACAGATGTGTTTGGAGAAGTGGAGGTGTCTGCTTGAGGTAAGAGCTTCAGGAGCAGTCAAAGGTTCAACAGCAGCTGTACTAGAAAGTATGTTTGTACCTATGCTTAATTTATTGATTCAATTCTAGGTGCTTTGCATTTTCCCTGAACCTCTGACTGCAATGAAAACGCAGTGTTGTTTTTTGGTTTTACTGCTGTATACCAAGCTGCTGATATAATCTCTTCTCCTAGGACTGATGCTCAGGTTATCTAGTGGGGGTTAGAGTGAGTGTCTCGTATCTGTAGATGGAGTTCTAGCATTTCTGAAGGAAGCAGCAGGGCCATAAGGCAGAGTGTCTTTCTGGCTCTGGGGTGGCTCATGGCCTCCCTGATCACCCACAGAACACGGTGTTGTCCCCAGAACCCTTGCAGTGTGCGGTGGCCCCTGGTGGATCATTTAAATGTACTTCCCAGAACTCAGCCAAGGTGAGCAACGGCTAGTGGACTAGTACTGGTAAATATTATCCTGGTGCTCAATAGTGTGCTTGTGATTTTTTTTTCTTATTGCAGGTGATGAAGGGGAAAGTGGCAACTGCAGGAAGATCCCCGTGAGCCCATGTGGTGTTTTCATATGTTGAAGATGAATTCAGTCCCTTGGCCCTCTGAAAGATAAGTGGAGGCACGGGGGCTGAGAATTGCGGGGTGGGGGAAGTTAAAGTTCTCAGAGGGGAAAGGGCTGTCCAGGAACAGTCCCCTTTGGGTGGCTAAAGGGCGCAGGGAACCTCACAGTGCGATGCCAGCTTGGGCAGGGCAGCTCCAGCCTGTGTCTGCGTTGGTGTGTACTTTGGGAAGCCTGTGTTGCGCTGTTCAGATGATCCTGGGGTCTCGTTGTGCCCGAGGGGCACCACAGGCATCTCAGGTGCTGTCCCAGAGTCTGGAATGCTGGTGCCGATTGGCCTATTGCCAGTTGGGTGCTGGTTTTCTTGTATCAGCAGCCGAAAGCGTAGATGGTTCTTGCGCCTCAGACATTTCTGGTCAGTTGTGTTTTATAGTGTTGTTCCGGGCTGTGTCGGCAGCTCTGCTGTCTACCCATCCAGTCTAATGGACTGGCACTTCAGGATGCTGGGAAGAAGTTCTTAGGTCTTGCAGGACCTTCTTGTGCCAGTGCTGCTGTCTCATAAGGAGCTGTGATGTTTGGCTCCTTTTTGTTTTGGGGTTGCAGTAGAGGCTACTCACCTCACCACTGCCTCCCACCAGTTGTTTTGATCGATGCCGTCTCTGGTCTTGGAGTCGTTCTCATTGTTGTGCGTTTTTGGTGCTGTTGCAGTTGTGTTGTTTGCAGCATTCTGTGGAGTGTCAGTCTTTGCATGTGCGCGTTTGTCTGGGAGCTGCTCTGGCTGGAGGCGTAGAGTCAGGGGTGGGTGGACTGAGCTCTAGGAGTCCATGGTTAATTTCTTGACACATTAAATTCTGTAGGCAAAGGTTGTACAGTCATCTAGGATGGAGCAGCTGTGGGCAGGGGAATGGATGGTCCCTTCACCAGTGTTTTAGGGACTCGATTAGAGCTTCAGGTGTTACTTGTGAATAGAAAGCAGACCTATGGAATGGTCAAGCTGTTGATCAGCACCTGGGTGACCTGTTAAATCACTTGATTTCAGATGCAGAGGGATCGCTTGGCCCAAAAGAGGGACAGAAGAGGCAAGCAAAGTGCTGTAAGCAGGTGGGCCAGTGTGTGGTCTCAGAGGGAAGGTGTGCCATGTGCCTCTATGTAAGTTTGGTTGTTTCTCTATTTTATAGGTGTGAAGCCAAGAGGAAAGCTGGGTATCGGCACCGCAGCTCCTTGGGCAAGGTGAGCAAGGAGTGCTGGGCTGAAGCAACAATCTCATTTTAGGCCTTGTGTTTGTGGTGCAGGCCTGAGCATCCTTTGCTTGTGTTTTACAGGTGGTAGCTGAACCTCAATGTGGTCAGCAGTGTGGCAGTTGAAAGTGATGGAGGCCAGGTGGGCCAGCAGCCAAGGTAAAGGAGTGGGAGATGGGACTGTCTGCGGGCAGGCTCTGCTTTTGGGCAGCATCTGAGCATGTGCCTTTGTTTTAGCAGGTGCTACAGGCAAGCTCGGAGGGGCGAAGCTGCATGCCAACCAGCAGCCACGAAGGTGAGGCGGTGGTTGGTGTTCAGGAGCACAGTAGTGCCTGGTGATTCGGTTCAGTGTTTCCTTCTTGTTTTGCAGGCGCTTTGTGGACCCCTTTGGACTCAGAGGACTGTTTGTGTTGAGCAGGGGTAGGGGCGAGGAGCAGTGTGGGGCTGGGGACTTGTGCCAAGCACTAGAGTTCTTTTGTTTCCTGCTGTCTTAGGTGCCACGAGTGATGAGAGTTTCTGCCCGCGCCAATGGCATGAGAGGCTGAATGGAATGCCTGGGAACCTAGGAGGAGGTGGGTGTTGTGGAAGGGGTCGGCATTGACCTCACAATACTTCGTGCTGGCACTGCTTAGTGAGTGTGTGTTTTCTGTTCTTATTGCAGGGGATGGAGGGGAATGCAGCAACTGCAGGAAGATCCCCGTGAGCCCATGTGGTGGTTTCCTCTGTGGATGGATTCAGTCCCTTGGCCCTCTGAAAGCTAAGTGGAGGCGCAGGGGCTGGGAGTTGCACGGGTGGGGTTAAAGTTCTCAGAGGGAAAAGGGCCATCCAGGAACAGTCCCCTTTGGGTGGCTAAAGGGTGCAGGGAACCTTACAGTGCGATGCCAGCTTGGGCAGGGCAGCTCCAGCCTGTGTCTGTGTTGTGTACGTTGGGAAGCCTGTCTTGCACCTTTAGATGATCCTGGGGTCTCGTTGTGCCCGAGGGGCACCACAGGCATCTCAGGTGCCATCCCGGGGTCTGGAATGCCGGTGCCAATTGGCCTATTGCCAGTTGGGTGCTGTTTTTTTTGTATCAGCAGCCAAAAGCGTAGATGGTTCTTGCGCCTCAGACATTTCTGGTCAGTTGTGGTTTATAGTGTTGTTCTGGGCTGCATTGGCAGCTCTGCTGTCTACCCATCCAGTCTAATGGACTGGCACTTCGTCCCAGCATCTTGAAGTCTTGAGGTCTTGCAGCAGCTCGTGGTGCCCGTGCTGCTGTCTCGGTTTGTGGGGCCAGTGCCGCCGTCTCGTAAGGAGCCGTGATGTTCGGCTCCTTCTTGTTTTGGGGTTGCAGTAGAGGCCTCTCACCTCACCACTGCCTCCCTGTAGTTTGTTTTGGTGCCATCTGTTGTTGTTGTTCTCCTTGTTGAACGTTTTTGGTGCTGTTGGAGTGGCGGTGTTTGTAGCATTCTGTGGAGCGTCAGTCTTTGCATGTGTGTGTTTGTCTTGGAGCTGCTCTACCCGGAGGTGTAGAGTCAGGGGTGGGTGGACTGAGCCCTAGGAGTCCATGGTTAATTTATTGACTTATTCAGTTCCATAGGCAAAGGCTGTACCATCATCCGGGATGGCATAGCCATGGGCAGGGGGAGTGGACAGTCCCTTCACTGGTGTTTTACAGTTGATACCCAAGATCATTGTTGACTAGCATGCTGTTGTTTCACAGACAGTGTTGTAATTGTGTTGGTTTTTTTTCTTTGTAGGTGACCATGTTGTCAATATGAGTCTTTTAGCTTAAGAAAATGCTTCTGAAGAGTGTATCACTTGCAATTGCAGCCTTTACTTAATGGCAACACAAGCAGCTACAGGCTATGATCGCCACCTGCGAGATAAGGCCTGCATTACACTTCTGTGAACAAATAGGCTTCATTCAGAGAAAACGCTACATTCAGGGCTGGCATGAAGCAGCTATGGACTGTAAACGATATCTACAGTTGCACAAAGTAAAGACCTGTCCGAGGTCAGTGCAAAGGATCCACTAAGAAGCAAGAAGACTCCAGACTCAACTGTTGCTATTGGATTGAATCATGGTGTGAGGGGTGGGTAAACAGTCTGTAAGGCTATAAATACCCAGGGGTTTTCTATGCTTGGCTGAGACCTCAAAGGCAGCAGCTCGAGTCAGCCCTCCTCCCGTACCACTCTGTTTGGTTACTTATTTACATGGACTTTGCCTGAGAGTTTGCCTCAAGAGACCAAGGATCCAGACTGCAATCCACCTGACCCCAGGCCCCTGGAGGGGAGGTAAGGACATTGAGGTGCAGAATGATGAAACTCTGAAATCCCAGCTAAGTGATAAAAGGAATCGAGTGAGCACATGCAATCCTTTGGCCATATATAAATATAACCCCTTAGCTGTTTCCCCTACCCTCTGTGTCTCTTAGACATGAGCTGTAGATCCAGTCTGGGGCTAAGTTTGCATCCACCTGCACCTAGACTCCTCTCTAAGGAGGAGTTCAGAAAGCAAGGGGGTCCATTCTGAACTTTGACTCAATGGGAGGGCCTCCCTTTAGCCTTTGGCATTTCCTGTCCATGTAGAAATCACTCTGAATCGAGTCTCACTTGATTAGGCCTGGCATGTTTTGTCCATGTAGCAATAGTCACCCTTGCCACCACACTAACATTGCACTGTAAGTGATCTAAAACTGTGCTCAGCTGGGGTGCTGTGAGTCACTCACCTGACAGCAACTGATGTTGGCAGGATGGCAGGTGCTGTCACTGATTACTCATGAAGGCACAGGGTGAGTTAGAGTTACACATTGTCAGAGGAAAGAGCTTGTGGTAATTGCTGTGATTGGCAAGCTGTGGTATAAGAGCTCACTATGCTCAAGAATCACAGGAAGGATGGGAAGGGAATTAATTGCAAACTGTTAAGTACCTGAACTGCAACCCAATTGTCAGGAGAGGAGAATCCTGAACTGAGAAAAGCAAAACCCAAGGGAGGAGATGGGGGCTCTAGGCAGGAGACATCTTGGATCTAGGGATCGGACAGCTCCCTCCAGAGTGGGGAGCCTCCCACTGGGACACCCCGCTCCAGATGTGACCACACCAGTGCGGAGTCAAGATGGACAATAACTGCCCTTGGCTGGGTGGCCACGCTCCTCCCAGTGCAGCCCAATGTGCTCATGGGCATATTCCTGTTTAGCACCACTGAGAACTGACTGAACAGCCAGGCTCAGAGGGTTGTGACCAGCGGCACAAAGCCCAGCAGGAGGTACCATGAGGAGCACTGAAGGACACCTTGTCCCTACCCAGCATCTCCTCCCCACAGGTGTCTCTTGGGTCCCTGGAACCACCTCAGTGACAAGGAGGAGAGCACTGCCTGTATGGGGTGGAGGAGATGGGGTCTGGAATGAGGGTCCTGGGGCAGTTTCTCCTGGTTGTTCATGCAGCAACAAGCTGGGCTGGATATTTGGAGAGAGGAACTCTTCCTAAGGGTCTCCAATGGGCTTGGGGATGGTCTACAGTTTCCTGCATGCTGCCTTTTCTGGTGGAGATCACAGAGGCTGCTGGCCCTTTAGAGGACCCAGGACAGGCCTTGTCCTTCCTCTGGTCACAGCTGGACCCCAGTTCTCCAGCTCGGCCCCAGCTCAGGAGCCTTGTCTAGGGGTGACTTTTGGGGTAAGGTTGACAAGAGGGGTGCATAAGTTTGTCTTAAGGACATGTGATGAGCACCAGGACTGAAGTACCAGAGCAAAATGATGTGGCTTCTGGGTGAATACTTTCTTCAGTGCAAAACCTGAAACAGAATCCCAGACTTGCTTTCCATGCCACCCTTCACGAGGGATGATGCACTAAGAGATGGCAAGTGGGGGACACCAATCCTTCTCCAGCTACTTCCCAGGCCTGGTGAAGCACCAGGACAGCAAGGACTTCTGGCCCTGCACCCTGAACTCTGGGTATTATCTTGGGGCAGCTGAACACCAGCATTTTTCTCTCCAAGGCAATTTCCAGCCCCGATCAGCTCCTGTCTGATCTCCTCCATCCCTCCTCTGATCTGGTCTGGTGCTCCTGGCCCCTTCCCTGTGCTCCCCACAGGGCCCCAACCTGGCACTGATGCTCTACAGAGGAGGTTGGCTGCAGGACCATGGGGTGACTCCACACTGGTTGTGCTGCTCCGTGAGGGACACAGATGCAACTGCATGGGCTGCACTGTCACTGAGCTCTTTCCCGGGGGTCTAAAGCTCTGGAACGGGTTCAGAGCATTTCTTGGGACTCATTGGGTTTTCTGCTCATTTTGGTTCAGCAATCCCTGTCTTGTCCTTCAGGTGCCTGGATATTGGTCCAGGAAGATGTGGCCTATCCCGTTCCCAGGGACAGAGGAAGGCTGACCAGCCTGTAATTATTCAAATTCTCCTTCTTGTCCTTCTTGAAGATGGGTTTGACATCTTCCTTTCCCCAGGGCCTCAGAACTCCCATGTTTCTGCTGTCACTTCTGAAAGCACAGTCCAGAATCATGGGCAAGGGTGATGTAGCAGACAGGAGCACTTGCAATGAGCCTGTCCCGGGCAGCTGAGATGAATCTCACTCAGCCACTGAGGTTTGTTCCTGGAGTCACACACAGAAATGCCAGGTTTCCATCAGGCATCCATGTCTGAGCTGGTCTCAGGACTGTTTATGCACCCAGGGATGTTCAGAGACAGTCTGTCCCTTTTACACACAGAGGCAGGAGTCACAGTGGGTCTCTGGCCTCCTGTTCCACTCCCAAAGGACAGGAGGCACCTCAGCCCTGTGGTGTGTCACCCTGCTCTGCACTCATTTGAGATGTCCCACGTCATGAGGAATGGACACGGGGACCTCAGTTCAAGGAAGCACATCCCAGTGCTGCATTCAGGTGGTTTCCCACGGGATGTTCCTCCCAATATGAAATGACCTCAAGACCTTTTTTGTGCCACAGGCCTTCAGGGAACCCCAAGGAATAGTTGATGGTGTTTGTGCTCACTCGCGTTCGTGTCACCTCACGTACACGATGTGCGTGCTCACATCTCATCTGTACATTCTGTACTTGGACTGCTGAACAACTCATTCCGTGTCCCTCCATGGAGGGAAGAACAATCTCTGTGAGCTGGGCAGGGAGGCCAGGGCTGGAAATGTTGGTTGTGAGGGGCCAGTCCATGACGATGCCCTGGGGCAGCTTCCGCGGGGTGTCCAGTGCACAGGGGCACAGCCCAGCCCCTGCTCTGCTGGTCCTGCAGGTCTCTGGCAGGAGGCCTGGCTGTGAGAGGACACTGCTGTGTGCCCAGCCCTGCACACACACACTGTGCAGCTGGACACTGGTGTTTGCATCTGTGGCCACTTTCATGGGCAAGTTTTTGAGAGAAGGTTTGTAAAAAGACCTAAACCTTCAGGGCCTGCCCATAGGAGATGACCTTTCTTTCTGGAAAGGCTGTTGTGAGGCCAGCTCTGTCACAGCAGTGCCCATGGCCTGTCCCTGCCTGCGCTCACAGGACTGACACACAGCAGGACGGTGACCAGGCTGCCAGAGCACTCAGGCCTTGCACCAACACAAGGGATGAGAAGGAGAGTGTGGGAGTGGAACGAGAACAGCTCTGGAAGGCCAAGCGCTGCTGCTCCCTGGCAGGGCTGCCAGGCTGGACTCTTTTCCCCTCCTCCCATGCACACAGGAACTGTCCCTGCAGCTCCAAACAGGCCTTGCAGGGAGGATATAGTGAAAAACACATCACTACGGGACCCTTTATTTTGTTTAAATACGGACAGATCATGGCTCCTCATTTACACAGCCAGTGGTTATAAAAGAAAAGCAGACAGTGATTTAGAAAGGGAATGACAATGTTATCACAATAAAAAACAACTTCAATAAAAACAGAAAATACAAATGAGAAGCTGGACCTGTAACTAGTTACATTAAAACTGCTATGTAGAAGGAGAGAAGCAGTTTATTGCTTCAGAAAACACAGAGATATGAGTTTCCACAGGGCATCCTTGAGCTCCTGGTTCCTCATGCTGTAGATGAGGGGGTTCACTGCTGGAGGCACCACTGAGTACAGAACAGACACCACCAGGTCCAGGGATGGGGAGGAGATGGAGGGGGGCTTCAGGTAGGCAAACATTCCAGTGCTGACAAACAGGGAGACCACGGCCAGGTGAGGGAGGCACGTGGCAAAGGCTTTGTGCCGTCCCTGCTCAGAGGGGATCCTCAGCACGGCCCTCAAGATCTGCACATAGGACAGCACGATGAACACAAAACACCCAAATCCTAAACAGACACTAACCACAAGGAGCCCAGCTTCCCTGGAGTAGGACTGTGAGCAGGAGAGCTTGAGGATCTGGGGGATTTCACAGAAGAACTGGTCCAGGGCATTTCCCTTGCACAGTGGCAGTGAAAATGTATTGGTTGTGTGCAGCAGAGCATTGAGAAACCCAGTGGCCCAGGCAGCTGCTGCCATGTGGACACAAGCTCTGCTGCCCAGGAGGGTCCCGTAGTGCAGGGGTTTGCAGATGGCAACGTAGCGGTCATAGGACATGATGGTGAGAAGAGAATACTCTGCTGAAATGAAAAAGAGAAACAAAAATATCTGTGCAGCACATCCAATATAAGAAATGGCCCTGGTGTCCCAGAGGGAATTGGCCATGGATTTGGGTACAGTGGTGGAGATACAGCCCATGTCGAGGAGGGCGAGGTTGAGCAGGAAGAAGTACATGGGGGTGTGGAGGTGCTGGTCACAGGCTATGGTGGTGATGATGAGGCTGTTGCCCAGGAGGGCAGCCAGGTAGATGCCCAGGAAGAGCCAGAAGTGCAAGAGCTGCAGCTCCCGTGTGTCTGTGAACGCCAGGAGGAGGAACTGGGTGATGGAGCTGCTGTTGGACATTTGCTGTATCCAAGCATGGGCATTGTCATAGGAGGAAAAGACAGTGACAAGTTAGGGGAGACTTCTCTGGGAAAAACCAAAGCCATTTCCCACAGACCCTCCCACAAAGAGACCCTTTTCTTTTTCCAGGAGAACGTCCTGGCTGGAGCCCTCGTCGGTGCTTGATGAGTGTGCAATGAAGAGCAGGGTCTCTGCCCAGGGGCTCTTGAGGAGTCAGCCTGACCCTGTGTGATGGGGTGGGGCAGGGGCCAGTCCTGGGGTTCAGCTTTGTCAGATGGAACCGCTCCTGCTGCAGAAGGGACTGTCAGCATCTGTACCCGCAGGGCTGAGAAACTGAGTTTGAGAGGTTTGGCGTTTCTACAGCTCCTTCTGCCCTCTCACCCTGGAGAGTGTTGTTGGGTGTCAGAAACCCTCAGCATTTCTGCTGCACTCAGGGAGAACAGAGCGAGTCCTGCAAGACCAGAGGATGCCTGTGGGTCAGTGCAGAGTGAGGGCAGCTGCTCTGTCCCTCTGTCTTGCTCCAGCTGCCCTGGGCTGGCACCTTTCTGAGATGGAGGCTGATCACACTGCCATGTTACCCTGAAAAGCCACCAGGCACTGCTGAGAGCAGAGGGACGCACCTCAGACCTCGACATGTCCCACCCTTTCCTAAGGTCTCAGCACCCCACTTCTATCCAGGACACACACGGCTCATTTCACAAACCAAACAGCATTTCTTCCGTTATAGCGTCTCTGCACTTCTCCGTGGGGAATTCAGATAATGCTAACGTGCTATAGGACAGGTTTGCATCCTGGAGGGAAGCTCACATCTTGGAAGAAAAACTCAATGAGACAGCCAAGTGTCCTAATGATGGCATCTGATTCAGGGAGACTCAGCTCATTCCCCAGCCCCACACACTGCATTGCCCACAGCCCCACAGGTCAGAGCAAAGCTGGGACACGTGTTCCCATGGACACAGCTGCAGGAAAGGACCCACAAGATCAGGCTGTGACTCTGCAGCTGAAACTCCCATCCCCAGAGAGCCTGACAGCAAGAACCAGATCACACCAGCAGTGACCCAGAGCAGTGGAGCAAGAAGGAAACTGCGGTGAGGGTGGGTGTGAGAGAGGCCAGGGCAGAGGCAGCCGGGCACTCAGACAGCGTCACCCTTCCCCAGCTGTGCAGCCACCTCCCACACACCAGCATTGCCGGGCAGCTGCTCTCAGCCCCTGTGCTCTGCAGAGGGAACTGGAGCTCTGGCTGCACAGGAGTTGCTTCATGCCTTGGAGCCCCCGGCCCTGAGGGCAGAGGCTTTGCTGGGTGGGAGAGGAGGCGAGGGGGCTGCTCACAGGAGGGATCTGCACTGCGGGGATCATACGGAGTTTTCTGTGTTCTCCCTCCCAGAACAATTCTGAGTTTAGTTTCCTCTCATTTCTGATCATTTCCCTGTTTCCTGGAGATTTTCCCCCTGGGAGGTGTTTCCCTGCCCATGTATCTTCCCTGTCAGTGCTCACAGACCCCATCCCACCCTCTGTGCCCTCACCCTGGCCCTACAGATCCTGCCTGTTCACAGGGCACTGCCTGGGGGCATCTTCCTGTTTGCAGACTGGGGAAAAGGACAGGTCAGAGTAAGACTGACGGGTATAGCCAATGTGATGCAGGTGCTGTGCACAGGCAGAGCAGCAGCTGAAGGGATGTTATGAGGCTTCTGGCAGATGTACTGATGACTCTGAGTTGCAGTTCAGGAGTCTCAGTGACTTGTTTAAGCATGAGACCTCATCCTCATTTTATCCTTTCCTGCATCCCCCAACCCTTGGGATAGGAAACTGAAAAGACAGGCTCAGGAAAGCTCTTTATCTGTCTGGTAATCCTTACATTGATCTTCTGCTTGAGGCATCCACTTGGAAAAATCCTGGGGGTGATCTGGAGCTGTGAGCAGCTCTGATCCACACAGCACCCCCTTAACAGCAGAAGCACCTTTCCTGCCTTGATACGGGTCGCTCCTTCCCCCCACAGCTTCTCCCCACAGCACCGTGGGGATCTCCCCGGGCAGGCTGAGCGCTGACCCTGGCAGGCGGCAGAGTCCCTGTCCCAGCACAGCCCTGGTGTGCAGGGACCCTGCTCTGCAGGACAGCCCTGGGCACCCCTGGGTGCTCACCCAGCTTCACAGCTGTTCAACATTGCCTGACAAGAGCCCCCTCCTTACAGATCCCTCAAGCTGTGCCTGTGCTGACTTTAGGAGATGCCTCCAGGAGCTACAGCTGCATTGCCCTGCACCCAGAGACTTACCATGGCAAGGGCTGCAAAGATTTCTCCTCCAGTGAGCTCTCAGTCATCCTCCCCATCCTGACCACCTTTCATCTCTCTCTGCCTTGCTCGTCTCCCTGAGATCCCCAGGCAGAGCCCTCAGCCCTGCTGCGCTTTGCAGAGGAGCTGCTCCTGGGCAGAGCTGTCTCTCTGCAGCGCTGCCGCTTGCCATGAGCTCCCTGTGTCCCAGGAGCCCAGCCCAGCTCAGCAGCACAGGAGCAGCCCAAGGCGCTTTAATGACCCCTCTGGTGGGTTTGCTGCTGAGGCCATGAACCTCAGTCTCTGAGATGCAGTTGAACAAACCTCTCAAGAAGTCCAAGTCATATTCAAACTCCAAAGTTTCTTGTAATGTTAATGGGTCCCACTGAGGAACACTACTGAGGAAATGACCCCAGGGTCTGGTTAGAGAAGAAAACTGGAGGCAGAGATGACAGGTCAGGAAAAGCAAGGTGAAGGTCTCTCTGATGCTGAGTAATCCTGGATGTGTTTCATTAACCAAAGGGCCAAGCCCTGACCCCCAGCCCTGCGAAGGCAGATCCTGTCCCTCCCACGTTGCCCAGGGCCCTTCCTGGGACAGTGTGATGTGGGGCTGTGCAAGGCCAAGGGCAGGACTATGGTCCCACACCTCCCAGGTTCCTGGCTGGGGACAAGGAGGCCATGAGGCCCCTGTGCTGTAAGGACAAGGTGTCTCCTCACAGGCATCAGAGCTGGAGACAACAGCCATCGCTAAGGGGAGAAGGAGCTCATGTCTGTTGGGGGCTTTCAGCCTCTTTACATCCCTTGATCCTCTCCACGACAGCCTGTCCTATGCTGTGGCATCCCCTGCACCTCTTTCCCTGCAGGCTGGAGACATCCCCCCTGCTGCCCCACCTTGCTCTTGTCTGAGCATCTTCCTTCCTTTGCTGATCTCTCTCCATCCTCCCCAGCTGTTCCTTGAAGCACAAAGCCTTGGGCTGATGCAGACTGCCTCTGGGTGACCTGCTCCACCACAGCACTGCCCTTCCACTCACATTCCTTGCTGCTCATGTCCAGCCTGGACCTCCCCAGCTGCACTTTGTGCCATTGTTTCTTTCCTATTCTGTTTCCCACTATGAAGAAAACCTCCACCATCTCTGAAACCACCCTTCCAGCACTCTCAGGCTACTCCTACACTGCTGCAGCCTCCCCAGCGCTGCTGGGCCAGAGCAGCCCAGGTCCCTCAGCATCCCACACCATGTGCACAAGGTCCTGACCCCTGCCTTGGCACAGCCCTGCACTCTCCAGTTCCTCCCTGCTTCTCCAAACTGGGAGCCGCACACTGGCACACACCCGTGTGTGTGGGGTCACACCAGCGCTGAACCGAATGGGATGAGAACTCCAGGTGTCTGGGTCCCCACGCTCCTCCTCATGCAGCCCCGTGTGCAGCTGCCTTGTTCATGGTGAGCGTGCGGCACGGGCTTGTGTGGCGGCCCTTGTAGTGCCCAGGCCCTTCTCCTCAGGGTCCCTGCTCAGCGTGTCAGGTCCTGCTCTGTCCTGATGGATGGGGTTATTCTCCTGCCCCGATACAGAATTAGCCATTTCTCCTTGTACAACTTCAGAGCTCTTTGATGGGTGAATTCCAAAGTTTCTCAAGCACAATTAGCTCAGCTGTTAATCTTTGCATGCAGATGGTTTAACCTGATAAAGGTGTCTCTCCCAAGTTAACAGCAGGAGGAGTTACAGGACACTACAAATAGCCCCTCCTGGAGAAACTGTGGCATCTTGGGGGTCTGGTACTCATAATGCCAGAGCTCTGGACTTAGAGGAGAAGTTTCCCTTCATGTGGGGGAAGATCAGGAAGGTGTGGAGCTCTGTCTGGGGACAGAGAATATCTGCTGAAAGTTGAGGAGTCAGCGTGAGAGGGCAGAACAACATCGGCAATGCTGTGGTGGGTGGACATCAGCTACTGACTCACTGATGAGGAAGAGGAATTAGATGAGGCCTCCTTCAGACAAATGAAAGAAGCCTCATGTTTTCAGGGCCGTGTCCTCGTGGCAAACCTAAGATATCCCAATATCTGCAAGGTACCAGCCATGCAGGAGGGTTTTGGAGCTCATGGACAACATCTTCCTGACACGGGTGGCTGAGGAGTCAGTGAGGTGAGGTGCCCTGTGGGACTTCACACTTACAAACCAGAAAGGGTTGGTCAGGGATGGAACAGTCAGGGATGAGAAAGTGGAGTTGAGGCTCCTGGAAGATGCTAACAAGGCAAAGAGCAGGATTTCAGGAGAGCAGGCTTTGGCCTGCTGAGGGACCTGCTTGGGTCCTATGGGATATGACCTTGGTGTTTGCAGTGTTTTTTCTCTCACATTTCCTCCCTGCTCTCTCCCACCTGCTGTTGTGCAGCGTTTTTTACCCTTTCTCAAATACAATATCACAGAGGTGCTGCCAGCATCCCTGAGTGGCTCAGATTTGGCAAGGAGTGGGTCCATCTTGGAGCCAGCTCATATCGGCTCTGTCTGACATCAAACTCCTGTTGTCTTCTCAGAGAGGTGACAACTGTAGCACACCCACACTCACTCCAGTTCCAAGACTTTGCCATGTAAACCCAATACAGGGTGATAAAGTGTTGGATGTTACAAACTACTTGATCATGGAGAAGAAATGGAAAAGATCTTCTGTTAGTAACCTGAGGAAGTCACAAGTCAATGAGCAGGTTCCTATGGGGAACTGTCATTGGCCTGACATTCACTGGCCAGGCAAAGCAGCAGGTGCCAACAGTCCAGAGGATCTTGGGACAACTTCTTTACGTGACTGCCTGCTGGGCCAACAAGGGTGATGCTCACATGGATCTGGAACTGGGAGACAAAGAAGAGCTGGTGAGGGATGTGAACATCAGTGTCCACCTTGGCTGTAGTGAGCAGGCAACAGTGGGATTCCAGGCACCAGAGGGGAGGGAGGAAGGCCAGCAGCAGAGCACAGGCTGGTGGGCTCCAGAGGAGAAGACTTTGACATACTGGGGGCTGGCGGCCAATAAAGATGGTGACATGGAAGTAGGTCTGAAGGGTGAAGGAGCTCAGGAAATCTGAGAAGCCTCACAGGACAGCCTGCTCCAAGCACAAGAATGATCTCTCCAAGTACCCCTGAAAAGAAGAATTTATGTCATGAGGCTGTTTGTCTGAACTGACAGAGATCCAGGGCAAAAAGGCAGGACATGGGAGGTCAAAGCAGGTCAAGCTGTAAAGGAGGAATTTAGAATCCTTGTCCATGGATGTGGGGATGATGCCAAAGCTGCCCTGGACTTGATACCTGCAGGGGAGGCTGAGGGCAGCAAGATGAGCTGACATTGCTTCCTTACAGTAAAAGAATAGACAGGGCGAACGTGGGCCTGCTGCTGAACTTCGTAAGAGTAGAATCAGACAGGACCAATGTACTTCATGGCTTCTTTGCCTCCATCTTCACCAGCAAGGTCTCCTGGGACTTTGTTCCTGAAGGCAGGAGTCTGGAGAACAGCCAGGAGTGGATGGGGCTCAAGTCAGGGGTTACCTGAGCAAACTCAGACACCATTACAGAAAAGGAGATGGGTCACTTGACCGGCTCCCTGAACACAAGTATCGCTGTCCTGTGGCACCTGAGATTCCCAGGAACTCCCACCTCTGGGTCCAGAGGGGTGTGATTCCTCTTGAGGTGTCCTGGCCTGTCTCCTCGCTCAAGTGGTGTGCCAGGCACCCACTTTTCTGACACATTCAGTCTTTATCAGGAGATTCTCTAGATCAATATTTCGTGGACATTGTTGATACCAGCTGTTCTGGAAACGAGGGCATTGGGAGGGGGATGGAAATAGAAGAAATTTGACTTAATTGGTATTTGTTATGGAAATTCTCACTGTTTGGTTACTGTTCTGAAGTCTCTCTAATCATCCACACCAGACTTGAAGCCTTTAGGCAAGTGCTGCAGAGAGCCTTGTAAGCGCATTTTGGCTGTTAACGAGCCCTCTGCTGCCATGATCCTGAGCTGCAGCTACTGAAAGAATGAACAAACCTCTAATGAAGTGAAAGGCAGAAACAAACCCCAAGTTTCTGAGGCTGTTTGGGACCCCAGGAGGGGCCATCGCTGACACAAGCAGTCCCTGTCCCTGGAGGCTGCTGAAGGAAAAGTCTGGAGACGATGGTCAGAGGTGGTAAAGGCGATGTGGAGGTGGCTCTGGTGCCATGACAGCCCTTCATGGTTGTTTAGCATCAGAATGGCCAAGCCCTGACCCCCAGGGCCTGGCAAAGGAGACCCTTTCAGTCAAATGTTTCTCAAGGCTCTGCCTGTGGTCACTGGGAGGGTATTTATGGTTTGGGTGTGGGTTTGGTGCCAAGTACTGTTGCTTTAACCACAAGGCTCTGGTTTTCTGAGGGTTTGGCAATGCCTATGAGGTTCCCCAAGCCCATGCAGCTTCTTTCATAGACCTGCAATGGTCACCAATCACCTGAGCTGTCCCGGTCCCAAACTTGCTTGAATCCGCTCTTTGGATCCATGCCCCAGCACTGAAAGCACACGTTCCTTCTTCTGCTGCCCGAAAATAAAAAAGAAAAATCAATCTATTCCACATTAGCACGATCAGCCAATGGTCTTTAGGTCTTCTTCTTTAACACGTTTACTACTACGCATAGACCCGTGTCTTCCAGCACTCCCATGTGTCTCACAAACCTTCCACTCTTGTCCTCCAGTAATGGGCCAACACTCCAGGAGGTTGGTGCTTCCTCCGGGCTCATGGATGATTCCTGAGGACCATCCAAGTGTGGGCAGTGCAAGAGAGGAGCAGAGCAAGGTCAGCTCATGGGCCATGCCTGAGCACAGCCCCCCCAGCAGCAGCCATTCCCATCTCCCAGGCACAGCCATGCCCACAGCATGCAAATGTCACTGCCATATATGACTAGTCCAAGAGAAGCCTGCCTTCTTTCCAGGATCCCCCAAAGTCTTTCTCCTATTCCTCCTCCACCCGCAGACATCAGCCACATCCCACTTGCAGGCTCAGACATGGTTGTAAGGATTTGCTGAAGTCATCAGCCATCACCCTTCTCTACCTCACATCCCCTGACCCTCCCACACCACACATGGCCGCTCACTGTGCTCAGGGCCTCTCACTCTTCAGAAGAGGCCTTGAGCTTCTTGCTTCTTCCTGGTGCTTGTTATCATCTTCCTCACTCCCTCCAGAGCTCATGGTGAGGTTTCTTGTCCATAACAGCACCTTTATGACCATGTTTTACTAAGTGGGTGTCTTTTTGTGAGCATTTGTGCAGAAAGAGTAGTCAGAGGAAAGCACCTAATACATAAAAACTGATGCTGAGTGAAATGCCATGAAGACCTGATGAGTTACTCCCATTGCTGTGTCTTTCCTGGAAGGAGTCTGTCCCGAGAAGGGCATCCAGCTTCTGCCACTCTCTGGAGAGGCACATGAGCAGTGTCCGTGCACCTGGGGAGGAACAGGGTGATTTTTGCCAGACCACCCTTCATCTGAACCACTTAAATATATACTTATGGACGGGGTGTCATGCCTTATACTGCAAATACCTATTGGATTGGCACTGGCCGTGGGGCTACCACAGATGTAGACTGCTGTGTTGCAGGTATTTATATGTAGGCAGATGAACCCTTTTCTATTTTTTTAATTATTATTATTTTTAATACTGACACTCTTAGGGAAATTACACAAAGATTTGAATGATTATTGATGCCTTTTAACATGATTATCCACAGAAGGCCCAGCAGCTTTGCATCTCTAGAAATGGGATGCCAGAGGCCAATGGCAGGATGGCTTGGGCTCTGTCCTGGCATCTGGAAACTGAAGTGTGCGCCCATCTCCCAACACCTGCCCTGCCCAGTGATGGGTGTGAGAAACTCTGAAGTCACAGCCATGACAGGTATCTTATGTGTAACTGCAGACAGTGTTGTCCTGCCAGCTCAGGATTGGAGCTTCCATCCCTGAAGGTATTGAAAAGATGTGTAGACATGGCACTTAGGGATATGGTGTAATGGGTGGGCTTGGCAGTGTCGTATTTACGATTGGACTTTATGACCTTAAGGGTCTTTTCCAACCTAAATTATGATTTGAGTCAAAACCATTTCAATTCCCATCACCTCCAGCTGCCCCCGAGGTCGGCTGTCGTGTGGCACAACTGGCCTGGCTCTCCAGGCAGGTTGGGCACTGGTTTGGTGGCTGCATTGGGAGTTTTCCCCTTTCTGGGGTAAAAGATCTTCGATGAGAGACAGATGTAGAGATCTGAGTTGCAGAGATTTCAAGCAGTCCTTTCAAAATCTGAGCAGGCTCAGTTTTGGAGCCAGCGAAAAATAGAGACAATCTCAAGGATGTTTTTGAAAAGTGGTACAATCACTAATAAGAATAACAGGGAATTCCTTATTCTTGATGATGATGATGATGATGAACTAAAGTTTTTTAACTTCATTCCCAACAGTCATTCTTGCTTCTCAAAAGAGCTGCTACGTCTCAGTAGCTGACCTCTTGCATGGAGTTCTTTTTAAGAGCTTTTTCTCTCACTTCTACCAGATTTATAATTTAAAAAGTACTTCCTAGGACAGAATTGCTCTTAAATCACCCCTCTTTCATAATTTTTCCTCCTTTTTTTCTGGTGTGAGGGGAGGTGACATAGGGCAGTTTTATTTCTTTTTTAGCCAAAGAAGGCCAAGGAACAGATCTCAGGTCAGTGCAAAGGCAGAAAGGAATCCAGAATGTTTATGTGGTGTGCACTGACACACACCGTCACCTGCATTTCCAGTCTCTGAAGTTCCAATGGTGCAGCAGAGACTGGAGTTCTGAGCTCCCTTCATCTGCGCTTGCTGACACCTGTTGAGCAACCTGCTCTGAAAGGATCAACAAGGTGGGCATGAGGACAGCAAAAAAGAAGAACTTGGATGGGGGCAAATGAAAAAGGTGTGGTCAGGCCTGTTTGGGGGCACTTGTAAAGCAGCCCTGCACCTCATGTGAATTATTCCTGTGGTCAGAGAGAACCTGAGAGCTGTCCCTAAATTGAAAACATGAAGGGGATGAAAGGACAGCATCATTCAGGCTGGATGGGACCTCGGGATGTGTCTTGACCAACCTCCTGCTCAAAGCAGGGTCAGACGAGATTACTCAGGGCTCTATCCAAACACATCTTGGACACTTTCTGGGGTAGAGTGGATGCGCACCCCTGGGAAACAGCTTCCAGTGCTTGACTGTCCTCAGGATTGGAAAGTTTCTCCCTTTCTATAGCAGCTTTCCAGGCCTGACCATCCAGATTGGTTTTTACCCATCTACTTACACACTGACACAAACCATAATATCCTACCTTGGACACAAGAATATTGTGGGGGATGATGCTGAATGCCTTGCTGACTTCCAAGTAAAAGACCACCACTGCTCTCCCCACATCCAGCAACCCTGTCCTTTCCTCACAGAAAGCAAAGAGGATGGACAGGCACAACCTGCCCTGGGTAAACCCCGTCACCTTCTCTTTCAGACACCCAGAAATGGGGTCCCAGTGGACATGCTCTGGGGCACAGCCCTTAGTTTCCCTGCTCACCCATTGACCATTTTTGAAAAGTGCACCCAATGTGTGAGAGCTGCCAGTGGTCAGGGAGTCCCCCCAGTCTCCATGAGCTTTCAAAGATGGTGGAGAGTGTCCTCACTGTGACATGGTCCTGCTGTCTCAGCTCCTGGGATGCTGCCCCTCCTGTCCCATAGACTGGAAAGGATTGTGTTAGTTCCAGGGACCCCTGACTTGATCCCCATCCACTGCTGGTTGTTCTCCCTCCAGTCACAGAGGCCTGGGAGACCTTGCTGGTGAAGATGGAGTACAAGAGACACAGAGAATATCACTTCTTTCCATTATTAAATCAATGAGTGGCCACAAGGTGTCTTTGTTTCTCCTTTCCTGAACTAGGAACAGCTCATTATGGGGCCCTTGAATTGCCTTACAGGTCTAGACTGAGTTTTGCTCTGGCCTGTTGCTGTGCTTGGAGGCTGCTGTCCTTGCAGATCAGATGAACTAACTTCTGCCACCCTGCCTTGGCAGTTTATTCCATCCGTGTCACAGCTCCGTCTGCAACACTGACAGCTCCAGCTCAGCCAGTCAGGTCCCTGGCTGAGGACATTGCCTCACATCTGGGCTGAACCACCCCAGCTGTGGCACCAGGAAACCTCTGATATATTCATCAATGACTTGGATGAGGGAATTGAGTGTACTATCAGCAAGTTTGCTGATGACACCAAGCTGGGAGGAGTGGCTGACACGCCAGAAGGCTGTGCTGCCATCCAGCGAGATCTGGACAGGCTAGAGAGTTGGGCGGGGAAAAATTTAATGAAATATAACAAGGGGAAATGTAGAGTCTTGCATCTGGGCAGGAACAACCCCAGGTTCCAGTACAGGTTGGGGAATGACCTATTAGAGAGCAGTGTAGGGGAAAGAGACCTGGGGGTCCTGGTGGACAGCAGGATGACCATGAGCCAGCACTGTGCCCTTGTGGCCAAGAAGGCCAATGGCATCCTGGGGTGTATTAGAAGGAGGGTGGTTAGTAGGTCCAGAGAGGTTCTCCTTCCCCTCTACTCTGCCCTGGTGAGACCTCATCTGGAATATTGTGTCCAGTTCTGGGCCCCTCAGTTCAAGAAGGACAGGGAACTGCTGGAGAGAGTCCAGCGCAGGGCCACAAAGATGATTAAGGGAGTGGAGCATCTCCCTTATGAGGAAAGGCTGAGGGAGCTGGGTCTCTTTAGCTTGGAGAAGAGGAGACTGAGGGGTGACCTCATTAATGTTTATAAATATATAAAGGGTGGGTGTCACGAGGATGGAGCTAGGCTCTTCTCGGTGACAACCAACAGTAAGACAAGGGGTAATGGGTTCAAGCTGGAACACAAGAGGTTCCACTTAAATGTGAGAAGAAACTTCTTCTCAGTGAGGGTGACAGAACACTGGAACAGGCTGCCCAGGGGGGTTGTGGATTCTCCTTCTCTGGAGACATTCAAAACCCGCCTGGACGCCTTCCTGTGTAACCTCACCTAAGTTTTCCTGCTCTGGCAGGGGGATTGGACTAGATGATCTTTTGAGGTCCCTTCCAATCCCTAACATTCTGTGATTCTGTGATTCTGTGAAATGATCAGAAATGAGAGGTAACTAAACTCAGAATTGTTATGGGAGGGAGAACACAGAAAACTCCGTATGACCCCTGCATTGCAGATCCCTCCTGTGAGCAGCCCCCTTGCCTCCTCTCCCACCCAGCAAAGCCTCTGCCCTCAGGGCCGGGGGCTCCAAGGCATGAAGCAGCTCCTGTGCAGCCAGAGCTCCAGTTCCCTCTGCAGAGCACAGGGGCTGAGAGCAGCTGCCCGGCAATGCTGGTGTGTGGGAGGTGGCTGCACAGCTGGGGAAGGGTGACGCTGTCGGAGTGCCCGGCTGCCTCTGCCCTGGCCTCTCTCACACCCACCCTCACCGCAGTTTCCTTCTTGCTCCACTGCTCTGGGTCACTGCTGTTGTGATCTGGTTCTTGCTGTCGGGCTCTCTGGGGATGGGAGTTTCAGCTGCAGAGTCACAGCCTGATCTTGTGGGTCCTTTCCTGCAGCTGTGTCCACGGGAACACGTGTCCCAGCTTTGCTCTGAGCTGTGGGGCTGTGGGCAATGCAGTGTGTGGGGCTGGGGAATGAGCTGAGTCTCCCTGAATCAAATGGCATCATTAGGACACTTGGATATCTCCTGGGAGTTTCCATAGATGCTCTGAACTATCCTCCAGGATGCAAACCAGTCCTACAGCATCTGTGTGGTATCTGAAGGCTCCAAGGAGAAGCTGTGACAGACAAAATGCTGTTTGGTTGGTTGAATGAGGTGTGTGTATCCCGAGCTAAACAGGCTGAGACCTTAGGAAAGGGTGGGACATGTCATGGTCTGAGGTGGATCCCCCTGCTCTCAGCAGTGCCTGGTGGCTTTTCAGGGTAACGTGGCAGTGTGATCAGCCTCCATCTCAGAAAGGTGCCAGCCCAGGGCAGATGGAGGAAGACAGAGGGACAGAGCAGCTGCCCTCACTCTGCACTGACCCACAGGCATCCTCTGGTCTCGCAGGACTCACTCTGTTCTCCCTGAGTGCAGCAGAAATGCTGAGGGTTTCTGACACCCAACAACACTCCCCAGGCTGTGAGAGGAGAAGGAGATGTAGAAACGCCAAACCTCTCAAAGTCAGTTTCTCAGCCCTGTGGGTACAGATGCTGACAGTCCCTTCTGCAGCAGGAGCGGTTCCATCTGACAAAGCTGAACCCCAGGACTGGCCCCTGCCCCACCCCATCACACAGGCTCAGGCTGACTCCTCAAGAGCCCCTGGGCAGAGACCCTGCTCTTCATTGCACACTCATCAAGCACCGACGAGGGCTCCAGCCAGGATGTTCTCCTGGAAAAAGAAAAGGGTCTTTTTGTGGAAGAGTCTGTGGGAAATGGCTTTGGTTTTTCCCAGAGAAGTCTCCCCTAAATTGTCACTATCTTTTCCTCCTATGACAGTGCCCATGCTTAGATACAGCAAATGTCCAACAGCAGCTCTATCAGCCAGTTCCTCCTCCTGCCGTTCACAGACACACGGGAGCTGCAGCTCTTGCACTTCTGGCTCTTCCTGGGCATCTACCTGGCTGCCCTCCTGGGCAACAGCCTCATCATCACCACCATAGCCTGTGACCAGCACCTCCACACCCCCATGTACTTCTTCCTGCTCAACCTCGCTCTCCTCGACCTGAGCTCCATCTCCATCACTGTGCCCAAATCCATGGCCAACTCTCTGTGGGATACCAGGGCCATTTCCTTTGCAGGATGTGCTGCCCAGGTTGTCTTCTTAGGTTTCTTGATAGTAGCAGAGTATTCTCTTCTCACCATCATGTCCTACGACCGCTACATTGCCATCTGCAAACCCCTGCACTACGGGACCCTCCTGGGCAGCAGAGCTTGTGTCCACATGGCAGCAGCTGCGTGGGCCACTGGGTTTCTCAGTGCTCTGCTGCACACGGCCAATACATTTTCACTGCCACTGTGCAAGGGCAATGCCCTGGACCAGTTCTTCTGTGAAATCCCCCAGATCCTCAAGCTCTCCTGCTCACAGTCCTACTTTAGGGAAGCTGGGCTTATTTTGGTTAGTGTTTATCATTTGGGTGTTTTGTGTTCATTGTGCTGTCCTATGTGCAGATCTTGAGGGCCGTGCTGAGGATCCCCTCTGAGCAGGGACGGCACAAAGCCTTTGCCACGTGCCTCCCTCACCTGGCCGTGGTCTCCCTGTTTGTCAGCACTGCCATGTTTGCCTATCTGAAGCCCCCCTCCATCTCCTCCCCATCCCTGGACCTGGTGGTGTCTGTTCTGTACTCAGTGGTGCCTCCAGCAGTGAACCCCCTCATACAGCATGAGGAACCAGGAGCTCAAGGATGCCCTGTGGAAACTCATATCTTAGTGTTTTCTGAAACAATAAACTGCCCATCTGCTTCTGAATAGGAATTGTAATGTATCTAATTAGAGATCTAGCCTGTCATCTGTATTATATGTTATTGATTGTTTTTTTATTGTGATAATGTTGTCATCCCCTTTCTAATTCTCTGTCTGCTTTTCTTTCATAACCACTAGTGTAAATCAGGAGCCGTGCTCTCTTTGCCTTTAAACAAAATAAATGTGTCTGTAGTGACTTGTTTTTCAATATATATCCTTCCTGCAAGGTTTTTTGGACCTGCAGGGATAGCTCCTGTGTGCATGGGAGGAGGGGAAAAGAGTCCAGCCTGGCAGCACTGCCAGGGAGCAGCAGCGCTTGGCCTTCCAGAGCTGTTCTCGTTCCACTCCCACACTCTCCTTCTCATCCCTTGTGTTGGTGCAAGGCCTGAGTGCTCTGGCAGCCTGGTCACCGTCCTGCTGTGTGTCAGTCCTGTGAGCGCAGGCAGGGACAGGCCAAGGGCACTGCTGTGACAGAGCTGGCCTCAGAGCAGCTTTCCAGAAAGAAAGGTGATCTCCTATGGTCAGGGCCTGAAGGTTAAGCTCTTCTTCCAAGCTTCTCTGTAGAACATGCTGAAGTGACATGCAGATGCAAACACCAGTGTACAGCTGAACAGTGTGTGTGCAGGGCTGGGCACTCAGCAGTGTCCTCTCACAGCCAGGCCTCCTGCCAGAGACCTGCAGGACCAGCACAGCAGGGGCTGGGCTGTGCCCCTGTGCACTGGACACCCCGCGGAAGCTGCCCCAGGACATCATCATGCACTGGCCCCTCACAACCAGCATTTCCAGCACTGGCCTCTCTTCCCAGCTCACAGAGGTTGTTCTTCCCTTCATGGGTGGACACTGAATGAGTAGTTCAACAGTCCGAGTTTGTGTTGTACAGATGAGATGTGAGTACGCACATCATGTACGAGAGGTGAAATGAACGTGAGTGAGTAGTGCTTTTCACTCACATTGTAAGTAGGAAATATATTTGACAAATTTGAACAAGGAGAGGAAGCGTGATGGGTGTCTACAGCCTGCAGGAAAAGAGGGGCACGTGTAGCACTGTGTAGAACACGCTTCAGTCTTGGTCAGGTCCTGGGTGCTAAGGAGGGAGATGGATGGGTGTGGTATTATGAGGTCAGTTGTGTCTCAGTAACTCATAATCCAGTAAGCAGCGTGTGGCTGTGAAGGGGACTGTGGGGTCAGTTCTGTCTCTGGAGGTGACAGCCCAGCAGCAGGAACGTGGCTGGGAAAGAACCTCTGCATAAGTACCCACGAGCCCTACCAAGTAAGAGGCCTTGGAGACGGGCTGTCATGTCCATCCCACCTGAGTATATGATGGAACAGCAGCAGGAACATGGTCGTGTCTACCAGAGAAGCTGAAAGGCCAGCAGCAGTCCTGGGTTTTAGAAGATCATGGTGAGGTTACTTCTCTCCGGTCAGGTAAAAGACCTTCAAAAATCCTAATGGGTTGGGTTTCCTGCATGAAGAGCAGTTTCTGAGATGGTTGAGCTTTCCTTGTTAGTGGGAAGAAGCAGGAAAGAGAAAAAAAAAGCCAGAAAGTGCAACTTGAAAGGTGAGGACAGGATATCAGGAGGAAGAAATGTCACTGGAAAGGCAGTGCTGTGGTGCAAGAGGCCACCCAGAGGGAGCTGGATCAGCCCATGGTTTGTGTTCCAAAGAACAGCCAGTGCGGGTGCAGACACATCAGAGAAGGGACAGAAATGCTGGCGTGAGAGCAGGCGGGAAGTGACATGGGTGTCTACAGGCTGCAGGGAAAGAGGGACAGGTGTAGAACCATGTAGAACAGCCTGTGATGGAGATGGCAAAGGGCGCTGGTGAGGCTGTAAGGGACCAACAGAACCCAGGTCTTTGTCCCCTTGGCCATGGCAGTTGTCTCTGCCACTGAGGCCTGGGAGAAGACATGTTGTCCTCATGGCACTGGGGCCTCACTTCCTCCTTGCAGCCCGATGGGGAAGCTGGAAGCTGTTGTACCAGAGCTGTCCTTCCCTTGGCCTTGCACACCCACATCCCACGGTCCCAGGCAGAGCCCTGAGCCGTGTGTGAGGGACAGGATCCCCTTTCCCATTGCCTGGAGGTCATGGCTTCTCCTTTCTGCTTCAGAAAGCAAACCAAGGGGTTTCTCAGCATCAGAGCTGAAGAAAACACTAAAAGGAGACCTCATGGTGGCTACAGCTTCCTCACAAGGGGAGAAGGAAGGGTAGGTACTGATCTCTTCTCTCTGGTGACCAGTGACAGAACCCGAGGGAACGGCAGGAGGATGTGCCAGGGGAGGTTTAGGTTGAACATGAGGAAAAGGTTCTTCACCCAGAGGGTGCTGGACACTGGAACAGGCTCCCCAGGGAGGTGTCCCAGCCCCAACCTGACAGTGTTCAAGAAGAGACTGGACACCGTCCTCAGACACGCGGTGTGACCTGTGGGGTGTCCTGTGCAGGGACAGGAGTTGGACTGCAGGAGGGTGGTCAGCCGAACTGCTACTTTGGATTTCCGAAGGGCAGACTTTGACCTGTTCAGAAGGCTGGTTGGCAGAGTCCCTTGGGAGGCAGTTCTGAAGGACAAAGGTGTCCAGGAACCTGGTCTCTCTTCAGGAAGGTGATCTCAGAGGCGCAGGAGCAGCTGTCCCCGTGTGCCAGACGGCAAACCAGCGGGGAAGTAGGCCGGCCTGGCTGAACAGACAATTGTGTCTGCAGTTTAGGAATAAAAAGAGAATTTATAAGCTTTGGAAGGAGTGACGGGAGGCTTAAGAGGAATACAAGGATGCTTTTGCCAGGCACAAAGTGTTGCGGTGAATGGAGACAAATCCAGTGGGTGGCCGGTCACGAGTGGTGTTCCCCAGGGCTTGGTACTGGGGCCAGTTCTGTTTAATCTCTTTATCGATGATGTGGATGAGGTGATCGAGTCAACCCTCAGTAACTTCATAGATGACGACAAATTGTTCTGGAGTGTTGATCTGCTGGAGGGTGGGAAGGCCATACAGAGGGATCTAGATGAGCTGGATCGTTGGGCTGAGGCCAATTGTAGGAGGCTTAACAAGGCCAAGTGCTGGGTCCTGCACTTGGGTCAGAACAACCCAGGCAGCACTACAGGCTTGGGGAAGAGTGACTGGAAAGCTGCCTGGCACAAAAGGACCTGCTGGTGTTCATTGACAGCAGCTGAACCTGAGCCAGCGTGTGCCCAGGTGGCCAAAAAGGCCACCAGCATCCTGGCTTGTATCAGGAACAGTGTGGCCAGCAGGACTAGAGAAGAGATCATCCCCTTGTACTGTGGTCAATTTAGGCCCCTCATGACAAGGAAGACATCGAGGTGCTGGAGAGAGATCAGAGGAGGGTGACAAGGGTGGTGAAGGGGCTGGAGCACAAGTCTTATGAGGAGCAGCTGAGGGACCTTGGGGAATTCAGTCTGGAGAAAAGGAGGCTGAGGAGAGACCTTATCACTCTCTACAGCTCTCTGAAAGGAGGTTGTAGCACGGAGGGTGTTGGTCTCTTCTGCCAAGTACCAAGTGAGAGGACAAGAAGAAATGGCCTCAATTTGTGCCAAGGAAGGTTGCGATTGGATGTTAGGAAACATTTTTTCACAGAAAGGGTTTTGAAGCAACAGAACAGACTGCCCAGAGAGGGGGTCGAGTCGCCATCCCTGGAGGTGTTTAAAAGACAGACAGATGGGGCTTTTAGGGACATGGTTTAGTGCCAGATTTAGGTTATGGTTGGACTCAATGATTTTAAGGGTCTCTTCCAACCACAATTATTCTATGATTCTATGGTAAGTCATTTGTGATGTTTTCTTTCTCAGAGGACTATGCAACCTCCCTGAGAGCCATGACTTTTCTGAGGTGTTTGAGACATGTCTCACGGTCACACCAGCCAGTTCCACCAGCGCCTGTCTGCCCCTTCCCGCACCAAAAATTTTCTCCATAACCCAACCTTCCAGGCAAGTTTCTGGGACACGGCAAATGCTGTCCAGGTCTTCTGGGCTTGTTCAGAAGAGAGCAGCTTGTCAATATGTCGATGGGCTCTCTGTGCACCTCAAAGCTTTCCTGAGCATTTTGCTCAGTGCCAAACCTTTCTGGTCCTCAAGCTGTGGATGAGGGGGAGCAGGGATGTGGGGATGGTGTAGAAAAAAGGCTTTATCAAACTGTCTTGGGAGGGTTGTTCTGGGCATCCCACAGTCAAGGATGAGGATGCTGTAGAAAACAGTGGCACTGGTGAGAGGAGCTGGTGGAGAAAGCCTTGTGCCTGTCTACACTGGGGTAGAGAGCAGTGATGCATTCATGGGATGCCCATGTGAACAGGAAGGGGAGAAATGGTTCTGAAATGCAAATGCTCAGCATATGCAAGAGCTGCAGAAAATAGTCCTAACACATCTGTGAGCAGACATGGTGCCGTTGTCAGCCACAAAACTGGGCAGCAAGTGGGTCTGGGTGCTGGAGCTGTAGCAGGTCTCCAGGGAGGTCACACTGGCCTTGGTTCCAGGAATCACATCCCAGTGCTGCATGCCGGTGGTTTCTTGGGGAAGTTACTCAACATGAAGTGACCTCAATACACTGTCCTACAGGCCTCCATGGCACCCACAGGAACAGCTGATGGCATTTGTGCTTATTAGGGTACATCTGCCCCCGCACAGGATGTGCATGCTCACATCTCCCCTCAGTGCAAACCTGGACTTCTGATCTAGTCGTCTGGTGTCCTTCCATGGGGGTAGAACAAGCTCTCTGAGCCCTGGTGAGAGGACAATGATCAAAATGGTGTGGTGGCTGCAAGAGGCAACAGCCCCAAGCTGGCACCCGGCAGCATGACAGACTGTTTCCATGTCTCTCTTGCACACACACTGTGTCCTGTTCTTCTCCTGGGACATCCCATCTCCCCACAAAGCCTTTCCCTAGGGAGAGCACACCTGCACTGGCTGCCATTCCTGCACCCTGTCCCCACGCTCCCCACAGCCCCCGAGCTGGGGTTTTGCTCTGTAGATCAAGTGGGCTGTGGTGCCCGGGCTGTGGTGACTCTGCGGGGCCGTACTGGCCAGACTGGGAGGCAGCCCCAGCTGATGGTGGTCACTGCCACTGACCGCCTCCCACACAAACTCTTGGGTGGCCACGGAGGGTGCTCAGAGGGACCCTGCCTTATTCACCATGTGCGTGGGTGCTGGCCACCAACAAGCAACTGCTGAACAACCAGCCCGAAGTCCCTCGAAAGCCACACTGGGACCCTGATCCCATCACACTGAGCCCACAGAGAAACAAGCCAAACAATGAGCCCCTTGAGAGTCTGTTCCTTAGGCCTGTTCTTTAAAACAACTCTGGAAGAAGATCTAAACCTTCAGGCACTGTGCTAAGGAGATCCCCTTGCTGCTGGAGATGCTGTTCTGAGGCCAGCTCTGTCACACAAGTGCCCATTGCCTGTCCTGGTCACAGGACCGACACACAGTTCGACTGTGACCAAGCCCTGGGAGCCCTCAGGCCTTGCAGCAGCACAAGGGCTGAGAAGGAGAGTGGGGAAGTGGAAAGAGAAGGACTCTGGGAAGAACAAGGCTGGTGCTCCCTGGCAGAGCTGCTCTGCTGTGACCGTTTCCTCCATCTTTGCCGACAGACACCTTGTATTGACCTTCACAAAGGTTGCAGAGGAAAGATCTCAGACAAACTGTTCACTGCAGGGTCATTTATTTTGTTTAAATACACAGAGAGCACAACTTCTCATTTACAAGGTCTTTCACTTGAACTATAAAGGTGGACAGAAAATTAGAAGTGGGATGAATAATAACATTTCTTTGTGGGCAGTATTATCATAGTTAAAAAAGCAAAACCAAACAAGCCTTCCCCTAACTCCAAAAAATCATCTACAACGACGAAATATAAAAAAGACAGGTTGGACCTGTCATGAGTTATGTCATGAGTGATATGCAGAAGATGGGAAGTTTAAAGCCTTTGAAAATTATCCAGCCATGAGTTTCCTCAGGGCATCCTTTAGCTCCTGGTTCCTCATGCTGTAGATGAGGGGGTTCACTGCTGGAGGCACCACTGAGTACAGAACAGACACCACCAGGTCCAGGGATGGGGAGGAGATGGAGGGGGACTTCAGGTAGGCAAACATGGCAGTGATGATGAACAGAGAGACCACGGCCAGGTGAGGGAGGCACGTGGCAAAGGCTTTGTGCCGTCCCTGCTCAGAGGGGATCCTCAGCACAGCCCTCAAGATCTGCACATAGGACACCACAATGAACATGAAACACAAAAAGAACACACAGACACCAACAACAATAAGCCCAGATTCCCTGAGGTAGGCATCTGAGCAGGAGAGCTTGAGGATCTGGGGGATTTCACAGAAGAACTGGTGCAGGGCATTGCCCTTGCACAGTGGCAGTGAAAATGTATTGGCCGTTTGCAGCAGAGCATTGAGAAACCCACTGGCCCAGGCAGCTGCTGCCATGTGGACACAAGCTCTGCTGCCCAGGAGGGTCCCGTAGTGCAGGGGTTTGCAGATGGCAACGTAGCGGTCGTAGGACATGATGGTGAGCATAGAATACTCTGCTACTATCAAGAAGGCAAACGAAAAGAGCTGTGCAGCACATCCCGAGTATGAGATGGCCCTGGTATCCCAGAAGGAATTGGCCATGGATTTGGGTACAGTGGTGGAGATACAGCCCAGGTCGAGGAGGGCGAGGTTGAGCAGGAAGAAGTACATGGGGGTGTGGAGGTGCTGGTCACAGGCTATGGTGGTGATGATGAGGCCGTTGCCCAGGAGGGCAGCCAGGTAGATGCCCAGGAAGAGCCAGAAGTGCAAGAGCTGCAGCTCCTGTGTGTCTGTGAACGCCAGGAGGAGGAACTGGGTGATGGAGCTGCTGTTGGACATTTGCTGCCTGTGGGCATGAGGACCTGTGCAAGGAGGAAAAGACAGTGACGGTTTAGATGAGACTCCTCTGAGCAAAATCAAAGTCATTTCCCACAGAACCTCCCACAAAGAGACCCTTTTCTTTTTCCAGGAGAACGTCCTGGCTGGAGCCCTGGTCGGTGCTTGATGAGTGTGCAATGAAGAGCAGGGTCTCTGCCCAGGGGCTCTTGAGGAGTCAGCCTGACCCTGTGTGATGGGGTGGGGCAGGGGCCAGTCCTGGGGTTCAGCTTTGTCAGATGGAACCGCTGCTGCTGCAGAAGGGACTGTCAGCATCTGTACCCCCAGACCTGAGAAACTGAGTTTGAGAGGTTTGTAGTTTCTATAGCTCCTTCTCCCCTCCCACTCTGGGAAGTGTTGTAGGGTGTCAGAAACCCTCAGCATTTCTGCTGCACTCAGGGAGAACAGAGCGAGTCCTGCGAGACCAGAGGATGCCTGTGGGTCAGTGCAGAGTGAGGGCAGCTGCTCTGTCCCTCTGTCTTGCTCCAGCTGCCCTGGGCTGGCACCTTTCTGAGATGGAGGCTGATCACACTGCCATGTCACCCTGAAAAGCCACCAGGCACTGCTGAGAGCAGAGGGATCCACCTCGGACCATGACATGTCTCACCCTCTCCTAATGTCTCAACACCCCAAATTATAGCCCGGAAACTGCTCATCTCACAAACCCAACAGCATTTTCTCTGTCACAGCAGCTCCGCATTTCTCCGTGGGGCTTTCGGATAACACAAGGATGCTGTAGTACAGGTTTGCATCCTGAAGGATAGTTCAGAGCATCTATGTAAACTCCCAGGAGATATCCAAGTGTCCTAATGATGCCATTTGATTCAGGGAGACTCAGCTCATTCCCCAGCCCCACACACTGCATTGCCCACAGCCCCACAGCTCAGAGCAAAGCTGGGACACGTGTTCCCATGGACACAGCTGCAGGAAAGGACCCACAAGATCAGGCTGTGACTCTGCAGCTGAAACTCCCATCCCCAGAGAGCCTGTCAGCAAGAACCAGATCACACCAACAGTGACCCAGAGCAGTGGAGCAAGAAGGAAACTGCGGTGAGGGTGGGTGTGAGAGAGGCCAGGGCAGAGGCAGCCGGGCACTCAGACAGCGTCACCCTTCCCCAGCTGTGCAGCCACCTCCCACACACCAGCATTGCCGGGCAGCTGCTCTCAGCCCCTGTGCTCTGCAGAGGGAACTGGAGCTCTGGCTGCACAGGAGCTGCTTCATGCCTTGGAGCCCCCGGCCCTGAGGGCAGAGGCTTTGCTGGGTGGGAGAGGAGGCGAGGGGGCTGCTCACAGGAGGGATCTGAACTGCAGGAGTCATACGGAGTTTTTTCTGCTTTCCCTCCCAGAACAATTGCGGGTTTATTTTCCTCTCATTTCTGATCATTTCCCTGCTGCCTGGACATTCTCCCCGTGGGAACAGTTTCCCTGTCCATGTCTTTTCCCTGTCAGTGCTCACAGACCATCCTACCCTCTGTGCCCTCACCCTGGCCCTACAGATCCTGTCTGTTCACAGGGCACTGCCTGGGGGCATCGTCCTGTTTGCAGACTGGGGAAAAGGACAGGTCAGAGTAAGGCTGATGAGTTCAGCAGATATGATGCTGGTGTTGTGCACAGGCAGAGCAGCAGCTGAAGGAATGTTAATGAGGATTCTGGAAGATGTAATGATTAATTGGAGTTGCAGTTCAGGAGTATCGACTTGTTTAAGCATGTGAACTCATTTTCATTTTATCCTTTCCTGCACCCCCCAACCCTCGGGATTTGAAACTGAAAAGACAGGCTCAGGAAAGCTCCCTATCTGTCTGGTAATCCTTGCATTGATCTTCTGCTTGAAGCATCCACTTGGAAAAATCCTGGGGGTGATCTGGAGCTGTGAGCCGCTCTGATCCACACAGCACCCCCTTAACAGCAGAAGCACCTTTCCTGCCTTGATACGGGTTGCTCCTTCCCCCCACAGCTTCTCCCCACAGCACCGTGGGGATCTCCCCGGGCAGGCTGAGCGCTGACCCTGGCAGGCGGCAGAGTCCCTGCCCCGGCACAGCCCTGAGGTGCAGGGACCCTGCTGTGCAGGACAGCCCTGGGCACCCCTGGCTGCTCACCCAGATTCACAGCTGTTCAAAATTGCCTGACAAGAGCCCCCTCCTTACAGATCCCTCAAGCTGTGCCTGTGCTAACTTGAGGAGATGCCTGCAGGAGCTACAGCTGCATTGCCCTGCACCCAGAGACTTACCATGGCAAGGCTGCAAAGATTTCTCCTCCAGTGCTCTCTCAGCCGTCTCACTAGTCCAGACTGTGTTTCCCCTCTCTGTGCCTGTCTCCTCTCCCCTCGGTCCTGCAGGCAGAGCCCTCAGCCCTGCTGCGCTTTGCAGAGGAGCTGCTCCTGGGCAGAGCTGTCTCTCTGCAGCGCTGCCGCTTGCCATGAGCTCCCTCTGTCCCAGGAGCCCAGCCCAGCTCAGCAGCACAGGAGCAGCCCAAGGCACTTTAATGACCCCTCTGGTGGGTTTGGTGCTGAGGCCATGAACCTCAGACCCTGGAGGAAGTTGAAGAAACCTCTCAAGAAGTCCAAGTCAGATTCAAACTCCAAAGTTTCTTGTTATGTTAAAGGGTTCCACTGAGGAACACTATTGAGGAAATGACTCCAAGATTTGGTTAGAGAGGAAACTGGAGGCAGAGACAACACGTCAGGCAAATCAAGGTGAAGTTCTCTCTGATGATCAGTAAACCTGGTTGTGTTTCATTAACCAAAGGGCCAAGCCCTGACCCCCAGCCCTGGGAAGGCAGATCCTGTCCCTCCCACGTTGCCCAGGGCCCTTCCTGGGACAGTGTGATGTGGGGCTGTGCAAGGCCAAGGGCAGGACTATGGTCCCACACCTCCCAGGTTCCTGGCTGGGGACAAGGAGGCCATGAGGCCCCTGTGCTGTAAGGACAAGGTGTCTCCTCACAGGCATCAGAGCTGGAGACAACAGCCATAGCCAGGGGGAGAAGAAGCTCCAGCTGTTAGTGTTTACATGCACATGGTTTATCCTGATGAGGGTGTCTATACCAAGATAACATCATGAGGAGTTACAGGACACTACGAATATCACCTGCAGGAGAAACTTTGCTGTCTTGCGGGGCTAGTGCTCGTAATGCCAGAGGTCTGGACTTAGAGGGGAAGTTTCCCTTCATGTGGGAGAACATCAGGAATGTGTGGAGCTCTGCCTGGGGACAGAGAATATCAGCTGAAAGTTGAGGAGTCAGCATGAGAGGGCAGAACAACATGGGCAATGTTGTGGTGGGTGGACATCAGCTACTGACTCACTGATGAGGAAGAGGAATTAGATGAGGCCTCCTTCAGACAAATGAAAGAAGCCTCATGTTTCCAGGCAGTGTCCTCATGGCAGACCTAAGATATCCCAATAGCTGCAAGGTACCAGCCATCCAGGAGGGTTTTGCAGCTCATGGACAACATCTTCCTGACACAGGTGGCTGAGGGGTCAGTGAGGTGAGGTGCCCTGTGGGACTTCACACTTACAAACCAGAAAGGGTTGGTCAGGGATGGAACAGTCAGGGGTGGGAAAGTAGAGTTGAGGCTCCTGGAAGATGATAACAAGGCAAAGAGCAGGATTTCAGGAGAGCAGGCTTTGGCCTGCTGAGGGACCTGCTTGGGTCCTATGGGATATGACCTTGGTGTTTGCAGTGTTTTTTCTCTCACATTTCCTCCCTGCTCTCTCCCACCTGCTGTTGTGCAGCGTTTTTTACCCTTTCTCAAATACAATATCACAGAGGTGCTGCCAGCATCACTGAGTGGCTCAGATTTGTCAAGGAGTGGGTCCATCTTGGAGCCAGCTCATATCGGCTCTGTCTGACATCAAACTCCTGTTGTCTTCTCAGAGAGGTGACAACTGTAGCACACCCACACTCACCCCCAGTTCCAAGACTTTGCCATGTAAACCCAACACAGGGTGATAATGTCTTGGATGTTACAAACTACTTGATCATGGAGAAGAAATGGAAAAGATCCTCTGTCAGCAACCTGAGGAAGTCTCCAGTCAATCAGCAGGTTCCTATGGGGAACTGTAATTGCCCTGGCATTCACTGGCCAGGCAAAGCGGCAGGTGCCAACGGTCCAGAGGATCTTGGGACAACTTCTTAACGTGGCTGCCTGGTGGGACAACAAGGGTGATGCTCACATGGATCTGGAACTGGGAGACAAAGAAGAGCTGGTGAGGGATGTGAACATCAGTGTCCACCTTGGCTGTGGTGACCAGGTAACAGTGGGATTCCAGGCACCAGAGGGGAGGGAGGAAGGCCAGCAGCAGAGCACAGGCTGGTGGGCTCCAGAGGAGAAGACATTGACATGCTGGGAGACGGCGGCCAATAAAGGTGGTGACATGGAAGTAGGTCTGAAGGGTGAAGGAGCTCAGGAAATCAGCCTGCTCCAGGCACAAGAATGATCTCTCCAAGTACCCATGAAAAGAAGACTTTATGTCATGAGGTTGCTTGTCTGAACAGATGGAGCTCCAGGGCAAAAAGGCAGCACACAGAAGGTAGAAGCAGGGGAAGCTGCCAAGGAGGAATTTAGAATCCTTGTCCATGGATGTGCGGATGATGCCAAAGCTGCCCTGGACTTGATACCTGCAGGGGAGGCTGAGGGCAGCAAGATGACCTGACATTGCTTCCTTACAGTAAAAGAATAGACAGGGCGAACGTGGGCCTGCTGCTGAACTTCGTAAGAGTAGAATCAGACAGGACTGAGGTACTTCACGGCTTCTTTGCCTCCATCTTCACCAGCAAGGTCTCCTGGGACTTTGTTCCTGAAGGCAGGAGTCTGGAGAACAGCCAGGAGTGGATGGGGCTCAAGTCAGGGGTTACCTGAGCAAACTCAGACACCATTACAGAAAAGGAGATGGGTCACTTGACCGGCTCCCTGAACACAAGTATCGCTGTGCTGTGGCACCTGAGATTCCCAGGAACACCCACCTCTTGGTCCAGAGTTGTGTGATTCCTCCTGAGTTGTCCTATCCTGTCTCCTCGCTCAAGTGGTGCGTCAGTCACCCAACTTTCTCACACATTCAGTCTTTATCAGGAGATTCTCTAGATCAATATTTATTGGAGATTGTTGATACCAGCTGTTCTGGAAACGAGGGCATTGGGAGGGGGACAGAAATAAAAGAAATTTGGCTTAATTAGTATTTGTTATGGAAATGCTCACTGTTTGGCTACTGTTCTGAAATGTCTCTAATCATCCACACTAGACTTGATGCCTTTAGGCAAGTGCTGCAGAGAGCCTTGGCTTGTAAGCGCATTTTGGCTGTTAATGAGCCCTCTGCTGCCATGGTCCTGAACTGCAGCTACTGAAAGAATGAACAAACCTCTAATGAAGTGAAAGGCAGAAACACACCCCAAATTTCTGAGGGTGTTTGGGACCCCACGAGGGGCCATCGCTGACACAAGCAGTCCCTGTCCCAGGAGGCTGGTGAAGGAAAAGCCTGGAGACAATGGTCAGAGGTGGTAAAGGCGATGTGGAGGTGGCTCTGGTGCCCTGTCAGCCCTTCATGGTTGTTTAGCATCAGAATGGCCAAGCCCTGACCCCCAGGGCCTAGCACAGGAGACCCTTTCAGTCAAACGTTTCTCAAGGCTCTGCCTGTGGTCACTGGGAGAGTATTTGTGTTTTGGGTGTGGGTTTGGTGCCAAGTGCTGTTGCTTTATCCACAGGGCTCTAGTTTTCTGAGGATTTGGCAATGCCTATGAGGTCCCCCAAGCCCATGCAGCTTCTTTCATAGACCTGCAATGGTCACCAATCACCTGAGCTGTCCCGGTCCCAAACTTGCTTGAATCCGCTCTTTGGATCCACTGAAAGCACACGTTCCTTCTTCTGCTGCCCTAAAATAAAAAAGAAAAATCAATCTATTCCACATTAGCACGATCAGCCAATGGTCTTTAGGTCTTCTTCTTTAACACGTTTACTACTACGCATAGACCCGTCTCTTCCTGCACTCCCATGTGTCTCACAAACCTTTCACTCTTGTCCTCCAGTAATGGGCCAACACTCCAGGAGGCTGGTGCTTCCTCCGGGCTCATGGATGATTCCTGAGGACCATCCAAGCATGGGGAGTGCAAGAGAGGAGCAGAGCAAGGTCAGCTCATGGGCCATGCCTGAGCACAGCCCCCCCAGCAGCAGCCATTCCCATCTCCCAGGCACAGCCATGCCCACAGCATGCAAATGTCACTGCCATGTATGACTAGTCCAAGAGAAGCCTGCCTTCTTTCCAGTATACCCCAAAGCCTTTCTCCTATTCCTCCTCCACCCGCAGACATCAGCCACATCCCACTTGCAGGCTCAGACATGGTTGTAAGGATTTGCTGAAGTCATCAGCCATCACCCTTCTCTACCTCACATCCCCTGACCCTCCCACACCACACATGGCCGCTCACTGCTGCTCAGGGCCTCTCACTCTTCAGAAGAGGCCTTGAGCTCCTTGGTTCTTCCTGGTGCTTATTATCATCTTCCTCCCTCCCTCCAGAGCTCATGGTGAGGTTTCTTGTCCATCACAGTGCCTTTATGACCATGTTTTACTAAATGGGTGTCTTTTTGTGAGCATTTGTGCAGAAAGAGTAGTCACAGGAAAAAAACAAATATATAAAAACTGATGCTGAGTGAAATGCCATGAAGACCTGAGGAGTTACTCCCATTGCTGTGTCTCTCCTGGAAGGAGTCTGTCCTGAGAAGGGCATCCGGCTTCTGCCACTCTCTGGAGAGGCACATGAGCAGTGTCCGTGCACCTGGGGAGGAACAGGGTGATTTTTGCCAGACCACCCTTCATCTGAACCACTTAGATATGTACTTATGGATGGGGTATCATGCCTTATACTGCAAATACCTATTGGAGTTGCTCCACCTGGTGGTGGAGTTGCTCTTTATGTGAGAGAGCAACTGCAATGTATAGAGTACTGTCCAGGTGCGGTTGAGGAGCGAGTTGAGAGTCTGTGGGTGAGAATTAAGGGGCAGGCTGGCAGGGGTGACACTGTTGTGGGAGTCTATTACAGGCCACCAGATCAGGGTGAGGATGTTGATGAGGCCTCTACGGGCAGCTGAGCGTGGCCTCACAGTCACAGGCTCTGGTTGTTATGGGGGATTTTAACTACCCTGATGTTTGCTGGAAGGACTACTCAGCCAGCCAGCCTCAGTCTAGGAGGTTCCTCCAGTGCATTGACGATAACTTTCTGATGCAAATGGTGGAGGAGCCGACTAGAAGAGGTGCGCTGCTGGATCTCGTCCTCGCTAACAAGGAGGGTCTGGTCGAAGCAGTAAAGGTGGGGGGCTGCCTTGGTTGCAGTGACCATGAGATGGTGGAGTTCAGAATCTCCTGTGGTGGGAGCAGAATACCGAGCAGAATTGCAACCCTGGACTTCAGCAGGGCCGACTTTGGCCTTTTCAAACAGTTGCTGGAGGAAATCCCGTGGGCAAGGCTGCTTGAGGGTAAAGGCGCCCAAGATAGTTGGTTAACTTTCAGGGACTGCTTCTACCAAGCTCAAGATCAGTGCATCCCGACGCGCCCGAAGTCAAGGAAGGGAGCCAGGAGACCTGCGTGGTTAAACAGGGAACTGCTGGGCAAACTCAGGTGGAAGAGGAGGGTTTACAAATCATGGAAGGAGGGGCTGGCCACTTGGGAAGAATATAAGGCTGTTGTCAGAGGATGTAGGGAGGCAACTAGGAAAGCTAAGGCCTCCTTAGAGTTAAACCTGGCGAGAGGGGTCAAGGACAACAGGAAGAGGTTCTTCAAATACATGGCAGATAAAACTAACACCAGAGGCAATGTAGGCCCACTGATGAACGGGGTGGGTGCCCTGGTGACAGAAGATACAGAGAAGGCAGAATTACTGAATGCCTTCTTTGTCTCTGTCTACTCTGCTGGAGGCTGTCCTGAGGAGCCCCGTACCCCTGAGGCCCCAGAGGAAGGCAGGGCAATGGAGGAGTCTGCCTCAGTTGATGAGTACTGGGTTAGGGAACAATTAAGCAATCTGGACATCCATAAATCCATGGGTCCAGATGGGATGCACCCGAGGGTGCTGAGGGAGCTGGCTGAAGTCATTGCTGGACCGCTCTCCATCATCTTTGCCAAGTCTTGGGAAACGGGAGAGGTGCCTGAGGACTGGAGGAAAGCAAATGTCACTCCGGTCTTCAAAAAGGGCAAGAAGGAGGACCCGGGCAACTATAGACCGGTCAGCCTCACCTCCATCCCTGGGAAAGTGATGGAACACCTTATCCTTGGTGCCATCTTAAGACATATCAAGGATAAGAGGGTCATCAGGGACAGTCAACATGGCTTCACCAAGGGGAAGTCGTGTTTGACCAACCTCATAGCCTTTTATGAAGACGTAACAAGGTGGATTGACGATGGCAGAGCAGTGGATGTGGTCTACCTTGACTTCAGCAAAGCATTTGACACCGTCTCCCACAGCATCCTCACGGCAAAACTGAGGAAGAGTGGACTGGATGATCGGGTAGTGAGGTGGACTGCAAACTGGCTGAAGGAGAGAAGCCAGAGAGTCGTGATCAATGGGGCGGAGTCTGGTTGGAGGCCTGTATCTAGTGGAGTCCCTCAAGGGTCGGTACTGGGACCAGTATTATTCAATATATTCATCAATGACTTAGATGAGGGAATTGAGTGTACTATCAGCAAGTTTGCTGATGACACCAAGCTGGGAGGAGTGGCTGACACGCCAGAGGCTGTGCTGCCATCCAGTGAGACCTGGACAGGCTAGAGAGTTGGGCAGGGGAAAATTTAATGAAATATAATAAGGGAAAATGTAGAGTCTTGCATCTGGGCAGGAACAACCCCAGGTTCCAGTATAGGTTGGGGAATGACCTATTAGAGAGCAGTGTAGGGGAAAGGGACCTGGGGGTCCTGGGGACAGCAGGGTGACCATGAGCCAGCACTGTGCCCTTGTGGCCAAGAAGGCCAATGGCATCCTGGGGTGTATTAGAAGGGGGGTGGTTAGTAGGTCGAGAGAGGTTCTCCTTCCCCTCTACTCTGCCCTGGTGAGACCTCATCTGGAATATTGTGTCCAGTTCTGGGCCCCTCAGTTCAAGAAGGACAGGGAACTGCTGGAGAGAGTCCAGCGCAGGGCCACAAAGATGATTAAGGGAGTGGAGCATCTCCCTTATGAGGAAAGGCTGAGGGAGCTGGGTCTCTTTAGCTTGGAGAAGAGGAGACTGAGGGGTGACCTCATCAATGTTTATAAATATATAAAGGGTGGGTGTCACGAGGATGGAGCTAGGCTCTTCTCGGTGACAACCAACAGTAAGACAAGGGGTAATGGGTCCAAGCTGGAACACAAGAGGTTCCACTTAAATGTGAGAAGAAACTTCTTCTCAGTGAGGGTGACAGAACACTGGAACAGGCTGCCCAGGGGGGTTGTGGATTCTCCTTCTCTGGAGACATTCAAAACCCGCCTGGACGCCTTCCTGTGTAACCTCACCTAAGTTTTCCTGCTCCGGCAGGGGGATTGGACTAGATGATCTTTTGAGGTCCCTTCCAATCCCTAACATTCTGTGATTCTGTGGATTGGCCCTGCCAGTGGGGCTACCACAGATGCAGACTACTGTGTTACAGATATTTATATGTAGGCAAATGAACCCTTTTTTATTTTTTTTAATTATTATTTTTAATATTGACACTCTTAGAGAAATTACACAAAGACTTGAATGATTATTGATGCCTTTTACCACGATTATCCACAGAAGGTCCACCAGCTTTGTATCTCAAGAAATGGGATGCCAGAGCAGAAGGGAAGCATGGCTTGGGCTCTGTCCTGGCATCTGTAAACTGAAGTGTGCGCCCATCTCCCAACACCCGCCCTGCTCAGTGAAGGGTGTGAGAAACTCTGAAGTCACAGCCATGACAGGTATCTTATGTGTAACTGCAGACAGTGTTGTCCTGCCAGCTCAGGACTGGAGCTTCCATCCCTGAAGGTATTGAAAAGATGTGTAGACATGGCGCTTAGGGATATGGTGTAATGGGTGGACTTGGCAGTGTCGTATTTATGATTGGACTTTATGACCTTAAGGGTCTTTTCCAACCTAAATTATGATTTGAGTCAAAACCATTTCAATTCCCATCACCTCCAGCTGTCCCCGAGGTCGGCTGCTGTGTGGCACAACTGGCCTGGCTCTCCAGGCAGGTTGGGCACTGGTTTGGTGCCTGCATTGGGAGTTTTCCCCTTTCTGGGGTAAAAGACCTTCGATGAGAGACAGTTGTAGAGATCTGAGTTGCAGAGATTTGAAGCAGTCCTTTCAAAATCTGACCGGCTCAGTTTTGGAGCCATTGAAAAATAGAGACAATCTCAAGGATGTTTTTGAAAAGTGGTACAATCACTAATAAGAATAACAGGGAATTCTTTATTCTTGATGATGATGATGCTGAACTAAAGTTTTTTAATTTCATTCCCAACAGTCATTCTTGCTTCTCAAAAGAGCTGCTACGTCTCAGTAGCTGACCTCTTGCATGGAGTTCTTTTTAAGAGCTTTTCCTCTCACTTCTACAATTTTTATCATTTAGAAAGTATTTCTTTGGACAGAATTGCCCTGAAATCACCCCTTTCATACTTTTCTCCCTTTTTTTCTGGTGTGAGTGGAGGTGACACAGGGAAGATTACTTCTTTTTTAGGCAAAGAAGGCCAAGGAACAGATCCCAGGTAGGTGCAAAGGCACAAAGGAAGCCAGAATGTTTATGTGGTGTGCACTGACACACACCGTCACCTGCATTTCCAGTCTCTCAAGTCCCAACAGTGCAGCAAAGTCTGGAGTTCTGAGCTCCCTTCATCTGCCCTGTGTGACACATGTAAAATGAAACTACCCCAGCCAAAAGTTGGTTTTGATTCTCTTCACAGCCTGAAGCACGACATGGGTCAGGGGACAAGCCAGGATACCCAACGAGGACTCGCATGCTCTGCACTTAAAGTTCAGGTGTTCATGGGAATCTCAGCTGGCAAGTTGTGCCAATTGCTGGGTGCAATGAGCTGGTCAAGAGCCTCGTCTCCATTTCTGTAACGATGGCTTTGCTGCCTGGCTGATGTGCAGACTTGTACACGGATGCTGACACCTGTTGAGCAACCTGCTCTGAAAGGATCAACAAGGTGGGCATGAGGACCGCAAAAAAGAAGAACTTGGGTGAGGGCAAAGGAAAAGGGATGCACAAGATGTGGTCAGGGCTGTTTGGGGGCACTTGTAAAGCAGCCCTGCACCTCATGTGAATTATTCCTGTGGTCAGAGAGAACCTGAGAGCTGTCCCTAAATTGAAAACATGAAGGGGATGAAAGGACAGCATCATTCAGGCTGGATGGGACCTCGGGAGGTGTCTTGACCAACCTCCTGCTCAAAGCAGGGTCGGACCAGATTACTCAGGGCTCTATCCAAACACATCTTGGACACTTTCTGGGGTAGAGTGGATGCGCACCCCTGGGAAACAGATTCCAGGGCTTGACTGTCCTCAGGATTGGAAAGTTTCTCCCTTTCTATAGCACCTTTCCAAGCCTGACCATCCAGATTGTTTTTTACCCATCTACTTACACACTGACACAGATCATAATAGCCTACCTTGGACACAAGAATATTGTGGGGGATGATGCTGAATGCCTTGCTGACTTCCAGGTAACAGACCACCACTGCTCTCTCCGCATCCAGCAACCCTGTCCTTTCCTCACAGAAAGCAAAGAGGATGGACAGGCACAACCTGCCCTGGGTAAACCCTGTCACCTTCAGACACCCAGAATTGGGGTCCCAGTGAACATGTTCTGGGGCACAGCCCTTAGTTCCCCTGCTCACCCATTGGCCATTTTTGAAAAGTGCACACAATGTGTGAGAGCTGCCAGTGGTCAGGGAGTCCCCCCAGTCTCCATGAGCTTTCCAAGAAGGTGGAGAGTGGCCTCACTGTGACATGGTCCTGCTGTCTCAGCTCCTGGGATGCTGCCCCTCCTGTCCCATAGACTGGAAAGGATTGTGTTAGTTCCAGGGACCCCTGACTTGATCCCCATCCACTGCTGGTTGTTCTGCCTCCAGTCACAGAGGCCTGGGAGAGCTTACTGGTGAAGATGGAGTACAAGAGACACAGAGAATATCACTTCTTTCCATTATTAAATCAATGAGTGGCCACAAGGTGTCTTTGTTTCTCCTTTCCTGAACTAGGAACAGCTCATTATGGGGCCCTTGAATTGCCTTACAGATCTAGACTGAGTTTTGCTCTGGACTGTTGCTGTGCTTGGAGGCTTCTGTGCTTGCAGACCAGATGAACTAACTTCTGCCACCCTGCCTTGGCAGTTTATTCCATCCGTGTCACAGCTCTGTCTGCAACACTGACAGCTCCAGCTCAGCCAGTCAGGTCCCTGGCTGAGGACATTGCCTCACATCTGGGCTGAACCACCCCCGCTGTGGCACCAGGAAACCTCTGAGTCGCCCCGTGGAAACCTGGTACCAAGTGTCCAAGAGCCCATGTGTGCAAATGCTTTGCTTCAGAGCACAGACATGGGATGGCCAAAGATTGCTGAATTTCTCTCTAGACCTAGGAGTATAAAACCAGAATAAAATGCCTGAATTCCTTGAAATGAAGATTTCCCCCTTCCAGCTTGGAGAAATTAGATCCTTTGCTGTAACCTTCCTGGTGTCCTGTCTAATGACAGGACCCGAAAAGATGATTCTCACACCAGTTTATTTTTTAACACAAAGAACACAATGCTGGCAAGAAGTGTCTGTGCAGAGGAGAGAGAATCGACATCACTGATAACTTGAGGTTGTTTCAAAGGATGTGTCCCTGGAGCCCCAGGGACAGCTGGAGGGAGCCCAGAGGGGACAGAGAAAGGGACATCATGGGCTGCTCCTGTGCTGCTGAGCTGGGCTGGGCTCCTGGGACAGAGGGAGCTCATGGCAAGCGGCAGCGCTGCAGAGAGACAGCTCTGCCCAGGAGCAGCTCCTCTGCAAAGCGCAGCAGGGCTGAGGGCTCTGCCTGCAGCACCGAGGGGAGAGGAGCCAGGCAGAGACAGGGAAACGCAGTCTGGGATGGGAGGATGCTGAGAGATCACTCTAAGGAAAATCTTCACAGCCCTTAACACAGTAAGTCTCTGGGTGCAGGGTGGTGCAGATGAGGATCCTGCAATTATCTCGCAGAGCTGGCACATCCCATGGCTGGTGTGGAGGAGAAGGATCTGCTCCTCAGCAGGGATTCACAGCGTGGACAGGGCACGACAGCTGCCTTCTCCCAGCTGCAGGGTGTGAAGCTGGGTGAGCACCCAGGGGTGCCCAGGGCTGTCCTGCAGAGCAGGGTCCCTGCGCCCCAGGGCTGTGCCAGGGCAGGGACTCTGCCGCCTGCCAGGGTCAGCGCTCAGCCTGACCGGGGAGATCCCAAGAACACTGAGGGGAGAAGCTGTGGGTGGAAGGAGCGACTCCCAGCAGGGCAGGGTCCTTCTGCTGTTGAGAGGGAACTGCGTGGATCAGGGCAGCTCACAGCTCCAGCTCACCCCCAGGACATTTGCAGAGGTTCCTTATGAAGGACACTGAGGAAGCATTTATCTCATAGGGATGATTTTAAGTTTTGAGTTTTTTCCACTCTTGGTTGGCTGGGTGGGCAGTGGGACATGGGAATTTATTTCTCTGCCCTGGAGAAGGTGCTAAGACCCCAGTTCTCGTTAGGACTTGCCAGAGCTGCTCCTGAGCCCCTGCACACACAGAGCTGCCCCTGGGCAGTGCCCGGTGCCAGGAGGTGTGAGCAGGACAGAGCTGAGCATGGGGGACGGGCTCTGGGACACTGACAGGGAGCAGACCCAGGGGCAGAGAAACAGCTCCCAGCAGGGACAGCTCCAGGCAGGAGAGACATGGGCAGGGAGAGGGAGCTGTGACCAGAAATACTGGGGAGGGGATTCAGGAAGCCCCCTGCCCTCCCCTGCAGTGCAGACACATTTCCCAGTGCAACCCCCTGGTCTCCTCCCCTCCCCAGCAGAGCCTCTGCCCCAAAGCCATGGGGTCCAGGTCACGAGTCTCCACCTCAGCAGGTGGACCTCCAGGTGAAGGGTTTCTGGAATGTGGTACACAAAAAAGGTGCTGAAATACTTGCTCTACAATGTCATCATGTGAGTGGCAGCAGCACAGCCAGGTAAGAAGGTTTCACATCATGCGCGACTGCCTTTCTGTCCTTGCTTTATTTTTCAGGAGCACTGCAGTGTTCTTCCCTGTTTCTCCACCTGTCCCTCGTGCTCTGACTCTCTGTGGTTGGGGTGGGAATGTGGGTCCGTTTCAGCTCTGACACCAGCCCAGGGGGTCTTGCCCCAGAGGTGCATTCATGGAAATTAGGTGCCCAAGCTGCATTTTAAGCTGTGATGACCCGTGTTTGTCATTTGGTGGAAAAGGAGAATTAGCTGACACATGCCTCCATCAGGGATGAGGTTTTCTATGAGAAATGGCATGGTTATTTTTCTCAGAGAAGTCTCCTCTAACTTGTCACTGTCTTTTCCTCCTTGCACAGGTCCCCATGCCCAAAGGCAGCAAATGTCCAACAGCAGCTCCATCACCCAGTTCCTCCTCCTGGTGTTCACAGACACACGGGAGCTGCAGCTCTTGCACTTCTGGCTCTTCCTGGGCATCTACCTGGCTGCCCTCCTGGGCAACGGCCTCATCATCACCACCATAGCCTGTGACCAGCACCTCCACACCCCCATGTACTTCTTCCTGCTCAACCTCTCCCTCCTCGACCTGGGCTCCATCTCCATCACTGTCCCCAAATCCATGGCCAACTCTCTGTGGGATACCAGGGTCATTTCCTTTGCAGGATGTGCTGCCCAGGTCTTCTTTTTAGCTTTCTTGTTAGGTGCAGAGTATTTTCTTCTCACCATCATGTCCTACGACCGCTACGTTGCCATCTGCAAACCCCTGCACTACGGGACCCTCCTGGGCAGCAGAGCTTGTGTCCACATGGCAGCAGCTGCCTGGGCCACTGGGTTTCTCTATGCTCTGCTGCACACGGCCAATACATTTTCACTGCCGCTCTGCAAGGGCAATGCCCTGCACCAGTTCTTCTGTGAAATCCCCCAGATCCTCAAGCTGTCCTGCTCAGATGCCTCCCTCAGGGAAGTTTGGCTTTCTGTGGTTAGTGTCTTAGTAGTATTTGGGTGTTTTGTGTTCATCGTGCTGTCCTATGTGCAGATCTTGAGGGCTGTGCTGAGGATCCCCTCTGAGCAGGGACGGCACAAAGCCTTTTCCACGTGCCTCCCTCACCTGGCCGTGGTCTTCCTGTTCCTCAGCACTGCCATATTTTTCTACCTGAAGCCCCCCTCCATCTCCTCTCCTACCCTGGACCTGGTGGTGTCTGTTCTGTACTCAGTGGTGCCTCCAGCAGTGAACCCCCTCATCTACAGCATGAGGAACCAGCAGCTCAAGGATGCCCTGTGGAAACTCATATCTTACTGTTTTCTGAAGCAATAAACTGCCCATCTGCTTCTACATAAGAGTTTTAATGTAGCTAATTGCAGGACCAGCCTGTCATCTGGATTTTCTGTTATTGCTTGGTTTTTTATTGTTTTAATGTTGTCATGCCCTTTCTAATTCTCTCTCTGCTTTTCTTTTATAACCACTGGCTGTGTAAATGAGGAGCCGTGCTCTCCTTTTCTCTTAAACAAAATAAACATTCCTGTAGTAACTTGTTTTTCACTATATCCTTCCTCCAAGGCCTTTTTGGATGTTCAGGGAAAATTCCTGTGTGGGTGAGAGGAGGGGAAAAGAGTCCAGCCTGGCAGCCCTGCCAGGGAGCAGCAGCGCTTGGCCTTCCAGAGCTGTTCTCGTTCCACTCCCACACTCTCCTTCTCATCCCTTGTGTTGGTGCAAGGCCTGAGTGCTCTGGCAGCCTGGTCACCGTCCTGCTGTGTGTGAGTCCTGTGAGCGCAGGCAGGGACAGGCCATGGGCACTGCTGTGAAAGAGCTGGCCTCAGAACAGCCTTTGCAGAAAGAAAGGTGATCTCCTATGGGCAGGGCCTGAAGGTTTAGCTCTTCTTCCAAGCTTCTCTGTAGAACATGCTGAAGTGACATGCAGATGCAAACAGCAGGGTACAGCTGCACAGTGTGTGTGTGCAGGGCTGGGCACACAGCAGTGTCCTCTCACAGCCAGGCCTCCTGCCAGAGACCTGCAGGACCAGCAAAGCAGGGGCTGGGCTGTGCCCCTGTGCACTGGACACCCCGCGGAAGCTGCCCCAGGACTTCGTCATGGACTGGCCCCTCACAACCACCATTTCCTCTCTCCCCAGCTCAGAGAGGTTCTTTGTCCCTCCATGGAGGGACACTGAATGAGTATTTCAGCTGTTCATGTTGCATCATACGGATGAGATGTGAGCATGCACATCATGCATGAGAGGTGAGATGAACCCGAGTCAGCAGAAACGCCACGAGCTATTCCTGTGGGTTCCATTTTGGCCTGTAGGACAGACAGGGTCTTGAAGTTGTTTCTCGTTGGGAGTAACATCCCATGGAAACTGCCTAAATGCAGCACCGGTTGTGCTTCCTTTAACCAGTGTCCCTGTGTCCATTCCTCATGACGTGGGACATCTCAGATGAGTGCAGAGCAGGGTGACACACGACAGGGCTGAGGTGCCTCCTGTCCTTTGGGAGTGGCAACAGGAGGCCAGAGGGACACTGTGACTCCTGCCTCTGTGTGTGAAAGGGACAGACTCTGTCTCTGAACATCCCTGGGTGCATAAGGAGCCCACGAGGCCGGCTCAGATGTGGACACCTGACAGAACCTGACATTTCTGTGTGTGACTCCAGGAACAAACGCCACTGGCCCAGGCAGATCAATCTCACGTGCTCCTGTCTGCTATGTCATCCTTACCTGTGAGTCTGAATTGTGGTCTGAAACCTGCCAGAGCAATCAGAGGGGTTCTGAGGTCCTTGGAAAAGGCAGTTGTCAAACCTGTCTTCAAGAAGGGCAGGAATGAGAACTGTGAGAATTACAGGCTGGTCAGCCTGTGTCCTTCCATGGGAAGGGAATGGGACAAGTCCTCCTGCAGCCATGTCCAGGCACTTGGAAAACAAGAAAGGGATTGCTGAACCCAAATGGGCAGGGAAAGAAAGGCATGTTGTGCACATAGAATTTCACAAGGTGTCAGACATGGTTTCCCATGGTGTCCTTATAATGCGATTGGTTCTCTGTGGGCTCAAGAAGTGGATGCTGGGTGGGAAGCTGGCTGGATGATGAAGCCCAAATGTCACCAGTGGTACAAAGCCCCCCCTGCAGTCAGTTACCAGTGGAATCCCTCAGGGACCAGCACTTGGGCCAGCACTGGTGAATGTCTTTATTCTCCCCCTGAATGAGGTGACGGAGTGAACCTTCAGCTCCTTTGTGGATGGTGCAAAGCTGGGCAGAGGCCTTGGACAACCTCACCTGGTTCACCCTGCCCTGAGCAGGACAGTGAGACAAGAGGATGTTCAAACCTGAGTTAGTCTGTGATTCAAGGAATCTTCCCCTTGGAAAGGTTTTGGAAGACAGAATAGGTGGAGGAACAAGACAAAAAAAAAGGAAAAAAGAGGCAGAGGAGGAGACCTAAAAGGGGTCAACAGAAACATAGCAGTTCCTGTGAAGAATGTTTCTCTACTCAAATTGTTAGCAGGAAATCTCTAATCAGCTCCCCAAACTCCCTGTTTTGCTCATTGGCCCCCTGGGATTTACATCACATTTCTTTACATCAGATTCTGCACGGAAGTTTGCACCTGATTGTTGCAGGTTCTTTGCAGGAATTAGTTCATGTTTCCTTAGAGAACCGGATTAAACAGGCACCGGGGGAATTTTTAATTAGAGGAAACAAAGAAAGGAGAAAAAAAAGAAAACACAATAGAACTTAATGATGTTTCTCAGTTCTATGGTTAAATTAAGTAGTTTCCAGTGAGGTCCATTGCCATAATTGAGTCGCCTATAGGGAGTACGACAGCAACTGCTGAAAGACTTTACCTGCCTGAAGCTCAAAGCAGGGACAGAGCTGAGAGGCTCTGAACGAGCAAAGAGTGAGAGGAGGAAGAACATCTGGGGAGCAATGGAAAGTGCAAATGTCCAGACAGGCTTCTGAAGAGATAACTTCAGACATGGTGAGCTGAATAAGGACAGGTAGAAACTCCTGGATGTTCAGGGGGATTAAATACACAGCATGATAGACAGAATTGTGGCAATGCAAGCACAGGGAAAGGTCAATGTTTCAATTCCCACAGTACATACGCATTCTGAAAATTAATATTTTCGCAGTATAGAAATTCCACAGACATTTTATTGGAAATATTGAATCATTTCATCTGAGAAAAAAAGAGTGTGGGGTTTTTTGTTCTTGTTGTTGTTTTTGGTTTGATTTGGTTTTGAGGGGAGTTCTCAGGTTTTCGGGCTGAGCTCCATGGTCTCACTATAAGCACCCAGTGCAAACCTCGAGAGGCCCCAGTATACCTGAGGTGTTTGCCTGGACTGGCAGGTATCAGACAAGACTGATAAAGACATGTCGCTTCCATCATTTACATCTAGTATTCAAGACTTCTGTGCTTAATTAGAAAAGTTTCAGCACTGTAGGTAAAGAGGCAGGTACATGAAGAGCACTGAGAAGAAGTGATAGAAGAATTATCCAGTTGATATCACGGAATCATAGAATCGTTTCAGTGGAAAGAGACCCTCAGGATCATCGAGTCTAACCATAACCTGACTCGAGCACTAAACCATCTCCCTTAAGAACCTCATCTAAACTCCTTTTAAACACCTACAGGGATGGTGACCCCGTGACTTCCCTGGGCAGCCTGTTCCAATGCCCGACAACCGTTTCCAAGAAGAATTTTTTCCTAATATCCAATCTAAAGCTCCCCTGGCACAACTTGAGGCCATTTCCTCTTGTCCTATCACTTGCTACTCAGGAGAAGACACAAACACCCTCCCTGCTCCAACCTCCTATCAGGCCGTTATAGACAGTGAGAAGGTCTCCCCTCAGCCTCCTTTTCTCCAGGCTAAACAGCCCCAGTTCTCTCACCCGCTCCTCCTAAGACTTCTTCTCCAGCTTCTTCACCAGCTCCGTTGCCCTTCTCTGAACTCGCTCCAGAACGTAAAGGTCTTTCCTATAGTGAGGGGCCCAAAACTGAACACAGGATTCCAGGTGGGGCCTCACCAGCACTGAGGACAAGGGGATGATCACGGCCCTGGTGCTGCTGGCTGTGCTATTCTTGGTGCACGTCAGGATGCTGGTGGCCTTTTTGGCCACTTGGGCACACGCTAGCTCCTGTTCAGCTGCTGTCAGTCAACACCCGCAGATCCCTTTCTGTCGGTCAGCTTTCCAGCCACTCTTCCCTGAGCCCGGAGCCTTCATGGGGTTGTTGTGACCCAAGTGCAGGACCTGGGACTTGGCCTTGTTGAGCCTCAGACAACTGGCCTCAGCCCATCAATCCAGCTCGTCCAGATCCCTCTGTATGGCCTTCCTACCCTCCAGCAGATCAACACTCCTTCCCCTGCTGTGCTGTGCTTTACTTGGTGGCCAAAACACCTTCAAGAACATGCTGACCTTTTAGTTATTGCTGAGCAGTGCTGGCACAGCCTCGAGGCCTTCTGTGTTTCTCAGTCTGCCCCAAAAACAAGGGGGCTGGATGTGGCTAAAGGGTGGGAGGGGACCAAGCCAGGACAGCTGACCCCAACTGACCAAAGAGATATTCCACACCATATGGCATCATGGTCAGTAACCTCATACAATTGTTATCAGTCCATCATTTCATCCGGTCCAGATCCCTCTGTGTGGCCTTCCCACCCTCCAGCAGATCAACACTCCCACCCAATTTGGTGTCACCTGCAAGCTTACTGAGGGTGCACTCGATCCCCTCGTCCAGATCATTGACAAAGAGATTAAACAGAACTGGCCCCAATACTGAGTCCTGGGAACACCACTCGTGACCGGCTGCCAACTGAGTTTGGCTCCGTTCACCACAACTCTTTGGGCCCGGCCCTCCAGCCGGTTCTTTATCCATCGCAGATACACCATCCAGGCCATGAGCTGCAGCTTCTCCAGGAGATGCTGTGGGATACGGTGTCAAAGGCTTTACTGAAGTCTAAGTGCACAACATCCACAGCCTGTGTGGTGGATTCACTCCCCCACGACAGACTTTCCCTCATCTGCTAAGCCGGTCACCTTGTCACAGGAGGAGATCAGGTTGGTCAAGCAGGACCTGCCTTTCATAAAGCCATGCTGATTGGGCCCGATTGCTCGTCTCGTATGTGTGACCTCCCAGTCCTTTCCCAGCCCTGTTCCTGCTGTTGGCCTGTCCCCTGCAGGGGCACAAGTGACTCACAGTCCCCTCCACAGCCATTGGCTTCCTACTGGACTATGAGTTCCTGAGACACAGCTGAGCACATGACATCGGACCCAGCCATCGCCCTCCTTGTGCTCCAGTGTGTGAGCAGGTAAAACTAAGCTGGTTTCATCAAATGTATCTAATAGATTTCTTATCAAGGGTTTGAGTGGAGAAACGTTCCTCAGAGGAGCTGCTGTATTTACACTGGGGCATTTTTTATCTCTGCTTCTGCCTGGTTTTTTTTTCTTCTTCTTCCTCTTCCTGTGTCTATTCTGATGTGAAAGAGCTCTCCAAGAAAAGATTCATGGAATCCTAGAATAACGCAGGTTGGAAGAGACCCCTCAACACCATCTCTCTCCCACTGACCTTTATGGATCCCTAATGAATAGCTGAAAGCATTTGCGCTCCCTTGGGTTCATCTCACCACATGCGCACAGTGGACATGCACATGATGTGTATGTTTGCAACTCATCTGTACAATGAAAACATGGGCTTTTGACCTAGTATTCCATAGAATCATAGAATGTCCTGAGTTGGAAGGACCCACAAGGATCATTGAGTCCAACTGCTGTCCTTGCACAGGACAACCCCACAGTCCACACCATGTGTCTGAGGACGTTGGCCAGTCTCTTCTTGAACACTGTCAGGTTGGGGCTGTGACACCTCCCTGGGGAGCCTGTTCCAGTGCCCAGCACCCTCTGGGTGAAGAACCTTTTCCTCATGTCCAACTCACCCTCCCCCGGCACATCCTCCTGCCATTCCCTTGGGTTCTGTCACTGGTCACCAGAGAGAAGAGCTCAGTACCTTCCCTTCCTTCTCCCCTTGTGAGGAAGCTGTAGCCACCATGAGGTCTCCTTTTAGTGTTTTCCTCAGCTCTGATGCTGAGAAACCCCTTGGTTTGCTTTCTGAAGCAGAAAGGAGAAGCCACGACCTCCAGGCAATGGGAAGGGGGATCCTGTCCCTCACACACGGCTCAGGGCTCTTCCTGGGACCGTGGGATGTGGGTGTGCAAGGCTGAGGGAAGGACAACACTGGTACAGCACCTTCCAGCTTCCCCATGGGGCTGCAAGGAGGCAACAAGGCCCCAGTGCCGTGAGGACAACATGTCTTCTCCCAGGCCTCAGTGGCAGAGACAACTGCCATGGCCAAGGGGACAGAGACCTGGGTCCTGTTGGTCCCTTCCAGCCTCACCAGCGCCCTTTGCCATCTCCATCACAGGCTGTTCTGCACGGTCCTACACCTGCCCCTCTTTCCCTGCAGGCTGCACACACCCATCTGCTTCCCCACCTGCTCTCACCCCAGCATTTCTGTCCCTTCACTGATGTGTCTGCACCCTCAGTGGCTGTTCTTTGGAACACAAACCATGGGCTGATCCAGCTCCCTCTGGGTGACCTCTTGCACCACAGCACTGCCCTTCCAGTGACATTTCTTCCTCCTGATATCCAGTCTCCATCTTCCAAGTTGCACTTTCTGACATATTTTTTCTCTCTTCTGCTTCTTCCCACTATCAAGGAAAGCTCAACCATCTCAGAAAGTGCCCTTCATGCAGGGAACCCAACCCGTTAGGCTTCTTGTGGTGTTTCACCTCACCAGAAAGAAGTAACCTCACCATGATCTTCTAAATCCCAGGACTGCTGCTGGCCTTTCAGCTTCTCTGATAGACACGACCATGTCCCTGCTGCTGTGCCATCATGTTCTCAGGTGGGATGGACATGACAGCCCGTCTCCAAGGCCTCTTCCTGGGTAGGGGCTGTGGGTACTTATGCAGAGGTTCTTTCCCAGCCACGTTCCTGCTGCTGGGCTGTCACCTCCAGAGACAGAACTGACCCCACAGTCCCCTTCACAGCCACACGCTGCTTACTGGATTGTGAGTGTCTGAGAAACAACTGACATCATAATACCACACCCATCCATCCTCCTCCTTAGCAACCAGGACCTGACCAAGACTGAAGCGTGTTCTACACATTCCTACACCTGCCCCTCTTTCCCTGCAGGCTCTAGACACCCATCTCGCTTCCTCTCCTTGTTCAAATTTCTTAAATATATTTCCTACTAACAATGTGGGTGAAAAGCACTCCTCACTGGAACTGCTGTATTTATTTTAACATCTCCTATATCTCCTCTTCTGCCTTTTTAAATTTTTTTACTATTCTTCTACCTATTGTCTCTCCAGGAACATCTCCAAGTCACAAATTATTTCAAATCACGGAATAACTCAGGTTTGAAGAGAGCCCTTGTCTCACTCATCTTGTCTCGCTCTCCTGCTCAGGGCAGGGTGAACCAGGGGAGGTTGCTCGAGGCCTCCTCCCAAGTTTGCACCCTCCACAAAGGAGCTGAAAGTGCACTCTGTTACATCATAGAAGGGGAGAATAAAGACGTTCAACAGTGTTGGCCCAAGTGCTGGTCACTGAGAGGTGACACTGGTAACTGTCTGCACAGAGGACTTTGTACCACTGATGATATTTGGCCTTGATGGTTCAGCCAATTTCCCACCCAGCATCCACTTCTTGAGCCCCATCAGCACCACTCTGCCCAGAAGGAGACCATGTCTGAGGCCTTGCAAACGCCCTGTACACAACATGCCTTTCTTGCCCCTCTCCATTGGGGTTCAGCAATCCCTTCCTTGTCCTTCACATTCCTGGAAATGGCTGCAGGATGACATGTCCCATCCCCTTCTCAGGGAGGGAGGTAGGCTGGCCAGCCTGTTTTTCTCCCAGTTCCTGTTCATGCTCTTCTTGAAGATGGGTTTGAGGTCTGCATTTTCTAAGGACCCCAGAACCATTCTGGTTTCTATGGTACTTTGGACAGCACAATCCAGAATCACGGGCAAGGGTGACATAGCAGACTGGAGCACTTGCAGTGAGCCTGTCCAAGGCAGCTGAGATGAATCTCACTGATCCAGTGGGGTTTGTTCCTGGAGTCACACACAGAAATACCAGGGTTCCGTCAAGCATTGACATCTGAGCTGGCCTCATGGAATCCTTCTGCACCCAGGGATGTTCAGAGACAGAGTCTGTCCCTTTTACACACAGAGGCAGGAGTCACAGTGTCTCTCTGGCCTCCTGTTGCCACTCCCAAAGGACGGGAGACACCTCAGCCCTGTGGTGTGTCACCCTGCTCTGCACTCATCTGAGATGTCCCACGTCATGAGGAATGGACACGGGGACCTCAGTTCAAGGAAGAAGATCCCAGTGGGTTGTTTCCCATGGGCTGTTACTCCCAATGTGAGTGACCTCGATGTTTGTCCCACAGGCCTTCCTGGCACTCCCAGGAATAGCTGATGGCATTTCTGCTCACTCGTGTTCATCTCACCTCATGTACATGATGTGCATGCCCATATCTCATCTGAACAATGCAAACATGGACTTCTGACCTACTCATTCAGGAAAAAATTCTCAATCTGGTGTGACAGCCCAGTGCTGGAAAGGGAGGTTGTGAGGGGCCAGTCCATGACGATGCCCTGGGGCAGCTTCCACAGGGTGTCCAGTGCACATGGCACAGCCCAGCCCCTGCTCTGCTGGTCCTGCAGGTCTCTGGCAGGAGGCCTGGCTGTGAGAGGACACTGCTGTGTGCCCAGCCCTGCACACACACACTGTGCACCTGGACACTGGTGTTTGCATCTGTGGGCCAGTTTCTTGGGCATGTTCTTGAGCAAACCTTTTGAAGAATCACAGAATCACAGAGTCACAGAATGTTAGGGATTGGAAGGGACCTCAGAAGATCATCTGGTCCAATCCCCCTGCCAGAGCAGGAACACCTAGGTGAGGTTACACAGGAAGGCGTCCAGGCGGGTTTTGAATGTCTCCAGAGAAGAAGACTCCACAACCTCCCTGGGCAGCCTGTTCCAGTGTTCCATCACCCTCACTGAGAGAAGTTTCTTCTCAAATTTAAGTGGAACCTCCTGTGTTCCAGCTTGAACCCATCACCCCTTGTCTTACTGTTGGTTGTCACCGAGAAGAGCCTGGCTCCATCCTTGTGACACCCACCCTTAATATATTTATAAACATTGATGAGGTCACCCCTCAGTCTCGTCTTCTCCAAGCTAAAGAGCCCCAGCTCCCTCAGCCTTTCCTCACACGGGAGATGCTCCACTCCCTCAATCATCTTTGTGGCCCTGCGCTGGACTCTCTCCAGCAGTTCCCTGTCCTTCTGGAACTGAGGGGCCCAGAACTGGACACAATATTCCAGGTGAGGTCTCACCAGGGCAGAGTAGAGGGAGAATAAAAACAATAAAACAATAAAAACCCAACCAATAACAACATATAATACAGAAGACAGGCTGGACCTGTAATTAATTACAACTCCTATGCAGAAGCAGATGGGCAGTTTATTGCTTCAGAAAACACTTCGATATGAGTTTCCACAGGGCATCCTTGAGCTCCTGGTTCCTCATGCTGTAGATGAGGGGGTTCACTGCTGGAGGCACCACTGAGTACAGAACAGACACCACCAGGTCCAGGGAAGGAGAGGAAATGGAGGGGGGCTTCAGGTAGGAAAACAAGGCAGTGGTGACGTAGAGGGAGACCACGGCCAGGTGAGGGAGGCACGTGGCAAAGGCTTTGTGCCGTCCCTGCTCAGAGGGGATCCTCAGCACAGCCCTGAAGATCTGCACGTAGGAAAGCACAATGAACACAAAACACATAAAAACTAAACAGGCACTAACCACAATAAGCCCAAGTTCCCTGAGGGAGCTGTCTGAGCAGGAGAGATTGAGGATCTGGGGGATTTCACAGAAGAACTGGTCCACAGCATTGCCCTTGCAGAGTGGCAGTGAAAATGTATTGGCCGTGTGCAGCAGAGCAACAAGAAACCCAGTGGCCCAGGCAGCTGCTGCCATGTGGACACAAGCTCTGCTGCCCAGGAGGGTCCCGTAGTGCAGGGGTTTGCAGATGGCAACGTAGCGGTCGTAGGACATGATGGTGAGCATAGAATACTCTGCTACTATCAAGAAGGCAAACGAAAAGAGCTGTGCAGCACATCCCGAGTATGAGATGACCCTGGTGTCCCATAAAGAATTTGCCATGGATCTGGGGACAATGCTGGAGATGGAGCCCAGGTCGAGGAGGGCGAGGTTGAGCAGGAAGAAGTACATGGGGGTGTGGAGCTGCTGGTCACAGGCTATGGTGGTGATGATGAGGCCGTTGCCCAGGAGGGCAGCCAGGTAGATGCCCAGGAAGAGCCAGAAGTGCAAGAGCTGCAGCTCCCGTGTGTCTGTGAACGGCAGGAGGAGGAACTGGGCGATGGAGCTGCTGTTGCACATTTGCTGCCTGTGGGCATGAGGACCTGTGCAAGGAGGAAAAGACAGTGACGGTTTAGATGAGACTTCTCTGGGAAAAACCAAAGCCATTTCTCACACACCCTCCCCCTGCTCCACACCCCTTGTCCTTTTCCAGACCTTCCTTCGGGTCCGTGGCTGAGCCCTGGGTGGTGCTGGCTGGAGGTGCCGTGAGGAGCAGGGCCTGTGCCCGCTGGCTGCCCAGGAGTCAGCCCTGCTCTGCAGCAGGGGTCATGGAATGGGGGCAGGGGACGGACCTGGGGTTCAAAGTTGTCATCTGAAACTGCTGCTGGTGCAGAAGGGCCTGTCAGCATCTGCACTGTCACAGAGAATGGAACAGGATGGTAAAATGAAGTTTGAAATGCTTGGGGATTTGACAGCTTCACAGAATCACAGAATATTAGGGATTGGAAGGGACCTTGAAAGATCATCTAGTCCAATCATTCAACTCCCCTGGAGAGTGTTGTTGGGTGTCAGAAACCCTCAGCATTTCTGCTGCACTCAGGGAGAACAAAGCAAGTCCTGCGAGACCAAAGGATGCCTGTGGGTCAGTGCAGAGTGAGGGCAGCTGCTCTGTCCCTCTGTCTTGCTCCAGCTGCCCTGGGCTGGCACCTTTCTGAGATGGAGGCTGATCACACTGCCATGTTACCCTGAAAAGCCACCAGGCACTGCTGAGAGCAGAGGGATCCACCTCAGACCTCGACATGTCTCACCCTTTCCTAAGGTCTCAGCACCCCATGTTTAGCCCAGGACACACACGGCTCATTTCACAAACCCAACAGCATTTCCTCCATCATAGCATCTCTGCACTTCTCTGTGGGGAATTCAGATAATGCTCATTCCCCAGCCCCACACACTGCATTGCCCACAGCCCCACAGCTCAGAGCAAAGCTGGGACACGTGTTCCCATGGACACAGCTGCAGGAAAGGACCCACAAGATCAGGCTGTGACTCTGCAGCTGAAACTCCCATCCCCAGAGAGCCTGACAGCAAGAACCAGATCACACCAACAGTGACCCAGAGCAGTGGAGCAAGAAGGAAACTGCGGTGAGGGTGGGTGTGAGAGAGGCCAGGGCAGAGGCAGCCGGGCACTCAGACAGCGTCACCCTTCCCCAGCTGTGCAGCCACCTCCCACACACCAGCATTGCCGGGCAGCTGCTCTCAGCCCCTGTGCTCTGCAGAGGGAACTGGAGCTCTGGCTGCACAGGAGCTGCTTCATGCCTTGGAGCCCCCGGCCCTGAGGGCAGAGGCTTTGCTGGGTGGGAGAGGAGGTAAGGGGGCTGCTCACAGGGGGCATCTGCACTGCGGGGATCATACGGAGTTTTCTCTGTTCTCCCTCCCACAGCATTTCTGGTTTTGATTTCCTCTCTTTCCCAGATCACATCCCTGCTACCTGAAGATTTTCCTCCTGAGAGGTGTTTCCCTGTCCATGTCTTTTCTCTGTCATTGCTCACAGACCCCATCCCACCCTCTGTGCCCTCATCCAGGCCGTACAGATCCTGCCTCTTTGCCTAGGGGCATCTTTCTGTTTGCAGGCTGGAAAACAGGACAGGTCAGATTAAGGCTGAGGAGTTCAGCAAAGGTGATGCAGGTGCTGTCCACAGGAAAAGAGGTGGTGAAGGGATGTTATGAGGCTTCTGGCAGATGTACTGATCATTCAAACTTGCAGCTCAGGAGTCTCAGTGACTTGCTTAAGCATGAGAGCTCATTTTCCTTTTATCCTTTCCTCCACTCTCCAACCGTCGGGATATGAAACTGAAAAGGCAGGCTCAGGAAAGCTCCCTGTCTGTCTGGTAATCCTTGCATTGATCTTCTGCTTGAGGCATCCACCTGGAAAAATCCTGGAGCTGATTTGGAGCTGTGAGCAGCTCTGACCCACACAGCACCCTCTCCACAGCAGAAGCACCTTTCCTGCCCTGATAGGGGTCGCTCCTTCCCCCCACAGCTTCTCCCCACAGCCCCGTGGGGATCTCCCCGGGCAGGCTGAGCGCTGACCCTGGCAGGCGGCAGAGTCCCTGCCCCGGCACAGCCCTGGGGTGCAGGGACCCTGCTCTGCAGGACAGCCCTGGGCAACCCTGGGTGCTCACCCAGCTTCACAGCTGTTCAAAATTGCCTGACAAGAGCCTCCTCCTTAAAGATCTCACAAGCTGTGCCTGTGCTGACTTTAGGAGATGTCTCCAGGAGCTACAGCTGCATTGCCCTGCACCCAGAGACTTACCATGGCAAGGGCTGCAAAGATTTCTCCTCCAGTGAGCTCTCAGTCATCCTCCCCATCCTGACCACCTTTCATCTCTCTCTGCCTCGCTCGTCTCCCTGAGATCCCCAGGCAGAGCCCTCAGCCCTGCTGCGCTTTGCAGAGGAGCTGCTCCTGGGCAGAGCTGTCTCTCTGCAGCGCTGCCGCTTGCCATGAGCTCCCTCTGTCCCAGGAGCCCAGCTCAGCTCAGCAGCACAGGAGCAGCCCAAGGCGCTTTAATGACCCCTCTGGTGGGTTTGCTGCTGAGTCCATGAACATCAACCCTGAGGGGAAGTTGAAGAAACTTCTCAAGAAGTCCAAGTCAGAATCACACTCTAAAGTTTCTTGTAATGTTAATGCATCCCACTGAGGAACACTACTGAGGAACTGACCCCAGGGTCTGGTTAGAGAAGAAAACTGGAGGCAAAGATAGCAGGTCAGGACAAGCAAGGTGAAGGTCTCTCTGATGCTGAGTAAACCTGGATGTGCTTCATTAATCAAAGGGCCAAGCCCTGACCCCCAGCCCTGGGAAGGCAGATCCTGTCCCTCCCACGTTGCCCAGGGCCCTTCCTGGGACAGTGTGATGTGGGGCTGTGCAAGGCCAAGGGCAGGACTATGGTCCCACACCTCCCAGGTTCCTGGCTGGGGACAAGGAGGCCATGAGGCCCCTGTGCTGTAAGGACAAGGTGTCTCCTCACAGGCAGCAGAGCTGGAGACAACAGCCACAGCCAAGGGGAGAAGGAGCTCATGTCTGGTGGGGGCTTTCAGCCTCTTTACATCCCCTGATCATCTCCACGACAGCCTGTCCTATGCTGTGGCATCCCCTGCACCTCTTGCCCTGCAGGCTGGAGACATCCCCCCTGCTGCCCACCTTGCTCTTGTCTGAGCATCTTCCTTCCTTTGCTGATCTCTCTCCATCCTCCCCAGCTGTTCCTTGAAGCACAAAGCCTTGGGCTGATGCAGACTGCCTCTGGGTGACCTGCTCCACCACAGCACTGCCCTTCCACTCACATTCCTTCCTGCTCATGTCCAGCCTGGACCTCCCCAGCTGCACTTTGTGCCATTATTTCTTTCCTATTCTGTTTCCCACTATGAAGAAAACCTCCACCCTCTCTGAAACCACCCTTCCAGCACTCTCAGCCTACTCCTACACTGCTGCAGCCTCCCCAGCGCTGCTGGGCCAGAGCAGCCCAGGTCCCTCAGCATCCCACACCATGTGCACAAAGTCCTGAACCCTGCCTTGGCACAGCCCTGCACTCTCCAGTTCCTCCCTGCTTCTCCAAACTGGGAGCCGCACACTGGCACACACCCGTGTGTGTGGGGTCACACCAGTGCTGAACCGAATGGGATGAGAACTCCAGGTGTCTGGGTGCCCACGCTCCTCCTCATGCAGCCCCGTGTGCAGCTGCCTTGTTCATGGTGAGCGTGCGGCACGGGCTTGTGTGGCGGCCCTTGTAGTGCCCAGGCCCTTCTCCTCAGGGTCCCTGCTCAGCGTGTCAGGTCCTGCTCTGTCCTGATGGATGGGGTTATTCTCCTGCCCCGATACAGGACTGGCCGCTTCTCCTTTTGAAACTTCAGAGATTCCTGATGGTGGAACCCCAAAGTTTCTCCAGGTCTGGACTCTCCCTGGACTGCTGCAGCCGCAGTCCCTCCAATTCCAGCCAGGGCAGGGACCGCTCGCCCGGGGAGCCCCCGGTGCCCCCTAAAGAAAAGGGGCCTCAGCCTCCAGGACTCTCCTGAGCCCAGAAAGTGGCCACTAAAATGGCAGCAGTAGCAGGGTTCCATCAAGAGTTTATTCAAGCAAAAAGAAATAATTTCCAATTTCCCTAGCACAGTCTTTCAGTGCTGCTTTCTCCTCCTTATGCTGGTGCCTCTCCCTGACTGCCGTGCCCCACTTTCGGTGGCACCAGATTGTTGGGGGCCATGGCCATGTGCCCCCACAGCCCCAGGGCTTTGTCATTGGTGCCCTCACTCACAAGGGAAAACCCATCTGGTCACTCCCCACATAAAGGAGCTCCATACATCCAAGCAACTTCTTCACTCTGAGGGAATCCCACTGCTGACCCTTCCAGCCCGTCTCTCCTGAAAAGCCTGTACCCAGCCATTGCAGCACCCCAAGCTGTGTGACTTGTCCCACCACGCCTGGCGGTGACTCCATGGGTGTCAAACAGCACAGGCTGCAGCTTGTCCTGGCTGTGCCCTTGGCTCAGGGCATCAGTGCACAGTTGGGCTGTGGCACCTCAGCTGTAGCACCCGGCCAAGCTCTGATAGTTCTCGGGAAATCTGGTTGGTCTCAAGAATCCAGATCCCCATGTGTGCAAAGATTTGACTTCAGAGCAGAGCAATGTCACAGTGCTTGGCAGATGGAAAGTTAGGGCTGAAACTGGGCAACAGGAGAGTGAGCAAGCCCTGCTGTCCCCAAGGCCAGAGAGAAACAGGGCTGGGAATGACAGACCTGGAAGGAAACGTGTGTTTTGTCAGTGGCGTCTCTGCTGCCCCTGAGGTACTTGGGCAGACGTGTCACTGATCTCTAGGAATGACAAGGTGCTGCTGACAGGCCCAATGTGACAGTGGTTTGTCTGTCCCTTGATTGTGTTATCAAGGAGTTGAGAACAGGTTTGGTGAAAAGAAAAAAAGGAGATTTGGAAGTGTTGCTATACGCATGGATACTGTGGTGTGAAGCGCTTCCTATTCATGGGCTGCCCTACATCTCCTGGATAGAGAAGGGACAGATCTTGCGATGCTTCAGAGGTGGGAATGAGTTTCTTGCACAAAGGCACCGAATCTGTCTGCAGTGCTGTCTGGGGTGTCTGTCCCACACTCACTGTGGATGGGGATGGCTGCCCTGGACAGGACCATCGCTGTCCCTGCCCAGTGCATGTAGGGGTGTGCGAGAGCCTTGGCACCTCACGTAACACTGCAGACGTGTAACTGGCATTAAAGGGAATAACCACCCTGAATTTGATTTGTCAATCGATTTATAGAACAATTTCAGCTGGAAGAGACCCTCAGGATCATCGAGTCCAACCATAACCCAACTCTGGCACTAACCCATGTCCCTAAGAAACCCAATTAAATGTCTTCTAAACACCTCCAGGAATGGTGACTCCACCACTTCCCTGGGCAGCCTGTTCCACTGCTTCACAACTTTTTCCACGAAGAAATGTCTCCTAATATCCAATCTGAACCTTCCCTGGCACAACTAGAGACCATTTCCTCTCGTCCTATCACTTGCTGCTTGGGAGAAGAGACCAACACCCACCACGCTACAACCTCCTGTCAGGTAGTTGTAGAGACCGATAAGGTCTCCCCTCAGTCTCTTTTTTTCCGGGCTAAACTGCCTCAGGTCCCTCAGCTGCTCCTCATAAGACTTGTGATCCAGGCCTGTCATGGTCCATTCGGTGATGGACTCGTGATGCTTCATTTACCTTGATCTTGAAGTGCAAAATTAAGGCAATCAAAAAGCCAAGAGGTTGTAATTCAATCATCAATATTTCTTTATTTATTTTGCCCGTAAAGCGGCACGTGATAGAGAGAGTGGAGAAAAAGGAAAGGAAAGAAAGGGGGGAAAAAAAGGGTTGGCTACCACTACGAGATCCAAAGGCGTCCCTATGGTCTCAGGTGCCGTGAGAAGAGTCCTGCCGGTTCTCCGTTGTGATCCGCGATCCTTTGGTGGGGAGAGCTCAGCGATGTCCCGTCGGGAATCGTCTTTCATGCTTCTTTACCCTGCTTCGCTCCCATGGATTGAGGCCAATCTCTGCCTTTGTTTCGCAATCCAGGCTGAACTGCGCAGGCCTGAAGAGTCCCCGCTTCGCTTGCCAGAACCCGTCTGTGCCTGCATCACCTCGGTTCAGGGGTCTCTTACTGGTCCATTGGGTGACCTCAAGACCTTTGGAGAGCCTCTGCGCATGCTCTTCTTCACTGGCCTTAGTAGCAGGGAGGAGGTGGGGGCAAGTTTGGCTGAGGCAGCAGGTGAAAATCCATCTTCTGCACAGCAGCTATAGTCCCCAGGTCGGAGAGACCTGTAGAACACAATTCCTTTTAGGAGGTGGGGGCAAGTCTGGCTGCGGCAGCAGGTGGAATCCGTACAGCAGCCATTGTTACCTGTAGCCCCCGGGTTGGAGAGACCTGTACAACACAATTTTTTTCCTCAGGCCTCTCTCCAAGTCATTTTCCAATTCTTTCTATCAGGACATCTGTTCTCCAAGTCCCTGATGGTGATGTTCAGGCAAATACTGTTCTTCAGACCAACTCTTACAGGAGGTCATGGAGAAGACGCAGCCAGGCTCTTCACCATGGTGTGTGGTAGAAGCACAAAAGAGAATGGGTGGAAGGTGAGAGAGGTTCAGCCAGGATGTAAGGAAAAGCTTTTTCCCCTTGAGCTCAGCCAAGTGTTGTCTCAGGTCACCCAGAGAGGCTGCACAGGCTCTGTCTTTGCAGGTTTTCAATCTCTGATTGAATCAAGGCTTGAACACCTTGGTCTGACCCAGTTTCTGACAGGTTGGACTGCAGACTCCTGAGGTCCCTTCAACCTCAGTTCTCTTACGATCCCATTGTGATGTTGGGCTCTGTTTCTAACTGGAGCAGAGCAGACGATTATGGGCCATGAATCCAGCTGTGCTGTAGGTGACCATCTAAACCATCATCTCAACCAGTGAACCAGCCAACACCTCAGTGTGACTCGCTCTGGGCAAAGTGTGAGGAGTCCTGGGCAGGGAAGGTTTAGAGGGCATGGGGTGCTATGCAAGACACAAAATGATCTTGGCTTAATACCTGTAAGCCCATCAGATGTCAGTTAATGTCAATGAAAATTAAAATAAGAAGAACTGAAGACAAAGATCCAAAGCAAAGGAAGGTGTCAACATACTTCCCTTTATTTTTCTTTTTTTCTTTGGGAGGGTTTCTTTTCTTTGAAAAGCAAAGAGTTTTCCAGAACTGGGAATGGATTTAGGACACAAATGTCTTCAGCTCCAGGGACACAGACACCTGGTGCCAGTGTAGATGCCCCGGGAACCCCTGCCCAGGCTCCCCCTGCATTGCAAGGTGCTCTGGTCTCCCCCAGGTCCTCTGTGATAGATGCCAATCCCAGGCCAGCACCTCAGGTGCACTGGGGCCCCTCAAATGGCCCTGGCTGTTTATGGTGAGACAACTGATGACTGATGTCTGCCTGGAAAGCTGCACTTTGTTGTTGGTGGTGGGGTTTTTTTTGTTTTTTTGGTTTTTTTTGTTTTTTGTTTGTTTGTTTGGTGTGTTTGTTTCTGAGTTTGATTGTTTGTTTGTTTTTAACATATTAAAACAAAAAATCCAAAACAAACAAAAAAAACCCCACCACAAACACAAAAAAATGCTAAAAAGTGAATTAGTGGGAAGTGTACTAAGGGTACGAAAACAAATATTGGTCTTCCCCTGTACTTCTATTACCAACACTCTATTATTTCATTTCCCTCATCATTCAGGAGTTTCTACCTCTCCTGATTAAATGTCCATGTCAAAGGACAACTTTCCAGCAGACTGTCTGGACGTTTGCGCTTCCCAGTGCTCTCAGGTTTCCTCCTCCACTTGCTCTTTGGTCATTCAGTTGCCTCTCAACTCTCTGCTTTCTGCTTCAGAGCTTCAGGGAGTTACAAACTTGCCCCATTCTTCAGAGGTTTAATTAACATGGTAGTCAACAGGTTAATTGTGTTTATATATATCCTTTCCTATCTCTCTGTCTAAAACAGTTCTTGTGTGGATGTCCCGTGTGGATGGTGGACCTCATTAGACCCAGCTTACACACACAGTTGAGGAAAGTGTTTTAGTGTTTATGAAATTGTGTAGTGTTTACACAGGACAGCAGGTGGGAGCTGGTGTGCAGGAGCTGCAGCGTCCACCTGCAGAGCTCAGTGCAGAAGTCTGATGTGAGGAAAAGTGATGCAAGTCCCAGGTGGCCAATGAGGGAACGGGCAGACTGGGGGTGGGGGGTGAGGAGCAAGGGTGTCCATACAGTGTCCAGCGTCAAGGGACTGTTCTCCTGCCTGTCCAGATGTCTTCAGGAGACCCTCTGGATCAATGTCCATTGCAGAATGCTGCTGTCACTTCTACACACTGAAAAATGACAGAAAATACCCTTGAAAGAAAAAACCCTCCTTTATGAAATTTTCTTTGAAGTCTTCATCAGTAAGTGTCCCATTGAAACCTCTCCAGTTAGTTCTACAAGTCTTGAAGATTGGAAGAAAATGAGGAAAGAAACATGGCTCGTTAGGGCTTTCTGTGTTTTAATGAGCCCCATGGCGTATTTGGTGCTGAGTCCATGAACCTCAGATCCCAAGGACAGACTGAAGAATCTCCTCAAGAAGCCCAAGTCAGAAGCAAAGCCCAAAGTACCTTGAAGCATTAATGGGCCCCACTGAGGGCTGTTACTGACAAAGCCTCCCCAGGGACTCGTTAGAGCAGATAATTGGAGGCAGTGATTGCATCAGGCAAAGGCAAAGTGCAGCAGCTCTGATGCTGAGAAAACCCTTGATTTGTTTGATGAAGGACAATGGCCAAGCCTTGACCCCCTGCCCCTGGGAAGGGAGATCCTGTCCCTCTCGCGTGTCTCAGGGCTCTTCCTGGGGATGTGGGGATGATGCCCAGTGCAGGACAATGGTGTGACACTCCCTGGGGGTGCAAGGAGGCAATGGGGTGCCATGGCCATGACAACCATGTGTCTCCCCTTAGGCCTCGCTGTCAGGGACATCTGCCATAGCCAAGGGGACAAAGACCTTGGGTCTTTCAGGGACATCCAGCCTTGCCAGCACCCTTGGCCATCTCCACCACGGTCCATCCTACACTGTCCCAGGCCTGTGGCTGTTTCCCCACAGGCTGCAGACACCCCACGCGCTTCCCCACCTTGTTCTCACCCCAATGTGTCCCCACCTGTGCTGCTGTCTCTCCATCCCCACCAGCTGTTCCTTGAAACACAAAGCCATGGCTGATACAGCGTCCTTCTGAATGACCTTAGCACTGTGCTCAAAATGACATTTCTTTGTCCTGAGATCCACTCTGGACCTCCAGAGCTGCAGTTTCTGATGGTTTTCCTTTCTCACGCTGTTTCCCTCTAGCAAAAAAAAAAAAAAACAAACAAGCGTGCCATCATCTCAGAAAGTGATTTTCAAGATTTCTGAAGCTACTACTACTCTTTCTTGTCATGGTTTTACCGCAGCCACCAACTAAGACCATGTAGCTGCTCACATCCTGCTCCCAGTCCCCAAGTGGGATAAGGGAGAGAACTGAAAGGGAAGGGAGAAACTTGTGGGTTTAGAGAAAAAAAATAATAAGACAATAAAAATAATAAAAATAATACACTACTACTAATAATATACTTATACTAAAATATGCATAAAGTAAAATATACGCTACTCAGTGCAATCCCAACAGAGCTAACCATAGTAGCCGGAAAACTGAAATGAACTAGCTGGAAAAGGCATCTCCAGCTTTATACCGATCATGACGCTAATGGTAGAGAATAGCTCGTTGATTGACCTGGGTGTCAATCAAGGTGCTGTCCTGTCTGTGCCCCCTCCTACCAATTTGCACCTGCAGCTGGACTCCAAAGAAGTCCTTGGTTTCACTAATAGTCAAGGTAAATTAAATAGAAATAGATAAATTAAATTAAGAAAACATACTCCGTGCAATCCCTCATGTAACTCCAGTCACACGGAACAGCCAGTCCTGCAGAAGGGAGCACCTTGGTCCTGAACAGCTGATCCCAGCAAGAGAGAGCAAAAAGGCAACAGGCAGAAAGGCCCAAGGGCTAAGTGCAAAATGGCAGAACAGCAAAAGGCCGAACTGACATCCAACTCCTGACAGAATGAAACTTCTGAATGGAACTAACCAAACCAGCTGGAAAACCCAAAATAACGGATGTAACAAGCCCTAAAAGCCAGCTCCGGCTTTATACTGAGCATGACGCTAATCACAGGGAATATTTCATTGATCAGCCTGCATGTAATCCAGGTGCTGTCCTGTCTGTGTCCCCTCCTGCCAATTTGCATCTGCAGCTGGATGGCCAAAGAAGCCCTTGGTTTCCCTGACAACAGCCAAGATATCTGTGAGTTCTGACATTCCTTTCATACCAAATGGGAAACACTGTAAAGCTGCTAAAAGAAAAAATTAACTCTAACCCAGGGAGGAAACAGTGTTATTATTCTCATAGCAAATCTAAACAAAAGACTGTAGTAGCTATGAAGGGGAGAGATTCAAAATGCATGAAGAAAATTAACTCAATCTCAGTAAAAACAGCACGTTTCCTCAGCCTCCACTTCACCAGGCTAAAGAAGTTTGGGTCTCTCAACATCTCCACACATGACCCAGACTGTCTCTGGCCACACGACAGCTCCTCCCCGTTCCTCCGGAATGGGGAACCTCCCACTGGGACACCCCACTCCAGATGTGACCACACCAGTGCGGAGTCAAGATGGACAATAACTGCCCTTGGCTGGGTGGCCACGCTCCTCCCAGTGCAGCCCAATGTGCTCATGGGCGTATTCCTGTTTAGCACCACTGAGAACTGACTGAACAGCCAGGCTCAGAGGGTTGTGACCAGCGGCACAAAGCCCAGCAGGAGGTACCATGAGGAGCACTGAAGGACACCATGTCCCTACCCAACATCTCCTCCCCACAGGTGTCTCTTGGGTCCCTGGAACCACCTCAGTGACAAGGGGGAGAGCACTGCCTGTATGGGGTGGAGGAGATGGGGTCTGGAATGAGGGTCCTGGGGCAGTTTCTCCTGGTTGTTCATGCAGCAACAAGCTGGGCTGGATATTTGGAGAGAGAAACTCTTCCTAAGGGCCTCCAATGGGCATGGGGATGGTCTACAGTTTCCTGCATGCTGCCTTTTCTGGTGGAGATCACAGAGGCTGCCGGCCCTTTAGAGGACCCAGGACAGGCCTTGTCCTTCCTCTGGTCACAGCTGGACCCCAGTTCTCCAGCTCGGCCCCAGCTCAGGAGCCTTGTCTAGGGGTGACTTTTGGGATAAGGTTGACAAGAGGGGTGCAAAAGTTCGTCTTAAGGACATGTGATCAGCACCAGGACTGAAGTACCAGAGCAAAATGATGTGGCTTCTGGGTGAATACTTTCTTCGGTGCAAATCCTGAAACAAAGTCCCAGACTTGCTTTCCATGCCACCCTTCACGAGCAATGATGCACTAAGAGATGGCAAGTGGGGAACACCAATCCTTCTCCAGCTACTTCCCGGGCCTGGTGAAGCACCAGGACAGCAAGGACTTCTGGCCCTGCACCCTGAACTCTGGGTATTATCTTGGGGCAGCTGAACACCAGCATTTTTCTCTCCAAGGCAATTTCCAGCCCCGGTCAGCTCCTGTCTGATCTTCCCCCCATCCCTCCTCTGATCTGGTCTGGTGCTCCTGGCCCCTTCCCTGTGCTCCCCACAGGGCCCCAACCTGGCACTGATGCTCTACAGAGCAGGTTGGCTGCAGGACCATGGGGTGACTCCACACTGGTTGTGCTGCTCAGTGAGGGACACAGATGCAACTGCATGGGCTGCACTGTCACTGAGCTCTTTCCCGGGGGTCTAAAGCTCTGGAATGGGTTCAGAGCATTTCTTGGGACTCATTGGGTTTTCTGCTCATTTTGGTTCAGTAATCCCTTCCTTGTCCTTCAGGTGCCTGCAGATTGGTGCAGGAAGATGCAGCCTATCCCATTCCCAGGGATGGAAGTAGGCTGACCATCCTGTAATTATTGAAATTCTCCTTGTTGTCCTTCTTCAAGATGGGTTTGACATCTTCCTTTCCCAAGGACCTCAGAACTCCCGTGTTTCTGCTGTCACTTTTGAAAGCACAGTCCAGAATCATGGGCAAGGGTGATGTAGCAGACAGGAGCACTTGCAATGAGCCTGTCCCAGGCAGCTGAGATGAATCTCACTCAGCCACTGAGGTTTGTTCCTGGAGTCACACACAGAAATGCCAGGGTTCCATCAGGCATCCACGTCTGAGCTGGTCTCAGGACTGTTTATGCACCCAGGGATGTTCAGAGACAGAGTCTGTCCCTTTTACACACAGAGGCAGGAGTCACAGTGGGTCTCTGGCCTCCTGTTGCCACTCCAAAGGGACGGGAGGCACTTCAGCCCTGTGGTGTGTCACCCTGCTCTGCACTCATCTGAGATGTCCCATGTCATGAGGAATGGACACGGGGACCTCAGTTCAGGGAAGAAGATCACAGTGCTGCATTCAGGTGATTTCCCATGGCGTGTTCCTCCCAACATCAAGTGACCTCAAGACCTTGTCTGTGCCACAGACCTTAGTGGAAAAACAAGGAATAATTGATGGTGTTTGTGATCACTCGCGTGCGTGTCACCTCACGTACATGATGTGTGTGCCTACATCTCATCTGTACAAAGCCAACATGGACTGCTGAACAACTCATTCAGTGTCCCACCAAGGAGGGAAGAGCAACCTCTGTGAGCTGGGGAGAGAGGCCAGGGCTGGAAAGGAAGGTTGTGAGGGGCCAGTCCATGATGAATGTCCTGAGACTTCTTCTCAAGGGGTGTCCAGTGCACATGGCACAGCCCAGCCCCTGCTCTGCTGGTCCTGCAGGTCTCTGGCAGGAGGCCTGGCTGTGAGAGGACACTGCTGTGTGCCCAGCCCTGCACACACACACTGTGCAGCTGTACCCTGCTGTTTGCATCTGCATGTCAATTCAGCATGTTCTGCAGAGAAGCTTGGAAGAAGAGCTAAACCTTCAGGCCCTGCCCATAGGAGATCACCCTTCTTTCTGGAAAGGCTGCTCTGCGGCCAGCTCTGTCACAGCAGTGCCCATGGCCTGTCCCTGCCTGTGCTCACAGGACTCACACACAGCAGGACGGTGACCAGGCTGCCAGAGCACTCAGGCCTTGCACCAACACAAGGGATGAGAAGGAGAGTGTGGGAGTGGAACGAGAACAGCTCTGGAAGGCCAAGCGCTGGTGCTCCCTGGCAGTGCTGCCAGGCTGGACTCTTTTCCCCTCCTCCCATGCACACAGGAACTGTCCCTGCAGCTCCAAACAGGCCTTGCAGGAAGGATATATATTGAAAAACAAGTCACTACAGGATGCTTTATTTTGTTTAAATACAGACAGATCATGGATCCTCATTTACACAGCCAGGGGTTATAAAAGAAAAGCAGACAGTGAATTAGAAAGGGCATGAAAATGTTATCACAATTTAAAAAAAGGCTAATAACAAGAGAAAATACAGATGGGAGGCTGGACCTGTAACTAGTTACATTAAAACTGCTATGTAGAAGGAGATGAGCAGTTTATTGCTTCAGAAAACACTAAGATATGAGTTTCCACAGGGCATCCTTGAGCTCCTGGTTCCTCATGCTGTAGATGAGGGGGTTCACTGCTGGAGGCACCACTGAGTACAGAACAGACACCACCAGGTCCAGGGATGGGGAGGAGATGGAGTGGGGCTTCAGGTAGGAAAACAAGGCAGTGGTGACATAGAGGGAGACCACGGCCAGGTGAGGGAGGCACGTGGAAAAGGCTTTGTGCCGTCCCTGCTCAGAGGGGATCCTCAGCACAGCCCTGAAGATCTGCAAATAGGACAGTATGATGAACACAAAACACATAAAAACTAAACAGGCACTAACCACAATAAGCCCAAGTTCCCTGACGGAGCTGTCTGAGCAGGAGAGCTTGAGGAACTGTGGGATTTCACAGAAGAACTGGTGCAGGGCATTGCCCTTGCACAGTGGCAGTGAAAATGTATTGGCCGTGTGCAGCAGAGCATGGAGAAACCCACTGGCCCAGGCAGCTGCTGCCATGTGGACACAAGCTCTGCTGCCCAGGAGGGTCCCGTAGTGCAGGGGTTTGCAGATGGCAACGTAGCGGTCGTACGACATGATGGTGAGAAGAAAATATTCTGCTGAAATGAAAAAGAGAAACAAAAACATCTGTGCAGCACATCCTACATATGAGATGACCCTGGTGTCCCATAAAGAATTTGCCACGGATTTGGGGACAATGCTGGAGATGCAGCCCAGGTCGATGAGGGCGAGGTTGAGCAAGAAGAAGTACATGGGGGTGTGGAGGTGCTGGTCACAGGCTATGGTGGTGATGATGAGGCCGTTGCCCAGGAGGGCAGCCAGGTAGATGCCCAGGAAGAGCCAGAAGTGCAAGAGCTGCAGCTCCCGTGTGTCTGTGAACGCCAGGAGGAGGAACTGGGTGATGCAGCTGCTGTTGGACATTCGCTGCCTGTGGGCATGAGGACCTGTGCAAGGAGGAAAAGACAGTGACGGTTTAGATGAGACTTCTCTGGGAAAAACCAAAGCCATTTCACATATGCCTTCCCCCTGCTGCACACCCCCGTGTCCTTTTCCAGACCTTCCTTCAGCTCCATGGCTGAGCCCTGGGTGCTGCTGGCTGGAGGTGCCGTGAGGAGCAGGGCCTGTGCCCGCTGGCTGCCCAGGAGTCAGCCCTGCTCTGCAGCAGGGGTCATGGAACGGGGGGCAGGGGACAGACCTGGGGTTCAGCTGTGTCAGATGGACCCGTTCCTGGTGCAGAAGGGACTGTCAGCATCTGCTCTCCTAGTGATAATGAACCAGGACGGAACAAGGCAGTTTGAGAGGCTTGTTTTTTTGCAGCTTCCTGCAACTCCCCTGGAGAGTGTTGTTGGGTGTCAGAAACCCTCAGCATTTCTGCTGCACTCAGAGAGAACAGAGCGAGTCCTGCGAGACCAGAGGATGCCTGTGGGTCAGTGCAGAGTGAGGGCAGCTGCTCTGTCCCTCTGTCTTGCTCCAGCTGCCCTGGGCTGGCACCTTTCTGAGATGGAGGCTGATCACACTGCCATGTTACCCTGAAAAGCCACCAGGCACTGCTGAGAGCAGAGGTTTGCAGGCTGCAAAAAAGGACAGGTCCATCTAAGGCAGATGTGTCCAGCCAAGGTGATGCTGCTGCTGTCCATAGGCAGAGGGGTGGTGAAGGGATGTTATAAGGCTTCTGGCAGATGTACTGATGACTCTGAGTTGCAGTTCAGGAGTCTCAGTGACTGCTTACAACTCGAGAGCTCCTTTTGCATTTATCCTTTCCTCCATCCCCCCACTCCCCAAGTCTTGGAATAGGAAACCGAAAGGACAGACTCGGGAAAGCGCCTGATCTTTGTAGTAATACCTGTATAGATCTTCTCCTTGAAACCTCCTATTGGAAGAGCAGCCCTGACCCACGGAGAACCCAGAGGCAGAATGACCCTGCCCTGCTGGGGGTCGCTCCTTCCCCCCACAGCTTCTCCCCTCAGTGTTGTTGGGATCTCCCCGGGCAGGCTGAGCGCTGACCCTGGCAGGCGGCAGAGTCCCTGCCCCGGCACAGCCCTGGGGTGCAGGGACCCTGCTCTGCAGGACAGCCCTGGGCACCCTGCAGCTGGGAGATGGCAGCTGTCGTGCCCTGTCCATGCTAAGGAACAGATCCTTCTCCTCCACTCCAGCCATGGGATCTGCCAGCTCTGGGAGATAATTGCAGGATCCTCATCTGCACCACCCTGCACCCAGAGACTTACTGTGTTAAGGACTGTGAAGATTTCTCCCCCAGTGATCTCTCAGCCATCTCACCACCCCAGACTGCGTTTCCCTCTCTGTGCTTGGCTCCTCTGTCCTCGGTGCTGCAGGCAGAGCCCTCAGCCCTGCTGCGCTTTGCAGAGGAGCTGCTCCTGGGCAGAGTTGTCTCTCTGCAGCGCTGCCGCTTGCCATGAGCTCCCTGTGTCCCAGGAGCCCAGCCCAGCTCAGCAGCACAAGAGCAGCCCATGATGCCCCTTCCTCTGTCCCCTCTGGTCTCCCTCCAGCTGTCCCTGGGGCTCCGGGGGCACATCCTTTGAAACAACCTCAAGTAATCAGTGAAGTTGATTCTCTCTCCTCTGCAGAGGCACTTCTTGCCAGCATTGTATTCTTCCTATTAGAAAATAAATCGGTAGGAGAATCAGCTTTTCCTGTCCCATTATTAGACAGAACACCAGAAAGGTTACAGCAAAGGATCTAATTTCTGCAAACTGGGGGAGGAGTATGTTCACCGGAATGAATTTAGGCATTATATTCTGGGTTTATACTCCTAGATCTAGAGAGACATTCAGCAATCTTCTGGCCATGTCATGTCTGTGCTCTGAAGCAAAGCCTTTGCACACATGGGATCTTGGACAGCTGGTACCGGGTTTCCATGGGGCGACTCAGAGGTTTCCTGGTGCCACAGCTGGGGTGGTTCAGCCCACATGTGAGGCAATGTCCTCAGCCAGGGACCTGACTGGCTGAGCTGGAGCTGTCAGTGTTGCAGACAGAGCTGTGACACGGATGGAATAAACTGCCAAGGCAGGGTGGCAGAAGTTAGTTCATCTGGTCTGCAAGGACAGCAGCCTCCAAGCACAGCAACAGTCCAGATCAAAACTCAGTCTAGACCTGTAAGGCAATTCAAGGGCCCTATAATGAGCTGTTACTACTGCAGGAACAGTTAAAGGAGAAACAAAGACACCGTGTGGGTACTGATTAATTTAGTAAGGGAGAGAAGTGATATTCTCTGTGTCTCTGGTCCTCCATCTTCACCAGCAAGTTCTCCCAGGCCTCTGTGGCTGGAGGCAGAACAACCAGCAGTGGATGGGGATCAAGCCAGGGGTCACTGGAACCAACACAATCCTTTCCAGTCTATGGGACAGGAGGGGCAGCATCCCAGGAGCTGAGACAGCAGGACCATGTCACAGTGAGGCCACTCTCCACCTTCTTGGAAAGCTCATGGAGACTGGGGGGACTCCCTGACCACTGGCAGCTCTCACACATCATGTGCACTTTTCAAAATGGCCAATGGTTGAGTGCTGTGGTTTGCTTGCGGGGTGAAAATAAAACCGTGGCAGATGTATTGTTAACTCCCTCTTCCACCCCTTCCCCCTTCAGCCCCTCCCTCTCCCCTCATCCCACTAAGGACAGGCAATTGGGAGGAGGAAGAAGGACAGAGACAAGAGAGTTGGAAAAATTAAAAATGTTTTACTAATGCTACTAATATGAAATAGAGAAAATAATACAAAATATACAAAACCAATCTTGAAAGTCCCGGCAACTGCTCCGGCAGATGTGGGGCCGGCACCCGAAGTCCTGGGCTGGACACTGCAGCCAACCGGAGCTGGATTCAGTCTGTCACTAGCCCTCAGTTTGCAGGGACAACTCGCAAGGTCCTCTCCCCGTGCTGGCCATAAGGAAAACAGGGACGAGATCCTCGTGATCCCCCACTTTTATATGAAGTATGACGTTAATGGGATCGAATACTTTAGTTGGTCAATTTTCAGTTCACCTCCTGCTTGCACATCTCGCGAGATGCATCATTATCAATGACCTTGCATTCCATTGCTATGTCTACCAAAACATGTATCTAACTTTCAGGAAAGCTGCAGTTAGTAAGAAGACTTTAGATGACAGGGAAATTCACTAAAAGAGAAACTTGTTTCTGATAAAACCAGGACAGTGAGCAGGGTAACTAAAGGCTGTGTCCCAGAGCATGTCCACCCTGACCCCATTTCTGGGTGTGTGAAAGAGAAGGTGACAGGGTTTACCCAGGGCAGGTTGTCCCTGTCCATCCTCTTTGCTCTCTGTGAGGAAAGGACTGTGTTGCTGGATGCGGGGAGAACATTGATGGTCCGTTACCTGAAGTCAGCAAGGCATTCAGCATCATCCCGTGCAGTATTCTTCTGTATAAGGTAGGATAAAACCCTGAGTAATCTGGTCTGACCCTGCTTTGAGCAGGAGGTTGGTCAAGACACCTCCTGAGATCCCATCCAGCCTGAATGATGCTGTCCTTCCTTCCTCCTCATATTTTCAATTTAGAGAAATCTCTCAGATTCCGTCTGATCACAGAAATACATCACATGAGGTGCAGGGCTACTTTAAAAGTACCCAAACAGGCCTGACAACAACTTCTGCACCCTTTTCATTTGCCCAAACCCAAGTTCTTCTTTTTTGCTATACTCATGCCCAACTTGTTAACCCTTTCAGAGCAGGTTGCTCAAGAGGTGTCAGCATCCATGTACAGAGCCTGTACATCAGACAGATATCAAAGCCACCATTACAGACATGATGACGAAGCACTTGACAAGCTCCTTGAACCCAGGAATCAGCATGTCTTGTCTCCTGAGATGCCATTGAACACCTGAACTTTAAGTGAAGAGTATGTGAGGTTTTTTTTGTGCATCCTGGCTGGTCTCATGACCCATGTGGTGCTTCAGGCTGTGAAGAGAATCAAAACCAGCCATTTGACTGGGGTAGTTCCATTTTACATGGTGTCACGCAGGGCAGATGAAGGAGCTCAGAAGTCCAGAGTCTGCTGCACAGTTGGGACTTTTGAGAATGGAAATGCAGGTAACAGTGTTGTGTCAGTGCACACTACATAAAGATTCTGGCTTCCTTTGTGCCTTCTTGCTGACCTGGGATCTGTTCCTTGGCCTTCTTTGTCTCAAAAAGAAACTATTCTCCTATGCCACCTCCACCTCACACCAGGGAAAAAAAAGGAGAAAAGTTATGAAAGAAGCATGATTTGGGGGTAATTCTGTCCAAGAGGTGTACTCTTTATACAATAGAAAAAAAAAAGAGAGAAAAAGCATTGTTTTAAGAACTTCTCTCAAGACAACTACTGAGGTGTAGTAGATGTTTTGAAAAGCAAGAATGACTGTTAGGAATGAAACTAAAGACTTTTAGTTAATCATCATCATCAGTGAGAATAAGGAGTTCCCTGTTACTGTTATTAGTGGTAGTACCACTGTTCTAAAACATCCTTCAGAGCATCTCGATTTTTCCTGGGCTCCAAAGCTCAGCCTGCTCAGATTTTGGAAGGATTGCTTCAAACCCCTGTGACCCAAATCTCTACAACAGTCTTTCCTCAACAGTCTTTTACCCCAGGAAGGGTAAAACTTCCAATGTAGGCACCAAACCAGTGCCCAACCTGCCTGGATAGCCAGGAGAGCTGTGCAAAGCAACAGCCGCACTCAAGGGGAGTTGGAGGTGATGGGAATTGAAATGGTTTCACCCCAAATCATAGAATCATGGCATCATAGAATCATTTAGGCTGGAAAAGACCCTTAAGAACATGGAGTCCAACCATAAATCAAACACTGCCAAGGCCACCACTAAACCATATCCCTAAGTGCCACATCTCCACATCTTTTAAATAATTCCAGGGACGGAAGCTCAAATCTTTAGCTGGCGGGACACCATTGGCTGCAGTTAGACATAAGATACTTGTCATGCCTGTGAGTTCAGACCTCGCTGGCAGAATGTCTCACAGCCCTCACTGAGGAGAGCAGGGTGCTGGGGGGATGGGAGCACGTTTCAGTTTCCCAGGTCCCAGGACAGAGCCCAAACCATCCTTCCCTTCAACTCTCCCATCCAGTTTCTTGAGATGCAAAGTTGGTGGGCCTTCTGTGGATAGTCATGTGTAAAAGGCGTGAATAATCCTTCAAGTGTTTGTGTACTTTGTCTAGGAATGCCAGTTTTTAAAGAAAAAAAAAAGTTTAACATGCTTACATTTAAATATCTGTAACATAGTACTCTGCGTCTGTGGTAGCCCCTCCAATGACAATTAAATAGGTATTTGCACTATAAGACCATACCTCATCCACAAGTACACATCTAAGTGGTTCAGATGAAGGCTGGTTTGGCAAAAGTCACCCTTTGTGTCCCCAGGTGCACGGACACTGCTCATGTGCCTCTGCAGAGAGTGGCAGAAGCTGGATGCCCTTCTCAGGACAGACTCCTTCTAGGAGAGACACAGGGGTAACTCATCAGGTCTTCATGGCAGTTCACTCAGCATCAGTTTTGACATATTGGGTGCTTCCTGTGACTACCCTTTCTGCACAAATGATCATAAAAAGACACCCATTTAGTAAGCCATGGTCATAAAGGGGCTGTTATGGACAAGAAAGCTCACCATGAACTCTGGGGTGAGCGAGGAAGTTTATAATAAGCACCAGGAAGAACCAAAGAGCTCAAGGCCTCTTCTGAAGAGCGGGAGGCCCTGAGCAGCAGAGATTGGCCATGTGTAGGTGTGGGAGAGGGACAGGGCATGTCAGGGAGAAGCAATGAGATGGCTGATGGTTTAGTGAACCCTTACAGCCATGTCTGAGCCCAGGAATGGAAAGCAGTTGTTGTCTGCAGGTGGAGGAGGAATAGGAGCAAGACTTTCCTGGGAATATGGAAGGAAGGAAGAAAGGCCTCTCTTGGGCTAATCATATATGGCAGTGACATTTCCATCTTGTGGGCATGGCTGTGCCTGGGAGATGGGGAATGGCTGCTGCTGGGGGGGCTGTGCTCAGGCATGGCCCATGAGCTGACCTTGCTCTGCTCCACTCTTACACTGCCCAGTCCTGGATGGACCTCAGGAAATATCCATGAACCTGGTGGATGCATGAACATCCTGGAGTGATGGGATATGGATCCAAATAGAGGATTCAAGCAAGTTTGAGACTGGGACATTGAGGTGATTGGTGACCATTGCCAGGGGTATAAAAGAAGATTGATGCGTTGTGAAGAACTCACAGGCATTTCCAACTCCACAGAAAACCAGAGCCTTGCAGCTAAAACAACAGCACTTGACATAAAACCCACCCCCAAAACACCAAACACTCACACTGACCACACGAAAAGCCTTGAAAAACATTTGAGAAAAATCTACCAAGTCCCAGGGTTCAGGGCTCAGCCATTCTGGTGATAAACAAGCATCAAGGGCTGACAGGGCATCAGAGCCACCTCCACATTGCCCTCACCACCTGTAACCAGTGTCTCCAAGTCTTTCCTTCACCAGCCTCCAGGGACAGGGACCTCGACTGGTTGTTTCCTTCACAGCTGTGTCAGTGCTGGCCCTTCATGGGGTCCCAAGCACCCTCAGAAACTTGAGTTCCACTTCTGCCTTTCACTTCATCAGAGGTTTGTTCATTCCTTCAGCAGCTGCAGTTCAGGATCACGGCAGCAGAGGGCCCATTAACATCCAAAATGCCCTTACAAGCCAAGGCTCTGTGCATCATTTTCCTAAAGGCTTCAAGTCTGGTCTTGATGATTAGGGAGATTTCAGGAATAGCCAAATAGAGAGCATTTCCATAATAAAGAAGAATAAATCAGTATTTCTTCTATTGTCTTTGCCCCTCTCCCTCCTCCCCGTTTCCCAAAGAGGTGGTATCTTATTGATCTGGAGCATTTTCTGATGAAGACAAAACAATATGTGTAGGAAAGTGGGTGCCTGATGCACCACTTGAGTGAGGAGACATGCCAGGACAGCTCAAGAGGAATGACACTCCTCTGGAGCACAAGGCTGTCCTGCAAGGCTTCTCAGATTTCCTGAGCTCCTTCACCCTTCAGACAGACTTCCATGTCACCACCTGTATTGGCTGCTGTCCCTCAGTATGTCAAAGTCTTCTCCTCTGGAGCCCACCAGCCTGCGCTCTGCTGCTGGCCTTCCTCCCTCCCCTCTGGTGCCTGGAATCCCACTGTTGCCTGGTCACCACAGCCAAAGTGGACACTGATGTTCACATCCCTCACCAGCTCTTCTTTGTTTCCCAGTTCCAGATCCAGGTGAGCATCACCCTTGTTGTCCCACCAGGCAGCCACGTTAAGCAGTTGGCCCAAGATCTTCTGGACTGTTGATACCCACTGCTTTGCCTGGCCAGTGAATGCCAGGGCAATGACAGTTCCCTATACGAACCTGCTCATTTACTGGTGACTTCCTCAGGTTGCTGACAGAAGATCTTTTCCATTTCTTCTCCATGATCAAGTAGTTTGTAACACCCAACACATTGTCACCGTCTACTGGGTATACATGGCAAAGTCTTGTAACTGGGGATGAGTGTGGGTGTGCTACAGTTGTCACCTCTCTGAGGAGACAACGGGAGTTTGACCGGCATCAGGCAGAGCCAATTTCAGCTGGCTCCAAGATGGACTCACTCCTTGCCCAGTCTGAGCCACTCAGTGATGCTAGCAGCAGCTCTGTGATATTGTATTTGAGAAAGGGTAAAAAACGCTGCACAAAAGCAGGTGGGAGAGAGGAGGGAGGAAATCTGAGAGAAAAATTGCTGCAAACACCAAGGTCATATCCCATGGGACCCAAGCAGGTCCCTCAGCAGGCCAAAGCCTGCTCTCCTGAAATCCTGCTCTTTGCCTTGTTATCATCTTCCAGGAGCCTCAACGCCACTTTCCCAGCCCTGACTGTTCCATCCCTGACCATCCCTTTCTGGTTTGTAAGTGTGAAGTCCCACAGGGCACCTCACCTCACTGACTCCTCAGCCACCCGTGTCAGGAAGATGTTGTCCATGAGCTCCTAAACCCTCCTGGATGGCTGGTACCTTGCAGCTATTGGGATATCTTAGGTCTGCCACGAGGACACGGCCCTGGAAACATGAGGCTTCTTTCATTTGTCTGAAGGAGGCCTCATCTAATTCCTTTTCCTCATCAGTGAGTCAGTAGCTGATGTGCACCCACCACAACATTGCCCATGTTGTTCTGCCCTCTCACGCTGACTCCTCAACTTTCAGCTGATATTCTCTGTCCCCAGGCAGAGCTCCACACATTCCTGCTGCCGTCCCACATGAAGGGAAACTTCCCCTCTAAGTCCAGACCTCTGGCATTACGAGCACTAGCCCCCCAAGACCGCAAAGTTTCTCCTGCAGGTGGTATTCGTAGTGTCCTGTAACTGCTCATGATGTTATCTTGGGATAGACGCTCTCATCAGGATAAACCGTCTGCATGTAAACACTAACAGCTGGAGCTTCTTCTCTCCTTGGCTGTGGCTGTTGTCTCCACCTCTGCTGCCTGTGAGGAGACACCTTGTCCTTACAGCACAGGGGCCTCATGGCCTCCTTGTCCCCAGCCAGGAACCTGGGAGGTGTGGGACCATAGTCCTGCCCTTGGCCTTGCACAGCCCCACATCACACTGTCCCAGGAAGGGCCCTGGGCAACGTGGGAGGGACAGGATCTGCCTTCCCAGGGCTGGGGGTCAGGGCTTGGCCCTTTGGTTAATGAAACACGTCCACGTTTACTGATCATCAGAGAGAACTTCACCTTGCTTGTCTTGACCTGCCATCTCTGCCTCCAGTTTTCTTCTCTAACCAGACCCTGGGGTCATTTCCTCAGTAGTGTTCCTCAGTGGGACCCATTAACATTACAAGAAACTTTATAGTTTGAATATGACTTGGACTTCGTGAGAGGTTTCTTCAGCTTCCTCCAGGGTCTGAAGTTCATGGACTCAGCAGCAAACCCACCAGAGGGGTCATTAAAGCGCCTTGGGCTGCTCCTGTGCTGCTGAGCTGGGCTGGGCTCCTGGGACAGAGGGAGCTCATGGCAAGCGGCAGCGCTGCAGAGAGACAGCTCTGCCCAGGAGCAGCTCCTCTGCAAAGCGCAGCAGGGCTGAGGGCTCTGCCTGGGGATCTCAGGGAGACGAGCAAGGCAGAGAGAGATAAAAGGTGGTCAGGATGGGGAGGATGACTGAGAGCTCACTGGAGGAGAAATCTTTGCAGCCCTTGCCATGGTAAGTCTCTGGGTGCTGAAAATGCAGCTGCAGCTCCTGGAGGCATCTCCTCAAGTTAGCACAGGCACAGCTTGAGGGATCTGTAAGGAGGGGGCTCTTGTCAGGCAATGTTGAACAGCTGTGAATATTGCAGACCACCCAGGGGTGTCCAGGGCTGTGCTGCAGAGCAGGGTCCCTGCACCCCAGGGCTGTGCCGGGGCAGGGACTCTGCCGCCTGCCAGGGTCAGCGCTCAGCCTGCCCGGGGAGATCCCCACGGGGCTGTGGGGAGAAGCTGTGGGGGGAAGGAGCGACCCCTATCAGGGCAGGAAAGGTGCTTCTGCTGTTAAGGGGGTGCTGTGTGGATCAGAGCTGCTCACAGCTCCAGATCACCCCCAGGATTTTTCCAAGTGGATGCCTCAAGCAGAAGATCAATGCAAGGATTACCAGAGAGATAGGGAGCTTTCCTGAGCCTGTCTTTTCAGTTTCCTATCCCGAGGGTTGGGGGGTGCAGGAAAGGAGAAAATGAAGATGAGCTCTCATGCTTAAACAAGTCACTGAGAGTCCGGAACTGCAACTCAGAGTCACCAGTACATCTGCCAGAAGCCTCATAACATCCCTTCAGCTGCTGTTCTGCCTCTGCACAGCACCAGCATCACATTGGCTATACCCGTCAGTCTTACTCTGACCTGTCCTTTTCCCCAGTCTGTGAACAGGAAGATGCCCCCAGGCAGTGCCCTGTGAACAGGGAGGATCTGTAGGGCCAGGGTGAGGGCACAGAGGGTGGGATGGGGTCTGTGAGCATTGACAGGGAAGAGACATGGACAGGGAAACACCTCCCAGGGGGAAAATCTCGAGGAAGCAGGGAAATGATCAGAAATGAGAGGAAACTAAACCTGGAATTGTTATCAGAGGGAGAACACAGAAAACTCCGTATGATCCCCGCAGTGCAGATCCCTCCTCTGAGCAGCCCCCTCGCCTCCTCTCCCACCCAGCAAAGCCTCTGCCCTCAGGGCCGGGGGCTCCAAGGCATGAAGCAGCTCCTGTGCAGCCAGAGCTCCAGTTCCCTCTGCAGAGCACAGGGGCTGAGAGCAGCTGCCCGGCAATGCTGGTGTGTGGGAGGTGGCTGCACAGCTGGGGAAGGGTGACGCTGTCTGAGTGCCCAGCTGCCTCTGCCCTGGCCTCTCTCACACCCACCCTCACCGCAGTTTCCTTCTTAATCCACTGCTCTGGGTCACTGTTGGTGTGATCTGGTTCTTGCTGTCAGGCTCTCTGGGGATGGGAGTTTCAGCTGCAGAGTCACAGCCTGATCTTGTGGGTCCTTTCCTGCAGCTGTGTCCATGGGAACACGTGTCCCAGCTTTGCTCTGCCCTGTGGGGCTGTGGGCAATGCAGTGTGTGGGGCTGGGGAATGAGCTGAGCCTCCCTGAATCAAATACCATCATTAGGACCCTTGGCTGTCTCTTTGAGGTTTGCTTCCAAGCTGTGAGCTTCCCTCCAGGCCCCAAACCTGTCCTGTAGCACTTTAGCATATCTGAATTCCCCATGCAGAAGTGCAGAGATGCTATGATGGAAGAAATGCTGTTTGGTTTGTGAAATGAGCCGTGTGTGTCCTGGGATAGAAGTGGGGTGCTGAGACCTTAGAAAACGGTGAGACATGTCATGGTCTGAGGTTGATCCCTCTGCTCTCAGCAGTGCCTGGTGGCTTTTCAGGGTAACATGGCAGTGTGATCACCATCTCAGAAAGGTGCCAGCCCAGGGCAGCTGGAGCAAGACAGAGGGACAGAGCAGCTGCCCTCACTCTGCACTGACCCACAGGCATCCTCTGGTCTTGCAGGACTTGCTCTGTTCTCCCTGAGTGCAGCAGAAATGCTGAGGGTTTCTGACACCCAAGAACACTCCCCAGGGTGGGAGGGGAGAAGGAGCTGTAGAAACTCCAAACCTCTCAAACTCAGTTTCTCAGGTCTGGGGGTATAGATGCTGGCAGTCCCTTCTGCAGCAGGAGCGGTTCCATCTGACAAAGCTGAACCCCAGGACTGGCCCCTGCCCCACCCCATCACACAGGCTCAGGCTGACTCCTCAAGAGCCCCTGGGCAGAGACCCTGCTCTTCATTGCACACTCATCAAGCACCAACCAGGGCTCCAGCCAGGACGTTCTCCTGGAAAAAAAAAAGGGTCTCTTTGTGGGAGGGTCTGTGGGAAATGGCTTTGGTTTTGCTCAGAGGAGTCTCATCTAAACTGTCACTGTCTTTTCCTCCTTGCACAGGTCCTCATGCCCACAGGCAGCGAATGTCCAACAGCAGCTCCATCACGCAGTTCCTCCTCCTGGCGTTCACAGACACACGGGAGCTGCAGCTCTTGCACTTCTGGCTCTTCCTGGGCATCTACCTGGCTGCCCTCCTGGGCAACAGCCTCATCATCACCACCATAGCCTGTGACCAGCACCTTCACACCCCCATGTACTTCTTCCTGCTCAACCTCGCCCTCCTCGACATGGGCTGTATCTCCATCACTGTCCCCAAATCCATGGCCAACTCCCTCTGGGACACCAGGGCCATTTCTTATATTGGATGTGCTGCACAGATATTTTTGTTTCTCTTTTTCATTTCAGCAGAGTATTCTCTTCTCACCATCATGTCCTACGACCGCTACGTTGCCATCTGCAAACCCCTGCACTACGGGACCCTCCTGGGCAGCAGAGCTTGTGTCCACATGGCAGCAGCTGCCTGGGCCACTGGGTTTCTCAGTGCTCTGCTGCACACGGCCAATACATTTTCACTGCCACTGTGCAAGGGCAATGCCCTGGACCAGTTCTTCTGTGAGATCCCCCAGATCCTCAAGCTCTCCTGCTCACAGTCCTACTTTAGGGAAGCTGGGCTTCTTGTGGTTAGTGTCTGTTTATCATTTGGGTGTTTTGTGTTCATTGTGGTATCCTATGTGCAGATCTTGAGGGCTGTGCTGAGGATCCCCTCTGAGCAGGGACGGCACAAAGCCTTTGCCACGTGCCTCCCTCACCTGGCCGTGGTCTCCTTGTTTGTCATCACTGCCATGTTTGCCTATCTGAAACCCCCCTCCATCTCGTCCCCATCCCTGGACCTGGTGGTTTCTGTTCCGTACTCGGTGGTTCCTCCAGCAGTGAACCCCCTCATCTACAGCATGAGGAACCAGGAGCTCAAGGATGCCCTGTGGAAACTGATGACTGGATTTCTTCCGAAGCTATAAACTGTCTCTGTCTTCTTCTACATACGAGTTATAGTCTAACTCATTGCAGGTTCATCCTGTGTGCAGTATTTTTTGTTTCTAGTTGTGTTTTTCTCTTATGATAATACTGTAATTCCATTTTTAGTTCACTGCCTGCTTTTGTTTTCTCACTGAGTGTCTGTGTCCATGAGGAATCATGCTCCCTGTGTTTAAGCAAAATAAAGGGCTCTCTGGCAAACTGTTTTCTGCTGACATCCGAACTCCAAGACCTTTTTCAAGCTGCAGGGACAGTTCCTGTGTGCATGGGTGGAAGGGGAAAGAGCTCTCGCTTGGCAGCACTGCCAGGGAGCACCAGCGCTTGGCCTTCCAGAGCTGTTCTCGTTCCACTCCCACACTCTCCTTCTCATCCCTTGTGTTGGTGCAAGGCCTGAGTGCTCTGGCAGCCTGGTCACCGTCCTGCTGTGTGTCAGTCCTGTGAGCGCAGGCAGGGACAGGCCATGGGCACTGCTGTGACAGAGCTGGCCTCCGTAACAGGACTTCTATAAAGGAAAGTGATGTTCATAGGGCAGTGCCTGAAGGCTTATGTCTTCTTCAAGTTCATCTTCAGGACATACACAAGAAAGCAGCCTGCAGGTGGAAACAGCAGTGTAGAGATAAACAGTGTGTGTGTGCAGGGCTGGGCACACAGCAGTGTCCTCTCACAGCCAGGCCTCCTGCCAGAGACCTGCAGGACCAGCAGAGCAGGGGCTGGGCTGTGCCATGTGCACTGGACACCCCATGGAAGCTGCCCCAGGGCATCGTCATGGACTGGCCCCTCACAACCAACATTTCCAGCCCTGGCCTCTCTCCCCATCTCACATAGGTTGTTCTTCCCTCCATGGATGGACATTGAATGAGTTGTTCACTAGTCCGAGTTTGTATTGTAGAGATGAGATGTAAGCATGCACATCATGTACATGAGGTGACATGAACGCAAGTGAGTACAAACACCGTCAACTATTCCTTTGGTTTCCATGAAGGCCTGTGGCACAAAAAAGGTCTTGAGGTCACTTCATATTGGGAGGAACATCCCGTGGGAAACCACCTGAATGCAGCACTGGGATGTGCTTCCTTGAACTGAGGTCCCCGTGTCCATTCCTCATGACGTGGGACATCTCAGATGAGTGCAGAGCAGGGTGACACACCACAGGGCTGAGGTGTTTCCCATCCTTTGGGAGTGGAACAGGAGGCCAGAGAGACACTGTGACTCCTGCCTCTGTTTTTAAAATGGACAGACCCTGTCTCTGAGCATCCCTGGGTGCAGAAGGAGTCCATGAGGCCAGCTCAGATGTGGACACCTGACAGAACCTGACATTTCTGTGTGTGACTCCAGGAACACACCCCATTGGCCCAGTGAGATTCATCTCAGCTTCCCTGGATAGGATCATTGCAAGTGCTGCATTCTGGCACATCAACCTTGCCCATGATTCCAGATTGTGCTCTCAAAAGTGCTAGAGAAACCAGAATGCTTTTCACTCAGATTGTTAGTAGGAAATATGTTTGACAAATTTGAACAAGGTGAGGAAGTGAGATGGGTGCCTATAGCCTGTGGGAAAGAGAGGCAGGTGTAGGACTGTGTAGAGCACACTTCAGTCTTGGTCAGGTCCTGGGTGCTAAGGAGGGGGATGGATGGGTGTGGTATTATGAGGTCAGTTGTGTCTCGGTAACTCATAATCCAGTAAGCAGCGTGTGGCTGTGAAGGGGACAGTGGGGTCAGTTCTGTCTCTGGAGGTGACAGCCCAGCAGCAGGAATGTGGCTGGGAAAGAACCTCTGCCAAATTACCCACAGCCCCTACCCAGGAAGAGGCCTTGGAGACGGGCTGTCATGTCCATCCCACCTGAGTACATGATGGCACAGCAGCAGGGACATGGTCGTGTCTATCAGAGAAGCTGAAAGGTCAGCAGCACTCATGGGATTTAGAAGATCATGGTGAGGTTACTTCTTTCTGGTGAGGTGAAACACCACAAGAAGCCTAATGGGTTGGGTTCCCAGCTTGAAGGGCAGTTTCTGAGATGGTTGAGCTTTCCTTGATAGCGGGAAGAAGTAGAAGAGAGAAAAAAAAGTCAGAAAGTGCAACTTGGAAGATGGAGACTGGATATCAGGAGGAAGAAATGTCACTGGAAGGGCAGTGCTGTGGTGCAAGAGGTCACCCAGAGGGAGCTGGATCAGCCCATGGTTTGTGTTCCAAAGAGCAGCCAGTGAGGGTGCAGACACATCAGTGAAGGTCCAGAAATGCTGGGGTGAGAGCAGGTGGGGAAGCAGATGGCTGTCTGCAGTCTGCAGGGAAAGAGGGGCAGGTGTAGGACCGTGTAGAACAGCCTGTGATGGAGATGGCAAAGGGCACTGGTGAGGCTGGAAGGGACCAACAGGACCCAGGTCTCTGTCCCCTTGGCCATGGCAGTTGTCTCTACCACTGAGGCCCAGGAGAAGACATGTTGTCGTCACGGCACTGGGGCCTTGTTGCCTCCTTGCAGCCCCATGGGGAAGCTGGAAGTTGTTGCACCAGTGTTGTCCTTCCCTCGGCCTTGCACACCCACATCCCACGGTCCCAGGAAGAGCCCTGAGCCGTGTGTGAGGGGCAGGATCCCCCTTCCCATTGCCTGGAGGTCATGGCTTCTCCTTTCTGCTTCAGAAAGCAAACCAAGGGGTTTCTCACCATCAGAGCTGAGGAAAACACTAAAAGGAGACCTCATGGTGGCTACAGCTTCCTCACAAGGGGAGAAGGAAGGGTAGGTACTGAGCTCTTCTCTCTGGTGACCAGTGACAGAACCCAAGGGAATGGCAGGAGGATGTGCCGGGGGAGGGTGAATTGGACATGAGGAAAAGGTTCTTCACCCAGAGGTGCTGGACACTGAACAGGCTCCCCAGGGAGGTGTCACGGCCCCAAGTCTGACAGTGATCAAGAAGAAACGGGACAACATCCTCAGACACACGGTGTGAACTGTGAGGTTGTCCTGTGGAAGGACAGGAGTTGGACTCAATGATCCTGGAACACAAGAGGTTCCACTTCAATATGAGAAGAAACTTTTTCAGAATGAGGGTGACAGGGCCTGGAACAGGCTGCCCAGGGAGGTTGTGGAGTCTCCTTCTCTGCAGACATTCAAAACCCGCCTGGTTCCTCTGTAACCTCACGTGGGTGTTCCTGCTCCAGCACGGGGATTGGACTAGATGATCTTTTGGGGTCCCTTTAAATCCCCAGCATTCTGCAATTCTGTGATTCTGTGATCCTTGTGGATCCCTTCCAACTCAGGACATTCTATGATTCTATGAAATACTAGGTCAAAAGTCTATGTTTTCATTGTACAGATGAGTTGTAAACATACACATCATGTGCATGTCCACTGTGTGCATGTGATAAAATAACCCAAGGGAGCACAAATGCTATCAGCTCTTCCTTGGGGTGCCATAAAGGTCAGTGGGAGAGAGATGGTGTTGAGGGATCTCTTCCAACCTGCGTTATTCTAGGATTCCATGAATCTTTTCTTGGAGAGCTCTTTCATGTCAGAATAGACAGAGGAAGAAGAAAGAAAAAGAGGCAGAAGCCGAGATATAAAATGCCCCAGTGTAAATACAGCAGCTCCTCTGAGGAACGTTTCTCCACTCAAACCCTTGATAGGAAATCTATTAGATACATTTGATGAAACCAGCTTAGTTTTACCTGCTCACACACTGGAGCACAAGGAAGGCGATGGCTGGGTACGATGTCATGTGCTCAGCTGTGTCTCAGGAACTCACAGCCCAGTAGGAAGCCAATGGCTGTGGAGGGGACTGTGAGTCACTTGTGCCCCTGCAGGGGACAGGCCAACAGCAGGAACAGGGCTGGGAAAGGACTGGGAGGTCACACATACGAGACGAGCAATCGGGCCCAATCAGCATGGCTTTATGAAAGGCAGGTCCTGCTTGACCAACCTGATCTCCTCCTGTGACAAGGTGACCGGCATAGCAGATGAGGGAAAGTCTGTCGTGGGGGAGTGAATCCGCCACACAGGCTGTGGATGTTGTGCACTTAGACTTCAGTAAAGCCTTTGACACCGTATCCCACAGCATCTCCTGGAGAAGCTGCAGCTCATGGCCTGGATGGTGTATCTGCGATGGATAAAGAACCGGCTGGAGGGCCGGGCCCAAAGAGTTGTGGTGAACGGAGCCAAACCCAGTTGGCGGCCGGTCACTAGTGGTGTCCCCAGGGCTCAGTACTGAGGCTAGTTCTGTTTAATCTCTTTGTCAATGATCTGGATGAGGGGATCGAGTGCACCCTTAGTAAGTTTGCAGATGACACGAAATTGGGTGGGAGTGTTGATCTGCTGGAGGACAGGAAGGCCATACAGAGGGATCTTGCCTGACTGAGGTCAATTGTATGAGGTTCAACAAGGCCAAGTGCCAGGTCCTGCACTTGGTTTATAACAATCCCCTGCAACACTACAGGCTTGGGGAAGAGTGGCTGGAAAGCTGCCTGGCGGAAAAAGACCTGGGGGTGTTGATTGACAGGTGCTGAACATGAGCCAGCGTGTGCCCAGGTGGCCAAAAGGCCAATGGCCTCCTGGTGTGCATCAAGAATAGTGTAGTGGGCAGAACCGGGGCAGCGATCATCCCCTTGTACTTGGTGCTGGTGAGGACACAACTCGAATCCTCAGTTCGGTTTTGGGTTCCTCACTGTAGGAAAGACCTTGAGGTGCTGGAGTGAGTGCAGAGGAGGGGACAAGGCTGTTGAGGGTCTGGAGCACAAGTCTTCTGAGGAGCAGCTGAGGGACCCCGGGGTGTTTAGCCTGGAGAAAAGGAGACTGAAGGGAGACCTTTTTGCTCTCTACAACTACCTGAAAGGAGGTTGCAGCATGGAGGGTGTTGGTCTTCTCCTGGGTAGCAAGTGATAGGATGAGAGGAAATGGCCTCAGCTTGTGCCAGAGAAGGTTCAGAATTGATATTGGGAAACATTTCTTCATGGAAAAGGTTGCGAAGCAGTGGAACAGGCTGTCCGGGGAACTGGTTGAGTCACCATTGCTGGAGGTGTCTAAAAGATGTACAGATGCGGTTCTTAGAGTTTAGTGTAAGAGTTGGGTTATGGTTGGACTCGATGATCTCAATGGACTCTTCCACCGGAAATGATTCTATGATTCTATGATCCTTTCTGGAATATTAATAGCTGATAGTTCAGCTCATGACTTGTTTCTGGGATGTGTGCTTTTAAGCTCACAACTTCCAGTGTCTCTGACAGGGCAGCGGAAGGCACCTAACTGGAACCCTAACTGTGAGATTCCCTCTGCTGAAGGACCTTTTTGGGTTTTGATTTCGCCACCTGGAAGCCCCTGGGAGCCCTTGCGAGAGTGGCGGACGTGGCGTGGGCGTTAACACAGTGATGGCGATCACACTCCCACCCCTCACCTTGAAAAAGCCTCAGGGACAGCAGTTCCTGTGTGAGGAAAGGCGGAGGGAGCTGGGGCTCTTGAGCTTGGAGAAGAGGAGACTGAGGGGTGACCTCATTCATGGGGATCAATATGTGAAGGGTGAGTGTCATGAAGATGGAGCCAGGCTCTTCTGGGTGACAACCAGTGATAGGACAAGGGGCAATGGGTGAAAACTGGAACACAGGAGATTCCACTTAAATATGAGAAGAAACTTCTTCTCAGTGATGGTAACAGAGCCTGGACCAGGCTGCCCAGGGAAGTTGTGGAGTCTCCTTCTCTGCAGACATTCCAACCCACCTGGACACTTTCCTGTGTAACCTCATCTGGGTGCTCCTGCTCTGGCAGGAGGATTGGACTGGATGAGCTTTCAAGGTCCCATCTGTCACAGTCCATCCGGTGATACGCTCGTGATGGTTCATTTACCCTGATCTCGAAGCGCAAAATTAAGGCAACCAAAATGCCAAGTGGTTATAATTCAATCAAACAGTGTTACTTTATTATTTTGATTATAAAGCGGCACACGATAGAGAGAGTGGAGAAAAAGGAAAGGAAAGAAAGGGGGAAAAAAAAGGGTTGGCTACCACTACGAGATGCAAAGGCGTCCCTCTGGTCTCGGGTGTCGTGAGAAGAGTCCTGACGGTTCTCCGTTGTGATCCGTGATCCTTTGGTGGGGAGAGATCAGCGATGTCCCGTCGGGAATCGTCTTTCATGCTTCTTCACCCCGCTTTGCTCCCATGGATTGAGGCCAATCTCTGCCTTTGTTTCGCAATCCAGGCTGAACTGCGCAGGCCTGAAGAGTCCCCTCTTCGCTTGCCAGAACCCGTCTGTGCCTGCATCGCCTCGGTTCAGGGGTCTCTTACTGGTCCATTGGGTGACCTCAAGACCTTTGGAGAGCCTCTGCGCATGCTCTTCTTCACTGGCCTTAGTAGCAGGGAGGAGGTGGGGGCAAGTTTGGCTGAGGCAGCAGGTGAAAATCCATCTTCTGCACAGCAGCTATTGTCCCCAGGTGGGAGAGACCTGTAGAACACAATTCCTTTTAGGAGGTGGGGGCAAGTCTGGCTGCGGCAGCAGGTGAAATCTGTACAGCAGCCATTGTTAACCTGTAGCCCCCGGGTTGGAGAGACCTGTACAACACAATTTTTTTCGTCAGGCCTCTCTCCAAGTCATTGTCCAATTCTTTCTATCAGGACATCTGTTCTCCAAGTCCCTGATGGCGATGTTCAGGCAAGTACTGTTCTTCGGACCGACTCTTACACCTTCCAATCCCTGATTTCTGTGATTCTGTGAGATGGAGGGGCCAGGAGAGGGAGATGTGAGGAGATGGATGGGTGAGGAGATAGAGACACCAAGAGAGGGAGGGTCGGGTGGGTGGTGGGTGAGGAGCTCGGGATGGACAGATGGACAGAGACACCAGGAGATGGAGGTGGAGATGGAGATGGAGATGGAGGTGGAGATGGAGATGGAGATGATGGAGATGGAGATGGAGATGGAGATGGAGATGGAGATGGAGGTGGAGATGGAGATGGAGGTGGAGATGGAGATGGAGATGGAGATGGAGGTGGAGATGGAGATGGAGATGGAGATGGAGATGATGGAGGGACCAGGAGGTGGGTGAGAAGGTGGGGATGGACAGATGGACAGATGAGGGTGGAGACACCAGGAGATGGAGACGGAGGGTCAGGTGGGTGGTGGGATGAGGAGATGGAGGGATGGCCATGTGGAGGGATGGATGGTTGGACAGATGGATGATGGACAAGTAGACACCGTCCAACCAGATGCCCCCTGCTGGGCCCTCCGCTCACTCACACGTCTTGTTGGGCAACACCAACTTCCTGGTGGCCCCAAAACGGATCCAGATGAACTTCCCTGGGAGAGCAGCAGTGGACACTGCCCCTGGCAGGCCCCGCCCACAGACCCCACCCACAGGCCCCACCCCTTCCACTCACCAATCAGGAGGAGTTGGCAGGAGATGTTAGGGTCTTGTGTTTTCCATCCTCCAGATGAGGTTGGATGAAGTTGGGAAGATGTTTGGGGGTCTCAGTCGGGGTTCAACATCCTCCAGGTGGGACAAAGTTGGGGAGATCTTGGAGTCTTGGAGTTCAACGTTGTCAGCGTGAGGTGGGACAACACTGGGGGAGATGGTTCATGTCTTGGGTTCTCCATCCTTCCAGGGGAAGAGGGATGAATTTGGGGAGATGTTTGCGGGTCTTGGTTGGGGTTCAACATCCTCCGGGTGGGACAACACTGAGGGAGATGTTGGGGGTCTTGGAGTTCTCCACCGGCTAGATGAGGAGAGATGAAGTTGGGGGAGATGGTTGGGTCTTGGGTACTCCATCCCCCAGGTGGGACAACACTGCGGGAGATGTTTTGGAGTCCTGGGTTCTCCACATTCCAGATGAGGTAGGACAAAGTTGGCAAAGATGTTTGGAGTCTTGGTTGGGGTTCAACATCCTCCAGGTGAAGAAGGCAAGAAGTTGGGGAGGTGTTTGGGGTCTTGGGGTTCAATATCCTCCAGGTGGGACAAAATTGAGTGAGATGCTGGGGTTCAACATCCTCTGGATGACGTGGGACAACACCGCAGGAGACGTTTGGTGTCTTGGGGTTCTCCACCCTCTAGATGAGGTGGGACAATGTTGGAGAGATGTTTGGGGTCTTGGTTGGGGTTCAACATCCTCCATATGAGGTGGGGTGAATTTGGGGAGATGGTTGGGGTCTTGGGATTCTCCACCGGCTAGATGAGGTAGGACAAAGTTGGAGAGGTGTTTGGGGTCTTAGGTTCACTATTCCCCAGATGGGACAACATTGGAGGAGATGTTTGGTCTCAGCTGGAGTTCAACCTCCTCCAGGTGAGGTGGGGTGAAGTTGGGGGAGATGTTTGGCCTTCGTTCCAACATCCTCTAGATGAGGTGCGGTGAAGTTAGGGAGATGGTTGGGGTTGAACATCCCCAGGTGAGGAGGGGGTAAGTTTGGGGAGAAGTTTTGAGGTCTTGGAGTTCAATACTCTCCACGTAAGGTGGGATGAAGTTAGGGGAGATGTTGAGGTTCTGGTTGGCCCAAGGGGTCCAGACATGGGACATCGGGGCCTGGTGGCACAATGGAGCTGGAGATGGGACATCATAAGTCTTAGTGTCCCCAAAGTGTCCACGAATAGGACATCCTGAGTCTTGATGGCTTCACAGGGTCCAGGGATGTGACATCTTGGCCTGGGTGGCCCGAAGTGTCTGAGGATGGGACATTCTAGGTCTTGTTGGCCTAAGGGGTCCAGGGATGGGACATCCTGCTCTGTGTAGCCCAGAGGATACAGGGATGGGAAATTTTGGCTCTTGATGGCCCAAGGGGGCTGGAGATGGGACAATTTGAGTCCAGGGATGAGATATCCTGGGTCTGGGTGTCCCAAGTGGTCCAGGGTGGGACATCTTGGTCTTGGTGTCCCAAGATGGTTGGACATGGGACATCCTGATCTCGGTAGCCGAAAGGGTCCAGAGACGGGATATCCTGGGTCTTGGTGGCCTCACAGTGTCCAGGGATGGGACATCTAGGCCTGGGTGTCCCAAAGTGTCCAGGGATGGGACAGTTTAGGTCTTGGTGGCCCAAAGTGTCCAGGGATGGGACATCCTGGCCTGGGTGGTCCATGGGTTGGGGCATTTAACATCTTGATGGCTCAAGATGGCTGCAAATGGGACATCTTGAGTCCAGAGAAGGGATGTCCTTGGTCTTATTGTCCCCAAAGTGTCCAAGGATGGGACATCTTGGGTCTTGGTGGTCTAAGGGGGCCCCGGATAGAACCTTTTCGGTATTGGTGGCCCAAAGTGTCCAGATATGGGACATTTTATGTCCCGGTGGCCTAAGGGTTCCAAGGATGGCACATCTTGCGCTGAGTTGCCCAAGATATCCAGGGATGGGAAATTTTGGCTCTTGACGGCCCAAGGGCACTGGAGATGGGACATTTTGGGTCCAGAGGTGGCACAACCTTGGTCTTGGTGGAGCAAGGGGGCTGGAGATTGGACATTCTGCATCTTGGTGGCCCAAAGTGTCCAGCGATGGGAAATCTTCGGTGCAAGATTTGGACATCTTGGCCCGGGAGCTCCAGGGGCCCAAGGGTTGGGACATCCTGGGTCTTGGTGGCCCCAAGAGTCCAGGGATGGGACATTTTGGGTCCAGAGATGGGACATCTTCGCTCCAGGAAAGGGACATATTGGTCTCGGTGACCCAAGGGGTCCAGTGATGCGATATCTTGTTCTTGGTGGACCAAGATGACTGGAGGTGGTACATCCTCGTCTTGATGGCCCAAAGTGTGCAGGGATGGGACTTCTTGTGTTCAGGAATGGGACATCTTGGCCTGGGTGGTCCAATGGGCCCAAGGGTTGGGACACTGTAGGACTTGGTGGCCCAAGATGCCTGGAGATGGGACATTTTGGGTCTTGGTGGCTTAAAAGTTCCGGAGATGGGACATCCTGCATCTTGATGGCCCAATGTGTCCAGGGATAGGACATTTTGTGTCCAGAGATGGGACGTCTTGGATCTAGGGATGGGACATCTTGGTCTCAGTGGCCCAAAGTTTCCAGGGATGGGGCATCGGAGCTCCGAGATGGGTCATTTTGGTTCACAGTGGCCCAAGGAGTCCAAAGATGGGACATCTTGGTCTTGGTTGCCCAAGATGGCTGGACGTGGGACATCTTAGGACTTGGTGTCCCCAAAGGGTCTAGGGATGAGACATCCTGGGTCTTGGTGGCCTCACAGTGTCCAGGGATGGGACATCTAGGCCTGGGTGTCCCAAAGTGTCCAGGGATGGGACGTTTTAGGTCTTGGTGGCCAAATGTGTCCAGGGGTCTGGGATTGGACATTTTTTATCTTGGTGGCCTAAGGGTTCCAGAAAAGGGACATCCTGGGTCTTGGTGGTTCAAAGTGTCCAGGGAATTGGCATCTTGGCCTGGGTGGTCCATGGTTTAGGGCATTTAGGTATTGGTGGCTCAAGGGGGCTGGAGATGGGACATATTGTGTCCAGAGATGGGACATACTGGGTCTTGTTGCCCCAAAGTGTCCAGGGATGAGACATCTTGGTCTCTTTGGCCTAAGGGGTCCAGGGATGGGACATCTTGGCTCTGGTTGGCCCAAATGTCCAGGGATGGGACATCCGGGGTCTGGGATGAAACACCCTTGCTCTCTGTGGCCCAAGGGGTCCAGGGATAGGACATTTTTGGTCTTGGTGGTCTGAGGGGTCCAGAGATGGGACATTTTAGGTCTTGATCACCCAAAGTCTCCAGGGACGGTACATCCGGGGTCTGGGATTGGACATTTTATGTCTTTGTGGCCAAAGTTGTCCAGAGATGGGAAATCTTGGTCTGGGTGGTCCAAGGGGGCTGGACATGGGACATCTTAGGACTTGGTGTCCCCAAAGGGTCTAGGGATGAGACATCCAGGGTCTTGGTGTCCTCACAGTGTTCAGGGATGGGACACCTTGGCCTGGGTGCTCCAAGGGGTCCAAAGGTTGGGACATTTAAGGTCTTGGTGTCCCAAGATGGCTGCAGATGAGACATCTTGGGTCCTGAGATGGGACAACCTGGGTCTTGGTGACCCCAAACTGTCCAGGGATGGGACATCTTGGCCTGGGTGTTCCAAAGAGTCCAGGTATGGTACATTTTAGGTCTTGGTGGCCCAAGGTGGCTAGAGATGGGACATCTTGGCCTGGGTGTTCCAAGGATGGGAAATTTTGGGTCTGATTGGCCCAAAGTGTCCATGGATGGGACATCTGAGTCTGGGATGGGACATCTTGGGTTTTGGTGGCTCAGTGGGTCCAGGAAAGGAACATTTTAGGTCTTTTGGTGGCCTAAGGGGTCCCGAGATGGGACATCTTGGCCTGGATGGCTCAAGGGGGCTGGAGATGGGACATCTTACAACTTGGTGTCCCCAAAGGGTGCAGGGATGAGACTTCTTGGGTCTTCATGGCCTCACAGTGTCTAGCGTTGGGACATCTTGGCCTGGATGGTCCAAGGGGGCTGGAGATGGGACATCTTGGGTCCCAGGATGGGACATCCTGCGTCTTGGTGGCCCAAAGTCTCCAGGCATGAGACATCTTTGATCCAGGGATGCGATATTTTAGGTCTTGGTGGCCCAAAGTGTCCAGGGATGGGACATCTTGATCTTGGTGGCCCAAGGTGGCTGGAGATGGGACATCTTAGGACTTGGTGTCCCCAGAGTTTCCAAGGATGGTTCATCCTGGGTCTTGGTGGCTTCATGGGGTCCAGAGATGGGATATCTGGGCCTGGGTGGCCTAAAGTGTCTAGAGACGGGACATCTTGGATCCAGGGATGGGACATTTTAGGTCTTGGTCCCAGAGTCTCCAGGGAGGGGATATCTGGTGTCTGGCATGGGACATTCTGGCTCTCGGTGACCCAAGCGGTCCAGGGATGTGACATTCTAGGTCTTGGTGACCTAATGGGTCCAGGGACAGGAAATTTTACCCTGAGTGGCCCAAGGTGTGCAGGGATGGGAAATTTTGGCTCTTAGGGGCCTCACAGTTTCCAGGGATGGGACATAGCAGCAGCAAGAGCGGCTCTGCTAGCGGCACCGGCCACGGCAGCGTTTCCAGCTGCGGTGACATCTCCTCTTTCACCAGGACCGGGCCATGGCGGAGTGGCCACCTCCCTGTCCTGCCAGAGGATGCAGCTCTGCACCCCCGGCCCTGCTTTTAAAGGGGTGCCTGGGCAGGGCCCTTTGTGACATCACCAGTGACATCACAATGCCCCACTGTGGCAGTTGCACATCCCTCTGAGATCCAGAGCCTTCAATGGGGCAGTCGATGGCTCCTTAGCACCTTTTGTGCCCCACTGTGCCTGTCCCCACGTACACACCAGGGTGGTACCAAGGTGCTGACAGTCACATCCTCCCCTGCCCCGGGCAGGCTGACTTCACCTCCCCCAGCTGAGGGGGCAGGACGGCTGGGACCCTCAGTCAATTGACAGGGTCCTCAGCAAAGGAGGTGCCCAGAGAAGCTGAGAAGCTTCTGGACTATGTTGTAATATCCACAGCCTGTCACGTCCCACCCTTCAGGTATGAGTGCAGAATGGAGGGAATGGAGGTTCTCGTTTTCCTGTTCCTGGGAGAGTTTCATCCTTGGTGGAGAAGGGAGCTGAAGGTGTAACGGGTAGGACTTCTTTCATGCTCTGTGAATGTTCTTTTGCATTATGCCACCTTGATACCAGTTTACTCAGTTTATCAAGGGGTAAGTACGCCCTCCATTATATCTCCAGGAACTCCCTTTTAAATTCCCAAAACCCACCATTGTTGTCGCATCTTAGGTTGTTCCCCCTTTCCTCTTCTAATATGCGGATGCTTCTTTCTCGCAGCACTGGTAGCAGCAGCAGTACTGGTAGAAAGGGGCAGATTCTTGACTTCAACATGACAGATTCCTCTCGACCTTGCTTCTAGGATTTTTACAGGGCCATATTTCCTATTATAATGTATCAATTCTTGTGCTGCTTCCCCCCACGTCCACACCTTTTTAGTATTTGGTTGGTTGGGGGAAGTCGGGGCAGGGGTGAACAGTGAATCAATGGCAGTGTCAGCTCCATCCCTCTGGCTCCCGCTTCTGGTACCCTGGCTTCTGATCAAACCTTCCAATCTTTCTACTGGGGTCATCAATGCGATTGTCCTTTGAAGGTTTAAGTGTCTCTGGAAGTCCCCTTCTCAAAGGAGTCATCATGTCTGGACTCATTGCCAGCATCATTGAGGATTCACATTCAGAAATCAATTTTCTTTCATGTATGATTTGCAAGCAGGCTGCTTTGTGTGCACTTTCTAGCAATTGATCAGGTGTGCCGGTGATTGCCAGGGACTCTCCTCTATCTAAAGGGTTTAGCCCTCCAGCCCAATAAGCAGCTCGCTGGGTTAGGGACCACGGGGCACATCTGTCACCAGTTGTTAAGAAAACTCCATGTCCCCAGTAACCATTAGCTTCCTGTTCACTTAACTGAATTTGGTCTCCCCCAGTTAGGGATATGTGCCACACGTGCTCCGTTTCAGATTCTTTAGGGGAGGCGCCCATACTCTCTCTTTAGCTTGGCCAGCTTGGTGGCAGTGTAAGGTGTTTGCTTAGTTGTAATATAAGGGTCAGTATCCTCTTCATTTGCATGAAAATATTCTGTTTTCACTAAGGGTCTCACGTGTGGGTATTCCTCATCACTTTGCTAAAAGTGTGTAGAGCGAGTCTCGATCTTTCCCTAACCAAGAATCTTGATTATCAGCCTTTTCAGTCATTCTTTTTATGAAGGGGCCAAACCCACTTCGGTAAGGCACAACTTAGTTATACAAAAGCACAGCAACTGCTGTGTCACCCTTCTCTTTCCCGAGTGGTTGGAGGGGACAAAAATCTGCTACGGGAAGGCTCAACTTAGTTACGCAAACACACAGGATTGCCCCTTCACTCTCCCTAGCGGACAATTCTCATCAACATGAGAACAACACCCATTTTTGCACTTTGAGATCCCAGAGACAGAGCCCTCAACTCAAGTTTGGAGTGCTCAACACCAAGGCATGTGTGGTGTGCAAAAAAACTGAATCGCCCCCCTTACTTTCTGGACACCTATCACCTTATCGGGTGTAGGGCCAGGTGTGGCTGGAGCGAAACTTTCTTCCCCTGTTACAGACCAAACAGTACCTGCACTCCTCTGTATTCTCAGAATCCTGTCCGTGACACCAATTTAATGTCACGGTCCATTCAATGATGGACTCGTGATGGTTCATTTACCTTGATCTCGAAGCGCAAAATTAAGGCGACCAAAATGCCAAGGGGTTACAATTCAGTCAAACAGTGTTAACTTTATTATTTTGCCCGTAAAGCGGCATGCAATAGAGAAAGTGGAGAAAAGGGAAAGAGAAAAAAAAGGGGGAAAGAGGATTAGCTACCACCGCGACTCCACAGGCGTCCCTATGGTCTCAGGTCCCAAAAGCAGCATCCTGCCAGTCCTCCGTCATGATCCATGATCCTTTGGTGGGGACATCTCAATGATGTCCAGTTGGGAATCGTCTTTTACGCTTCTTCACCCCTCCTCTCTCCCGTTGATTGAGGCCAATCACCGCCTTTGTTTCGCAATCCAAGCCTAACTGCGCAGGCCCGAAGAGTCTCCTCTTCGCTTGCCAGAACCCGTCTGTGCCTGCATCGCCTCGGTTCAGGGGTCTCTTACTGGTCCGCTGGGTGACCTCTAGACCTTCGTCAAGCCTCTGTCCATGCTCTGCTTCGCTGGCCTTAGTAGCAGGGAGGAGGTGGGGGCAAGTTTGGCTGAGGCAGCAGGTGAAATCATCTTCTGGACAGCAGCTATTGTTACCTGTAGCCCCAGGTCAGAGAGACCTGTACAACACAGTTCTTTTCCTCAGGGCTCTCTCCAAGTCCTCGTACAGTTCTTTCTATCAGGGCATCTGTTCTCCAAGTCCCTGATGGTGATGTTCAGGCAAGTACTGCTCTTCAGACCGACTCTTACAGGAGGCCATGGAGAACACACAGCCAGGCTCTTCACCATGGTGTGTGGTGGAAGCACAGAAGAGAATGGGTGGAAGGTGAGAGAGGTTCAGCCAGGACATAAGGAAAAGCTTTTTCCCCAGGAGCTCAGCCAAGTGCTGTCTCAGGTCACCCAGAGAGGCTGCACAGGCTCTGTCTTTGCAGGTTTTCAAACTCTGATTGCATCAAGGCTTGAACACCTTGGTCTGACCCAGTTTGTGACAGGTTGGACTGCAGATTCCTGAGGTCCCTTCAACCTCACTTCTCATATGATCCCATTGTGATGTTGGGCTCTGTTTCTAACTGGTCAGAGCAGACGATTATGGGCCATGAATCCACCTGTGCTGGAGGTGACCATCTAAACCAACATCTCAACCAGTGAACCAGTCAACAGCTCAGTGTGACTCGCTCTGGGCAAAGTGTGAGGAGTCCTGGGCAGAGAAGGTTTAGAGGGCATGGGGCGCTATGCAAGACACAAAATGATCTTGGCTTAATACCTGTAGGCCCATCAGATGTCAGTTAATGTCAATGAAAATTAAAATAAGAAGAACTGAAGACAAAGATCCAAAGCAAAGGAAGGTGTCAACATACTTTACTTTATTTTTCTTTTTTTCTTTGGGAGGGTTTCTTTTCTTTGTAAAGGAAAGAGTTTTCCAGAACTGGGAATGGATTTAGGACACAAATGTCTTCAGCTCCAGGGACACAGACACCTGGTGCCAGTGTAGATGCCCCGGGAACCCCTGCCCAGGCTCCACTGCATGGCAAGGTGCTCTGGTCTCCCCCAGGTCCTCTGTGATAGATGCCAATACCAGGCCAACACCTCAGGTGCACTGGGGCCCCGAAAATGGCACTGACTGTTTATGGTGAGACAACTGATGACTGATGTCTGCCTGGAAAGCTGCACTTTGTTGTTGTTGGTGGTGGTTTGGTTTGGTTAGGTTTGGTTTTTTTGGGGTTTTTTGGGTTTTGCTTGTTTCTTTTGTTTGTTTGTTTGTTTCTGGGGGTTTTTGTTTGGTTGGTTTTTAACATATTAAAACAAAAATTCCACAACAAACAAAAAAACACCCTCCAGAAACACAAAAAAATGCTAAACAGTGAATTACCAGGAAGTGTACTAAGGGTAGGAAAAGAAATATTGGTCTTCTCCTGTACTTTTATTTCCAGCACTCTATTATTTCAACTCCCTCGTCATTCAGGAGTTTCCACCTCTCCTGATTAAATGTCCATGTCAAAGGACAACTTTCCAGCAGACTGTCTGGACATTTGCCCTTCCCAGTGCTCTCAGGTTTCCTCCTCCACTTGCTCTTTGGTCACTCAGTTGCCTCTGAACTGTCTGGTTTCTGATTTGAGCTTCAGGGAGTTACAAACTTGCCCCATTCTTCAGAAGTCTAATTAACATGGTAGTTAATGTGTTAATTGTGTTTATACCTATTCTTTCTTATCTCTCTGTCTAAAACAGTTCCTGTGTGGATGTCCCGTGTGGATGGTGGACCTCATTAGATCCAGCTTACACACACAGTTGAGGAAAGTGGTTTAGTGTTTATGAAATTGTGTAGTGTTTACACAGCAGAGCAGGTGGGAGCTGGTGTGCAGGAGCTGCAGCATCCACCTGCAGAGCTCAGTGCAGAAGTCTGATGTGAGGAAAAGTGATGCAAGTCCCAGGTGGCCAAGGAGGGAACGGGCAGACTGGGGGTGGGGGGTGAGCAGCAAGGGTGTCCATACAGTGTCCAGCCTCAAGGGACTGTTCTCCTGCCTGTCCAGATGGCTTCAGGAGACCCTCTGGATCAATGTCCATTGCAGAATGCTGCTGTCACTTCTTCTACACACTGAAAAATGACAGAAAATACCCTTGAAAGAAAAAACCCTCCTTTATGAAATCTTTGAAATCTTCATCAGTAAGTGTCCCATTGAAACCTCTCCAGTTAGTTCTACAAGTCTTGAAGATGTGAAGAAAATTACAGAAAGAAACATCGATCGTTATGGCTTTCTGTGTTTTAATGAGCCCGATGGCATATTTGGTGCTGAGTCCATGAACCTCAGATACCAAGGACAGACTGAAGAATCTCCTCAAGAAGTCCAAGTCAGAAGCAAAGCCCAAAGTACCTTGAAGCATTAATGGGCCCCACTGAGGGCTGTTACTGACAAAGCCTCCCCAGGGACTCGTTAGAGCAGATAATTGGAGGCAGTGATTGCATCAGGCAAAGGCAAAGTGCAGCAGCTCTGATGCTGAGAAAACCCTTGGTTTGTTTGATGAAGGAGGATGGCCAAGCCTTGAGCCCCTGCCCCTGGAAAGGGAGATCCTGTCCCTCACGTGTGTCTCAGGGCTCTTCCTGGGGATGTGGGGATGATGCCCAGTGCAGGACAATGGTGTGACACTCCCTGGGGGGTGCAAGGAGGCAATGGGGTGCCATGGCCATGGCAACCATGTGTCTCCTCTTCGGCCTCGCTGTCAGGGACATCAGCCATAGCCAAGGGGACAAAGACATTGTGACTTCCAGGGACATCCAGCCTTGCCAGCGCCCTTGGCCATCTCCACCACAGTCCATCCTACACTGTCCCAGGCCTGTGGCTGTTTCCCCACAGGCTGCAGACACCCCATGCGCTTCCCCAGCTTGTTCTCACCCCGGTGTGTCCCCACCTGTGCTGCTGTCTCTCCATCGCCACCAGCTGTTCCTTGAAACACAAAGCCATGGCTGATCCAGAGTCCTTCTGAATAACCACAGCACTGTGCTCAGAATGACATTTCTTTGTCCTGAGGTCCACTCTGGACCTCCAGAGCTGCAGTTTCTGACGGTTTTCCTTTCTCATGTTGTTTCCCTCTACCAAAAAAAAAAAAAACCAAACCCAAAAAAGTGCCATCATCTTGGAAAGTGATTTTCAAGATTTCTGAAGCTACTAGTACTCTTTCTTGTCATGGTTTTACCACAGCCACCAACTAAGACCATGAGAGCTGCTCATATCCTGCTCCCAGTCTCCAAGTGAGATAAGGGAGAGAACTGAAGGGGAAGGGAGAAACTTGTGGGTTTAGAAAAAAAAAATAATAAGACAATAAAAACACTACTTACAATAAAAACACTACTTACACTACTTACTTACACTACTACAATAAATACACTACTACTACTAATAGACTAGAATATACATAAAGTAAAATATATGATACTCAGTGCAATCCCTCACATAACTCCAGTTGTGCCAAACAGACAGCCCAAGAGAAGGGAGCGCCCTGGTCCTGAACAGCCGATCCCAGCAAGAGAAAGTAAAAGTGCGAAAGGCCCAAGGGCCAACTGCAAAATGGCAGAACGGCAAAAGGCCAGACTGACATCGAACTCCTGACAAAATGAAACTTCTGAATGGAACTAACCAAACTAGCCAGAAAACCCAAAGTAACGGATGTAACAAGCCCTAAAAGCTGGCTCCAGCTTTAGACTGAGCATGACGCTAATCACAGGGAATATTTCATTGATCAGCCTGCATGTCAATCCAGGTGCTGTCCTGTCTGTGTCCCCTCCTGCCAATTTGCATCTGCAGCTGGATGGCCAAAGAAGTCCTTGGTTTCCCTGACAACAGCCAAGATATCAGTGAGTTCTGACATTCCTTTCATACCAAATGGCAAACACTGTAAAGCTGCTAAAAGAAAAAATTAACTCTATCCCAGGGAAGAAACAGTGTTATTATTCTCATAGCAAATCTAAACAAAAGACTGTAGTAGCTATGAAGGAGAGAGATTCAAAATGCATGAAGAAAATTAACTCAATCTCAGTAAAAACAGCACGTTTCCTCAGCCTCCACTTCACCGGGCTAAAGAAGTTTGGGTCTCTCAACATCTCCACACATGACCCAGACTGTCTCTGGCCACACGACAGCTCCTCCCGGTTCCTCCGGAATGGGGAACCTCCCACTGGGACACCCCGCTCCAGATGTGACCACACCAGTGCGGAGTCAAGATGGACAATAACTGCCCTTGGCTGGGTGGCCACGCTCCTCCCAGTGCAGCCCAATGTGCTCATGGGCATATTCCTGTTTAGCACCACTGAGAACTGACTGAACAGCCGGGCTCAGGGGGTTGTGACCAGGGGCGCGAAGCCCAGCAGGAGGTACCATGAGGAGCACTGAAGGACACCATGTCCCTACCCAACATCTCCTCCCCACAGGTGTCTCTTGGGTCCCTGGAACAACCTCAGTGACAAGGGGGAGGGCACTGCCTGTATGGGGTGGAGGAGATGGGGTCTGGAATGAGGGTCCTAGGGCAGTTTCTCCTGGTTGTTCATGCAGCAACAAGCTGGGCTGGATAGTTGGAGAGAGGAACTCTTCCTAAGGGCCTCCAATGGGCTTGGGGATGGTCTACAGTTTCCTGCATGCTGCCTTTTCTGGTGGAGATCACAGAGGCTGCCAGCCCTTTAGAGGACCCAGGACAGGCCTTGTCCTTCCTCTGGTCACAGCTGGACCCCAGTTCTCCAGCTCGGCCCCAGCTCAGGAGCCTTGTCTAGGGGTTACTTTTGGGGTAAGGTTGACAAGAGTGGTGCATAAGTTTGTCTTAAGGACATGTGATGAGCACCAGGACTGAAGTACCAAAGCAAAATGATGTGGCTTCTGGGTGAATACTTTCTTCGGTGCAAGTCGTGACACAGGGTCCCAGACTTGCTTTCCATGCCACCCTTCACGAGGGATGATGCACTAAGAGATGGCAAGTGGGGGACACCAATCCTTCTCCAGCTACTTCCCGGGCCTGGTGAAGCACCAGGACAGCAAGGACTTCTGGCCCTGCACCCTGAACTCTGGGTATAATCTTGCGGCAGCTGAACACCAGCATTTTTCTCTCCAAGGCAATTTCCAGCCCCGGTCAGCTCCTGTCTGATCTCCCCCCATCCCTCCTCTGATCTGGTCTGGTGCTCCTGGCCCCTTCCCTGTGCTCCCCACAGGGCCCCAACCTGGCACTGGTGCTCTACAGAGCAGGTTGGCTGCAGGGCCATGGGGTGACTCCGCACTGGTTGTGCTGCTCGGTGAGGGACACAGATGCAACTGCATGGGCTGCACTGTCACTGAGCTCTTTCCCGGGGGTCTAAAGCTCTGGAATGGGTTCAGAGCATTTCTTGGGACTCATTGGGTTATCCGCTCATTTTGGTTCAGCAATCCCTGTCTTTTCCTTCAGGTGCCTGGAGATTGGTGCAGGAAGATGCAGCCTATTCCCTTCCCAGGGATGGAGGTAGGCTGACCAGCCTGTAATTATTCAAATTCTCCTTCTTGTCCTTCTTGAAGATGGGTTTGACATCTTCCTTTCCCAAGGACCTCAGAACTCCCGTGTTTCTGCTGTCACTTTTGAAAGCACAGTCCAGAATCATGGGCAAGGGTGATGTAGCAGACAGGAGCACTTGCAATGAGCCTGTCCAAGGGAGCTGAGATGAATCTCACTCAGCCACTGAGGTTTGTTCCTGGAGTCACACACAGAAATGCCAGGGTTCCATCAGGCATCCACGTCTGAGCTGGTCTCAGGACTGCTTATGCACCCAGGGATGTTCAGAGACAGAATCTGTCCCTTTTACTCACAGAGGCAAGAGTCACAGTGGGTCTCTGGCCTCCTGCAGCCACTCCAAAGGGACGGGACGCACCTCAGCCCTGTGGTGTGTCACCCTGCTCTGCACTCATCTGAGATGTCCCACGTCATGAGGAATGGATACGGGGACCTCAGTTCAAGGAAGAAGATCGCAGTGCTGCATTCAGGTGATTTCCCATGGGGTGTTCCTCCCAACATCAAGTGACCTCAAGACCTTGTCTGTGCCACAGACCTTAATGGAAAAACAAGGAATAATTGATGGTGTTTGTGATCACTCGCGTGCGTGTCACCTCACGTACATGATGTGTGTGCCTACATCTCATCTGTACAAAGCCAACATGGACTGCTGAGCTACTCATTCAGTGTCCCACCAAGGAGGGAAGAGCAACCTCTGTGAGCTGGGGAGAGAGGCCAGGGCTGGAAAGGAAGGTTGTGAGGGGCCAGTCCATGATGATGTCCTGAGACTTCTTCTCAAGGGGTGTCCAGTGCACAGGGGCACAGCCCAGCCCCTGCTCTGCTGGTCCTGCAGGTCTCTGGCAGGAGGCCTGGCTGTGAGAGGACACTGCTGTGTGCCCAGCCCTGCACACACACACTGTACAGCTGTACCCTGCTGTTTGCATCTGCATGTCGCTTCAGCATGTTCTACAGAGAAGCTTGGAAGAAGAGCTAAACCTTCAGGCCCTGACCATAGCAGATCACCTTTCTTTCTGGAAAGGCTGCTCTGCGGCCAGCTCTGTCACAGCAGTGCCCATGGCCTGTCCCTGCCTGCGCTCACAGGACTCACACACAGCAGGACGGTGACCAGGCTGCCAGAGCACTCAGGCCTTGCACCAACACAAGGGATGAGAAGGAGAGTGTGGGAGTGGAACGAGAACAGCTCTGGAAGGCCAAGCGCTGGTGCTCCCTGGCAGGGCTGCCAGGCTGGACTCTTTTCCCCTCCTCCCATGCACACAGGAACTGTCCCTGCAGCTCCAAACAGGCCTTGCAGGAAGGATAGAATGAAAAACAAGTCACTACAGAGCCATTTATTTTGTTTAAAGGCAAAGAGAGCATGGCTCCTGATTTACACTAGTGGTTATGAAAGAAAAGCAGACAGAGAATTAGAAAGGGGATGACAACATTATCACAATAAAAAAACAATCAATAACATATAATACAGATGACAGGCTGGATCTCTAATTAGTTACATTACAATTCCTATTCAGAAGCAGACGGGCAGTTTATTGTTTCAGAAAACAGTAAGATATGAGTTTCCACAGGGCATCCTTGAGCTCCTGGTTCCTCATGCTGTAGATGAGGGGGTTCACTGCTGGAGGTACCAATGCGTATAGAACAGACACCACCAGGTCCAGGGATGGGGAGGAGATGGAGGGGGGTTTCAGGTAGGCAAACACGGCAGTGCTGACGAACAGGGAGACCACAGTCAGGTGAGGGAGGCACGTGGAAAAGGCTTTGTGCCGTCCCTGCTCAAAGGGGATTCTCAGCACGGCCCTGAAGATCTGCACATAGGACAGCACAATGAATACAATACATAGAAAGAATATAGAGGCACCAAATGTAAGAAGCCCAAGTTCCCTGAGGTAGGCATCTGAGCAGGAGAGCTTGAGGATCTGGGGGATTTCACAGAAGAACTGGTCCAGGGCATTGCCCTTGCACAGTGGCAGTGAAAATGTATTGGCCGTGTGCAGCAGAGCACTGAGAAACCCAGTGGCCCAGGCAGCTGCTGCCATGTGGACACAAGCTCTGCTGCCCAGGAGGGTCCCGTAGTGCAGGGGTTTGCAGATGGCAACGTAGCGGTCGTAGGACATGATGGTGAGTATATAACACTCTGCTTCTATCAAGAATGTAAACAAAAAGAGCTGTACAGCACATCCTGTGTAGGAGATGGCTCTTGTGTCCCAGAGGGAGTTGGCCATGGATTTGGGGACGGTGATGGAGATGGAGCCCAGGTCGAGGAGGGCGAGGTTGAGGAGGAAGAAGTACATGGGGGTGTGGAGGTGCTGGTCACAGGCTATGGTGGTGATGATGAGGCCGTTGCCCAGGAGGGCAGCCAGGTAGATGCCCAGGAAGAGCCAGAAGTGCAAGAGCTGCAGCTCCCGTGTGTCTGCGAACGCCAGGAGGAGGAACTGGGTGATGGAGCTGCTGTTGGACATTTGCTGTCTCTGGGCACAGGGTGCTCTCGTAGGAGAAAAAGTCAGTAACAATTTAGTGGAGACTTCTCTGACATAAACCAAAGCCATGTCCCACAAACCCTCCCCTGTGAAACACAGATACACTTTTCTTTTTCTACAAGACCTTCCTTCAGCACTGTGGCTGTAGCCCTGCTTGGTGCTGGCCGAGTGTGCAACCAAGACAAAAGGGTCTCTACCCATGGACTCTTAATAAGTCAGCCCAACTCTGCAGATTTTGGCTTGGGCAGGGCTCAGTCCTGAGGTTCAAATTTTTCAGACTGATAATGCAGTCTGGCCTGTCGGGATTATAAGTGATAAAGAAAAGGAATTGTAAAGGCATTTTAAAAGTCACAGGTTTTTTTACAGTTTCACCACCGTCTCCCCTGGAGAATGTTCTTGGACATCAGAAATCCTCAACATTTCTGATGCACTCAGGGAGAACAGAGCAAGTCCTGCGAGACCAGAGGATGCCTGTGGGTCAGTGCAGAGTGAGGGCAGCTGCTCTGTCCCTCTGTCTTGCTCCAGCTGCCCTGGGCTGGCACCTTTCTGAGACGGTTATCACACTGCCATGTCACCCTGAAAAGCCACCAGGCACTGCTGAGAGCAGAGGGACCCACCTCAGACCATGACGTGTCCCACCCTTTCCTAAGGTCTCAGCACCCCATATTTAGCCCAGGACACACACGGCTCATTTCACAAACCAAACAGCATTTCTTCCATCATAGCATCTCTGCACTTCTGCATAAGCAATTCAGATAATGCTAACGTGCTATAGGACAGGTTTGCATCCTGGAGGGAAGCCCACAGCTTGGAAAAAAAACACTCAAGGAGACAGCCAAGAGTCCTAATGATGGCATTTGATTCAGGGAGACTCAGCTCATTCCCCAGCCCCACACACTGCATTGCCCACAGCCCCACAGGTCAGAGGAAAGCTGGACACGTGTTCCCATGGACACAGCTGCAGGAAAGGACCCACAAGATCAGGCTGTGACTCTGCAGCTGAAACTCCCATCCCCAGAGAGCCTGACAGCAAGAACCAGATCACACCAACAGTGACCCAGAGCAGCGGAGCAAGAAGGAAACTGCGGTGAGGGTGGGTGTGAGAGAGGCCAGGGCAGAGGCAGCCGGGCACTCAGACAGCGTCACCCTTCCCCAGCTGTGCAGCCACCTCCCACACACCAGCATTGCCGGGCAGCTGCTCTCAGCCCCTGTGCTCTGCAGAGGGAACTGGAGCTCTGGCTGCACAGGAGCTGCTTCATGCCTTGGAGCCCCCGGCCCTGAGGGCAGAGGCTTTGCTGGGTGGGAGAGGAGGCGAGGGGGCTGCTCACAGGAGGGATCTGCACTGCGGGGATCATACGGAGTTTTCTGTGTTCTCCCTCCCATATCAATTCTGAGTTTAGTTTCCTCTCATTTCTGATCATTTCCCTGCTGCCTGGAGATTTTCCCCCTGGGAACAGTTTCCCTGCCCATGTCTCTTCCCTGTCAGTGCTCACAGACCATCCCACCCTCTGTGCCCTCACCCTGGCCCTACAGATCCTGCCTGTTCACAGGGCACTGCCTGGGGGCATCTTCCTGTTTGCAGACTGGGGAAAAGGACAGGTCAGACTAAGGCTGACAGGTATAGCCAATGTGATGCTGGTGCTGTGCACAGGCAGAGCAGCAGCTGAAGGAATGTTAATGAGGATTCTGGAACATGTAATGATTAATTGGAGTTGCAGTTCAAGAGTATCGACTTGTTTAAGCATGTGAACTCATTTTCATTTTATCCTTTCCTGCACCCCCCAACCCTCGGGATTTGAAAATGAAAAGACAGGCTCAGGAAAGCTCCCTATCTGTCTGGTAATCCTTGCATTGATCTTCTGCTTGAGGCATCCACTTGGAAAAATCCTGGGGGTGATCTGGAGCTGTGAGCAGCTCTGATCCACACAGCACCCCCTTAACAGCAGAAGCACCTTTCCTGCCTTGATACGGGTCACTCCTTCCCCGCACAGCTTCCCCCCACAGCACCATGGGGATCTCCCCGGGCAGGCTGAGCGCTGACCCTGGCAGGCGGCAGAGTCCCTGCCCCGGCACAGCCCTGGGGTGCAGGGACCCTGCTCTGCAGGACAGCCCTGGGCACCCCTGGGTGCTCACCCAGCTTCACAGCTGTTCAACATTGCCTGCCAAGAGCCTCCTCCTCACAGATCCCTCAAGCTGTGCCTGTGCTAACTTTAGGAGATGCCTCCAGGAGCTACAGCTGCATTGCCCTGCACCCAGAGACTTACCGGGTCAAGGGCTGCAAAGATTTCTCCTCCAGTGAGCTCTCAGTCATCCTCCCCATCCTGACCACCTTTCATCTCCCTCTGCCTTGCTCGTCTCCCTGAGATCCCCAGGCAGAGCCCTCAGCCCTGCTGCGCTTTGCAGAGGAGCTGCTCCTGGGCAGAGCTGTCTCTCTGCAGCGCTGCCGCTTGCCATGAGCTCCCTCTGTCCCAGGAGCCCAGCCCAGCTCAGCAGCACAGGAGCAGCCCATGATGTCCCTTCCTCTGTCCCCTCTGGGCTCCCTCAAGCTGTCCCTGGGGCTCCAGGGGCACATCCTTTGAAACAACCTCAAGTAATCAGTGATGTTGATTCTCTCTCTTCAGCAGTGACACTTCTTGCCAGCATTGTGTTCTTTGTATTAAAAAGTAAATTGGTATGAGGATCATCTTTTCTTCTCTCATCATTAGGCAGGACAAAAAGAACGTTACAGGAAAGGATCTAATTTCTAAAAACTGGAGGAGGAATATGTTCACCGGAATGAATTTAGGCATTATATTTTGGTTTTATACTCATAGGTCTAGAGAGATATCCAGCAATCTTTTGGCCACGTCACGTCTGTGCTCTGAAGCAAAGTCTTTGCACACATGGGATCTTGGACACTTGGTACCAGGTTTCCACGGGGCAACTCAGAGGTTTCCTGGTGCCACAGCTGGGGTGGTTCAGCCCAGATGTGAGGCAATGTCCTCAGCCAGGGACCTGACTGGCTGAGCTGGAGCTGTCAGCGTTGCAGACAGAGCTGTGACACGGATGGAATAAACTGCCAAGGCAGGGTGGCAGAAGTTAGTTCATCTGGTCTGCAAGGACAGCAGCCTCCAAGCACAGCAACAGGCCAGAGCAAAACTCAGTCTAGATCTGTAAGTCAATTCAAGAGCCCTATAATGAGCTGTTACTCCTGTAGGAACAGTTAAAGGAGAAACAAACAACTTGTAGTTACTGATGAATTTAATAAGGGAAAGAAGTGATATTCTCTGTGTCTCTTGTCCTCCATCTTCACCAGCAAGCTCTCCCAGGCCTCTGTGACTGGAGGCAGAACAACCAGCAGTGGATGGGGATCAAGTCAGGGGTCCCTGGAACTAACACAATCCTTTCCAGTCTATGGGACAGGAGGGGCAGCATCCCAGGAGCTGAGACAGCAGGACCATGTCACAGTGAGGCCACTCTCCACCTTCTTGGAAAGCTCATGGAGACTGGGGGGACTCCCTGACCACTGGCAGCTCTCACACATTGGGTGTACTTTTCAAAAATGGCCAATGGGTGAGCAGGGGAACTGAGGGCTGTGCCCCAGAGCATGTTCACTGGGACCCCAGTTCTGGGTGTCTGAAGGTGACAGGGTTTACCCAGGGCAGGTTGTGCCTGTCCATCCTCTTTGCTCTCTGTGAGGAAAGGACAGGGTTGCTGGATGTGGGGAGAGCAGTGGTGATCTGTTACCTGGAAGTCAGCAAGGCATTCAGCATCATCCCCCACAATATTCTTGTGTCCAAGGTAGGCTATTATGATCTGTGTCAGTGTGTAAGTAGATGGGTAAAAACCAATCTGGATGGTCGGGCTTGGAAAGGTGCTATAGAAAGGGAAAAACTTTCCAGTCATGAGGACAGTCAAGCACTGGAAGCTGTTTCCCAGGGGTGCACATCCACTCTGTCCCAGAAAGTGTCCAAGATGTGTTTGGATAAAGCCCTGAGTAATCTGGTCCGACCGTGCTTTGAGCAGGAGGTTGGTCAAGACACCTCCCAAGGTCCCATCCAACCTGAATGATGCTGTCCTTTCATCCCCTTCATGTTTTCAATTTAGGGACAGCTCTCAGGTTCTCTCTGACCACAGGAATAATTCACATGAGGTGCAGGGCTGCTTTACAAGTGCCCCCAAACAGCCCTGACCACATCTTGTGCATCCCTTTTCATTTGCCCCCACCCAGGTTCTTCTGTTCTGCTGTCCTCATGCCCACCTTGTTCATCCTTTCAGAGCAGGTTGCTCAACAGGTGTCAGCATCCATGTACAGAGTCTGCACATCAGCCAGGCAGCAAAGCCATCGTTACAGAAATGGAGACGAGGCTCTTGACCAGCTCCTTGCACCCAGGAATCGGCACAACTTGTCTGCTGAGATTCTCGGGAACACCTGAACTTTAAGTGCAGAGCATGTGAGTCCTTGTTGGGTATCCTGGCTTGTCTCCTGACCCATGTGGTGCTTCAGGCTGTGAAGAGAATCAAAACCAACTCTTTGGCTGGGGTAGTTTCATTTTACATGTGTCACGCAGGGCAGATGAAGGGAGCTCAGAACTCCAGTCTCTGCTGCACCATTGGAACTTCAGAGACTGAAAATGCAGCTGTCGGTGTGTGTCAGTGCACACCACATACACATTCTGGCTTCCTTTGTGCCTTTGCACCTACCTGGGATCTGTTCCTTGGCCTTCTTTGCCTAAAAAAGAAGTAATCTGCCCTGTGTCACCTCCACTCACACCAGAAAAAAAGGGGGAAAAGTATGAAAGAGCGCTGATTTCAGGGCAATCCTGTCCTAGGAAGTACTTTTTAAACGATGAAACTAGTAGAAGTGAGAGAAAAAGATCTTAAAAAGAACTTCATGCAAGAGGTTAGCTACCGAGATGTAGCACCTGTTTTGAGAAGCAAGAACGACTGTTGGGAATGAAATTAAAAAACTTTAGTTCATCATCATCATCAACAAGAATAAGGAATTCCCTGTTATTCTTATTAGTGATTGTACCACTTTTCAAAAATATCCTTGAGATTGTCTCTATTTTTCGCTGGCTCCAAAACTGAGCCTGCTCAGATTTTGAAAGGACTGCTTGAAATCTCTGCAACTCAGATCTCTACAACTGTCTCTCATTGAAGATCTTTTACCCCAGAAAGGGGAAAACTCCCAATGCAGGCACCAAACCAGTGCCCAACCTGCCTGGAGAGCCAGGACAGTTATGCCACACAACAGCCAACCTCGGGGGCAGCTGGAGGTGATGGGAATTGAAATGGTTTTGACTCAAATCATAATTTAGGTTGGAAAGGACCCTTAAGGTCATAAAGTCCAATCATAAATACGACACTGCCAAGCCCACCCATTACACCATATCCCTAAGCGCCATGTCTACACATCTTTTCAATACCTTCAGGGATGGAAGCTCCAATCCTGAGCCGGCAGGACAACACTGTCTGCAGTTACACATAAGATACCTGTCATGACTGTGACTTCAGAGTTTCTCACACCCTTCACTGAGCAGGGCAGGTGTTGGGAGATGAGCGCACACTTCAGTTTCCAGATCCCAGGACAGAGCCCAAGCCATCCTACCCTTGCCCTCTGGCATCCCATTTCTTGAGATGCAAAGCTGCTGGGGCTTCTGTGGATAATCGTGGTAAAAGGCATCAATAATCATTCAAGTGTTTGTATAATTTCTCTAAGAGTGTCAATATTAAAAATAATAATTAAAAAAAATTAAAAAGGGTTCATCTGCCTACATATAAATATCTGTAACACAGCTGTCTGCATCTGTGGTAGCCCCACGGCCAGTGCCAATCCAATAGGTATTTTCAGTATAAGGCATGACACCCCATCCATAAGTACATATCTAAGTGGTTCAGATGAAGGGTGGTCTGGCAAAAATCACCCTGTTCCTCCCCAGGTGCACGGACACTGCTCATGTGCCTCTCCAGAGAGTGGCAGAAGCTGGATCCCCTTCTTGGGACAGACTCCTTCCAGGAAAGACACAGCAATGGGAGTAACTCCTCAGGTCTTCATGGCATTTCATTTGGCATCAGTTTTTATATATTTGTTTTTTTCCTGAGACTACTCTTTCTGCACAAATGCTCACAAAAAGACACCCATTTAGTAAAACATGGTCATAAAGGCGCTGTGATGGACAAGAAATCTCACCATGAGCTCTGGAGGGAGTGAGGCAGATGATAATAAGCACCAGGAAGAACCAAGGAGCTCAAGGCCTCTTCTGAAGAGTGAGAGGCCCTGAGCAGCAGTGAGCGGCCATGTGTGGTGTGGGAGGGTCAGGGGATGTGAGGTAGAGAAGGGTGATGGCTGATGAATTCAGCAAATCCTTACAACCATGTTTAACCCCGCAAGTGGGATGTGGTTGATGTTTGTGGGTGGAGGAGGAACAGAAGGAAGATTTTCAGGCGGTTATGGAAAGAAGGCAGCCTTCTTTTGGACTAGTCATATATGTCAGTGACATTTGCATGCTGTGGGCATGGCTGTGCCTGGGAGATGGGAATGGCTGCTGCTGGGGGGGCTGTGCTCAGGCATGGCCCATGAGCTGACCTTGCTCTGCTCCTCTCTTGCACTGCCCACACTTGGATGGTCCTCAGGAATCATCCATGAACCTGGTGGATGCATGAACTTCCTGGCATGATGTGGTACAGATACAAATAGAGGATTCAAGCAAGTTTGGGACTGGGACATTGAGGTGATTGGTGACCATTGCCATGTGCATGAAAGAAGCTGGAGGAGTTGTGAGGAACTCACAGGCATTTCCAGCTCCACAGAAAACCAGAGCCTTGCAGTTAGAGCAACAGCACTTGACATAAAACCCACCCCCAAAACACCAAACACTCACACTGACCACACGAAAAGCCTTGAAAAACATTTGAGAAAAATTTGCCACATCCCAGTGGTCAGGGCTCTGCCATTCTGGTGATAAACAAGCATCAAGGGCTGACAGGGCACCAGAGCCACCTCCACATTGCCCTCACCACCTGTAACCAGTGTCTTCAAGTCTTTCCTTCACTGGCCCCCAGGGACAGGGACCTCGACTGGTTGTTTCCTTTGCAGCTTTGTCAGCGATGGCCCTTCATGGGGTCCAAAGCACGCTCAGAACCTTGAGTTTTGCTTTGGCCTTTCACTTCATTAGAGCCTTGTTCATCCTTTCAGTAGCTGCACTTCAGGATCATGGCAGCAGAGGGCTCATTAACAGCTAAAATGCCCTTACATGGCCAGGCTTTGTGCATCATTTTCCTAAATGCTTGAAGTCTGGTGTGGTTGATTAGAGAGATTTCAGGAATAGCCAAACAGAGAGCATTTCCATAATAAAGAGCAATAAAACAGTATTTCTTCTATTTCCTTTCCTGTTCACCCTTCCCTCCCTTTCCACAACAGGTGGTATCAGCAGTCTCCTGTTCATATTGATGTGGAGCATCTCCTGATAAAGACTGGATATGACAGAAATGTGGGTGCCGAAATCACCAGAGCACCTCCAGAGGAATCACCCTCCTCTGGACCCAGAGATGGGTGTTCCTGGGAATCTCAGGTGCAACAGCACAGCGATACTTGTGTTCAGGGAGATGGTCAAATGACCCATCTCCTTTTCTGTAATGGTGTCTGAGTTTGCTCAGGTAAGTCCTGACTTGAGCCCCATCCACTCCTGGGTGTTCTCCAGACTCCTGCCTTCAGGAACAAAGTCCCAGGAGACCTTGCTGTTGAAGATGGAGGCAAAAAAGCCGTGAAGTACATCGGTCCTGTCTGATTCTACTCTTACGAAGTTCAGCAGCAGGCCCACGTTCACCCTGTCTATAATTTTACTGTAAGGAAGCAATGTCAGCTCATCTTGCTGCCCTCAGCCTCCCCTGCAGGTATCAAGTCCAGGGCAGCTTTGGCATCATCCCCACATCCATGGACAAGGATTCTAAATTCCTCCTTTACAGCTTGACCTGCTTCCACCTCCCATGTGCTGCCTTTTTGCCCTGGAGCTCTGTCAGTTCAGACAAGCAGCCTCATGATGTAAAGTCTTCTTTTCATAGGTACTTGGAGAGATCATTCTAGTGCTTGGAGCAGGCTGTCCTGTAAGGCTTCTCGGATTTCCTGAGCTCCTTCACCCTTCAGACCTACTTCCATGTCACCACCTTTATTGGCCGCCATCCCCCAGTATGTCCGTGTCTTCTCCTCTGGAGCCCACCAGCCTGTGCTCTGCTGCTGGCCTTCCTCCCTCCCCTCTGGTGCCTGGAATCCCACTGTTGCCTGGTCACCACAGCCAAGGTGGACACTGATGTTCACATCCCTCACCAGCTCTTCCTTGTTTCCCAGTTCCAGATCCAGGTGAGCATCACCCTTGTTGTCCCACCAGGCAGCCACGTTAAGAAGTTGTCCCAAGATCCTCTGGACCGTTGGCACCTGCCGCTTTGCCTGGCCAGTGAATGTCAGGGCAATGACAGTTCCCCATAGGAACCTACTCATTGACTTGTGACTTCCTCAGGTTACTAACAGAATATCTTTTCCATTTCTTCCCCATGGTCAAGTAGTTTGTAACACCCAACACGTTATCACCCTGTATTGGGTTTACATGGCAAAGTCTTGGAGCTGGGGGTGAGGGTGGGTGTGCCACAGTTGTCACCTCTCTGAGAAGACAACAGGAGTTTGATGTCAGACAGAGCCGATATGAGCTGGCTCCAAGATGGACCCACTCCTTGCCAAATCTGAGCCACTCAGGGATGCTGGCAGCGCCTCTGTGATATTGTATTTGAGAAAGGGTAAAAAACGCTGCACAACAGCAGGTGGGAGAGAGGAGGGAGGAAATGTGAGAGAAAAATCGCTGCAAACACCAAGGTCATATCCCATAGGACCCAAGCAGGTCCCTCAGCAGGCCAAAGCCTGCTCTCCTGAGATCCTGCTCTTTGCCTTGTTAGCATCTTCCAGGAGCCTCAACTCCACTTTCCCATCCCTGACTGTTCCACCCCTGACCAACCCTTTCTGGTTTGTAAGTGTGAAGTCCCACAGAGCACCTCGCCTCACTGACTCCGCAGTCACCCGTGCCAGGAAGATGTTGTCCATGAGCTCCAAACCCCTCCTAGATGGCTGGTACTTTGCAGCTATTGGGATATCTTAGGTTTGTCATGAGGACACTGCCTGGAAACACGAGGCTTCTTTCCTTTGTCTGAAGGAGGCCTCATCTAATTCCTCTTCCTCATCAGTGAGTCAGTAGCTGATGTGCAGTCACCACAACACTGTCCATGTTGTTCTGCCCTCTCATGCTGAGTCCTCAACTTTCAGCTGATATTCTCTGTCCCCAGGCAGAGCTCCACACATTCCTGATGTTCTCCCCCATGAAGGGAAACTTCCCCTCTAAGTCCAGAGCTCTGGCATTACGAGCACTAGCCCCCCAAGACCGCAAAGTTTCTCCTGCAGGTGATATTCGTAGTGTCCTGTAACTCCTCATGATGTTATCTTGGGATAGACGCTCTCATCAGGATAAACCGTCTGCATGTAAACACTAACAGCTGGAGCTGCTTCTCCCCTTGGCTGTGGCTGTTGTCTCCAGCTCTGATGCCTGTGAGGAGACACCTTGTCCTTACAGCACAGGGGCCTCATGGCCTCCTTGTCCCCAGCCAGGAACCTGGGAGGTGTGGGACCATAGTCCTGCCCTTGGCCTTGCACAGCCCCACATCACACTGTCCCAGGAAGGGCCCTGGGCAACGTGGGAGGGACAGGATCTGCCTTCCCAGGGCTGGGGGTCAGGGCTTGGCCCTTTGGTTAATGAAACACATCCAGGTGTACTCAGCAACAGAGAGACCTTCACCTTACTTGTCCTGACCTGGCATCTCTGCCTCCAGTTTTCTTCTCTAACCAGACCCTGGGGTCAGTTCCTCACTAGTGTTCCTCAGTGGGACCCATTAACATTACAAGAAACTTTGGAGTTTGAGTCTGACTTTTGACTTCTTGAGAGGTTTCTTCAGCTTCCTCCAGGGTCTGAAGTTCATGGACTCAGCACCAAAGCCACCAGAGGGGTCATTAAAGCGCCTTCGGCTGCTCCTGTGCTGCTGAGCTGGGCTGGGCTCCTGGGACACAGGGAGCTCATGGCAAGCGGCAGCGCTGCAGAGAGACAGCTCTGCCCAGGAGCAGCTCCTCTGCAAAGCGCAGCAGGGCTGAGGGCTCTGCCTGGGGATCTCAGGGAGACCAGCAAGGCAGAGAGAGATGAAAGGTGGTCAGGACTGGGAGGATGACTGAGAGCTCACTGGAGGAGAAATCTTTGCAGCCCTTGCCATGGTAAGTCTCTGGGTGCAGGGCAATGCAGCTGTAGCTCCTGGAGGCATCTCCTCAAGTTAGCACAGGCACAGCTTGAGGGATCTGTAAGGAGGGGGCTCTTGTCAGGCAATGTTGAACAGCTGTGAAGCTGGGTGAGCACCCAGGGGTGCCCAGGGCTGTCCTGCAGAGCAGGGTCCCTGCACCCCAGGGCCGTGCTGGGTCAAGGACTCTACCGCCTGCAAGGGTCAGCGCTCAGCCTGCCCGGGGAGATCCCCACGGGGCTGTGGGGAGAAGCTATGGGGGGAAGGAGCGACCCGTGTCAAGGCAGGAAAGGTGCTTCTGCTGTTAAGGGGGTGCTGTGTGGGTCAGAGCTGCTCACAGCTCCAGATCACCCCCAGGATTTTTCCAAGTGGATGCCTCAAGCAGAAGATCAATGCAAGGATTACCAGACAGATAGGGAACTTTCCTGAGCCTGTCTTTTCAGTTTCCTATCCCGAGGGTTGGGGGGTGCAGGAAAGGAAAAAATGAAGATGAGCTCTCATGCTTAAACAAGTCACTGATACTTCTGAACTGCAACTTTGAGTGATCAGTACATCTGCCAGAAGCCCCTTCACTACCTCTCTGCCTGTGGACAGCACCTGCACCACCTTTGCTGGACCATCATCCTTAGCCTGACCTGTCCTGTCCCTTCCTGCAAACAGGAAGATGCCCCCAGGCAGTGCCCTGTGAACAGGCAGGATCTGTAGGGCCAGGGTGAGGGCACAGAGGGTGGGATGGGGTCTGTGAGCACTGACAGGGAAGAGACATGGGCAGGGAAACACCTCCCAGGGGGAGAATGTCCAGGAAGCAGGGAAATGATCAGAAATGAGAGGAAACTAAACCTGGAATTGTTCTGGGAGGGAGAACACAGAAAACTCCGTATGATCCCCGCAGTGCAGATCCCTCCTGTGAGCAGCCCCCTCGCCTCCTCTCCCACCCAGCAAAGCCTCTGCCCTCAGGGCCGGGGGCTCCAAGGCATGAAGCAGCTCCTGTGCAGCCAGAGCTCCAGTTCCCTCTGCAGAGCACAGGGGCTGAGAGCAGCTGCCCGGCAATGCTGGTGTGTGGGAGGTGGCTGCACAGCTGGGGAAGGGTGACGCTGTCTGAGTGCCCGGCTGCCTCTGCCCTGGCCTCTCTCACACCCACCCTCACCGCAGTTTCCTTCTTGCTCCACTGCTCTGGGTCACTGCTGGTGTGATCTGGTTCTTGCTGTCAGGCTCTCTGGGGATGGGAGTTTCAGCTGCAGAGTCACAGCCTGATCTTGTGGGTCCTTTCCTGCAGCTGTGTCCATGGGAACACGTGTCCCAGCTTTGCTCTGACCTGTGGGGCTGTGGGCAATGCAGTGTGTGGGGCTGGGGAATGAGCTGAGTCTCCCTGAATCAAATGCCAGCATTAGGACTCTTGGCTGTCTCTTTGAGTGTTTTTTTTCCAAGCTGCGAGCTTCCCTCCAGGATGCAAACCTGTCCTATAGCATGTTAGCATTATCTGAATTGCCCATGCAGAAGTGCAGAGATGCTATGATGGAAGAAATGCAGTTTGGTTTGTGAAATGAGCCGTGTGTGTCCTGGGATAGAAGTGAGGTGCTGAGACCTGACGAAAGCGTGAGACATGTCATGGTCTGAGGTGGATCCCTCTGCTCTCAGCAGTGCCTGGTGGCTTTTCAGGGTAACATGGCAGTGTGATCAGCCTCCATCTCAGAAAGGTGCCAGCCCAGGGCAGCTGGAGCAAGACAGAGGGACAGAGCAGCTGCCCTCACTCTGCACTGACCCACAGGCATCCTCTGGTCTCGCAGGACTCGCTCTGTTCTCCCCGAGTGCAGCAGAAATGCTAAGGGTTTCTGACACCCAAGAACACTCCCCAGGCTGTGAGAGGAGAAGGAGCTGTAGAAACGCCAAACTTCTCAAAGTCAGTTTCTCAGCCCTGCGGGTACAGATGCTGACAGTCCCTTCTGCAGCAGGAGCGGTTCCATCTGACAAAGCTGAACCCCAGGACTGGCCCCTGCCCCACCCATCACACAGGGTCAGGCTGACTCCTCAAGAGACCCTGGGCAGAGACCCTGCTCTTCATTGCACACTCATCAAGCACCGACGAGGGCTCCAGCCAGGACGTTCTCCTGGAAAAAGAAAAGGGTCTCTTTGTGGGAGGGTCTGTGGGAAATGGCTTTGGTTTTTCCCAGAGAAGTCTCATCTAAACCGTCACTGTTTTTTCCTCCTTGCACAGGTCCTCATGCCCACAGGCAGCAAATGTGCAACAGCAGCTCCATCACCCAGTTCCTCCTCCTGGCGTTCACAGACACACGGGAGCTGCAGCTCTTGCACTTCTGGCTCTTCCTGGGCATCTACCTGGCTGCCCTCCTGGGCAACGGCCTCATCATCACCACCATAGCCTGTGACCAGCAACTGCACACCCCCATGTACTTCTTACTCCTCAACCTCGCCCTCCTCGACCTGGGCTCCATCTCCATCACTGTGCCCAAATCCATGGCCAACTCTCTGTGGGATACCAGGGTCATTTCCTTTGCAGGATGTGCTGCCCAAGTCTTCTTTTTAGGTTTCTTGTTTGGTGCAGAGTATTCTCTTCTCACCATCATGTCCTACGACCGCTACGTTGCCATCTGCAAACCCCTGCACTACGGGACCCTCCTGGGCAGCAGAGCTTGTGTCCACATGGCAGCAGCTGCCTGGGCCACTGGGTTTCTCAATGCTCTGCTGCACACGGCCAATACATTTTCACTGCCGCTGTGCAAGGGCAATGCCCTGGACCAGTTCTTCTGTGAAATCCCCCAGATCCTCAAGCTCTCCTGCTCACTCTCCTACCTCAGGGAAGCTGGGCTTATTGTGGTTAGTTTCTGTTTAGGATTTGGGTGTTTTTTGTTCATTGTGGTATCCTATGTGCAGATCTTGAGGGCCGTGCTGAGGAACCCCTCTGAGCAGGGACGGCACAAAGCCTTTGCCACGTGCCTCCCTCACCTGGCCGTGGTCTCCCTGTTTGTCAGCACTGCCATGTTTGCCTACCTGAAGCCCCCCTCCATCTCGTCCCCATCCCTGGACCTGGTGGTGTCTGTTCTGTACTCAGTGGTGCCTCCAGCAGTGAACCCCCTCATCTACAGCATGAGGAACCAGGAGCTCAAGGATGCCCTGTGGAAACTCATATCTTAGTGTTTTCTGAAGCAATAAACTGCTCATCTCCTTCTACATAGCAGTTTTAATGTAACTAGTTAGAGGTCCAGCCTCTCATCTGTATTTTCTCTTGTTATTAGCCTTTTTTTAAATTGTGATAACATTTTCATCCCCTTTCTAATTCACTGTCAGCTTTTCTTTTATAACCCATGGCTGTGTAAATGAGGAGCCATGATCTTTGTGTATTTAAAAAAAATAAAGCATCCTGTAGTGACTTCTTTTCAATATATATCCTTCCTGCAAGGCCTGTTTGGAGCTGCAGGGATAGTTCCTGTGTGCATGGGAGGAGGGGAAAAGAGTCCAGCCTGGCAGCCCTGCCAGGGAGCACCAGCGCTTGGCCTTCCAGAGCTGTTCTCGTTCCACTCCCACACTCTCCTTCTCATCCCTTGTGTTGGTGCAAGGCCTGAGTGCTCTGGCAGCCTGGTCACCGTCCTGCTGTGTGTCAGTCCTGTGAGCGCAGGCAGGGACAGGCCATGGGCACTGCTGTGACAGAGCTGGCCGCAGAGCAGCCTTTCCAGAAAGAAAGGTGATCTGCTATGGTCAGGGCCTGAAGGTTTAGCTCTTCTTCCAAGCTTCTCTGTAGAACATGCTGAATTGACATGCAGATGCAAACACCAGTGTCCAGCTGCACAGTGTGTGTGTGCAGGGCTGGGCACACAGCAGTGTCCTCGCACAGCCAGGCCTCCTGCCAGAGACCTGCAGGACCAGCAGAGCAGGGGCTGGGCTGTGCCCCTGTGCACTGGACACCCCGTGGAAGCTGCCCCAGGGCATCGTCATGGACTGGCCCCTCACAACCTCCCTTTCCAGCACTGGGCTGTCACACCAGATTGAGAATTTTTTCCTGAATGAGTAGGTCAGAAGTCCATGTTTGCATTGTACAGATGAGATGTGAGCACACACATCATGTACATGAGGGGAGATGAAACCGAGTGAGGACAAACACCATCAGCTATTCCTGGGAGCTCCATGAACGCCTGTGGGACAGACCATGTCTCAAGGTCACTTCACATTGGGAGTAACAGCCCATGAGAAACCACCCACTGGGATCTTCTTCCTTGGACTGAGGTCCCCATGTCCATTCCTCATGACATGGGACATCTCAGATGAGTGCAGAGCAGGGTGACACACCACAGGGCTGAGGTGTCTCCTGTCCTTTGGGAGTGGCAACAGGAGCCCATAGGGACACTGTGAATTCTGCCTCTGTGTTGAAAAGGAACAGGCTCTGAGCATCCCTGGGTCCATGAGAAGCCGATGAGGACAGCTCAGATATGGATGCTTGATGGAACCCTGACATTTCTGTGTGTGACTCCAGGAACAAACCCCAGTGGCCCAGGGAGATTCATCTCAGCTGCCTTGAACAGGCTCATTGGAAGTCCTCCAGTCTGCTATGTCACCCTTGGCCGTGATTCCATATTGTGCTCTCAAAAGTGCTGTAGAAACCAGAATGGATCTGGGGTCCTTAGGAAAAGCAGACCTCAAACCCATCTTCAGGAAGAGCACAAACAGGAACTGAGAGAATAACAGGCTGGCCACCCTACCTCCCTCCTTGGGAAGGGGATGGGACATGTCCTCCTGCAGCCATTTCCAGGAATGTGAAGGACAAGGAAGGGATTGCTGAACCCCAATGGAGAGGGGCAAGAAAGGCATGTTGTGTGCAGGGCGTTTGCAAGGCCTCAGACATGGTGTGCTTCTGGGCAGAGTGCTGCTGATGGGGCTCAAGAAGTGGATGTCGGGTGGGAAGTTGGCTGAACCATCAAGGCCAAATATTGTCAGTGGTACAAAGTCCTCCGTGCAGCCAGTTACCAGTGTCATCTCTCAGTGACCAGCACTTGGGCCAACACTGTTGAACATCTTTATTCTCCCCTTCTATGATGTAACAGAGTACACTTTCAGCTCCTTTGTGGATGGTGCAAACTTGGGAGGAGGCCTCGAGCAACCTCCCCTGGTTCACCCTGCCCTGAGCAGGAGAGCGAGACAAGATGAGTGAGACAAGATGAGTGAGACAAGGGCTCTCTTCAAACCTGAGTTATTCCGTGATTTGAAATAATTTGTGACTTGGAGATGTTTCTGGAGAGACAATAGGTAGAAGAATAGTAAAAAAATTTAAAAAGACAGAAGAGGAGATATAGGAGACGTTAAAATAAATACAGCAGTTCCAGTGAGGAGTGCTTTTCACCCACATTGTTAGTAGGAAATATATTTAAGAAATTTGAACAAGGAGAGGAAGCAAGATGGGTGTCTAGAGACTGCAGGGAAAGAGGGGCAGGTGTAGGAATGTGTAGAACACGCTTCAGTCTTGGTCAGGTCCTGGTTGCTAAGGAGGAGGATGGATGGGTGTGGTATTATGAGGTCAGTTGTGTCTCGGTAACTCATAATCCAGTAAGCAGCGTGTGGCTGTGAAGGGGACTGTGGGGTCAGTTCTGTCTCTGGAGGTGACAGCCCAGCAGCAGGGACGTGGCTGGGAAAGAACCTCTGCCAAAGTACCCACAGCCCCTACCCAGGAAGAGGCCTTGGAGACAGGTTGTCATGTCCATCCCACCTGAGTACATGATGGGACAGCAGCAGGAACATGGTCATGTCTGTCAGAGAAGCTGAAAGGCCAGCAGCAGTCCTGGGATTTAGAAGATCATGGTGAGGTTACTTCTTTCTGGTGAGGTGAAACACCACAAGAAGCCTAATGGGTTGGGTTCCCTGCATGAAGGGCAGTTTCTGAGATGGTTGAGCTTTCCTTGATAGTGGGAAGAAGCAGAAGAGAGAAAAAATATGTCAGAAAGTGCAACTTGGAAGATGGAGACTGGATATCAGGAGGAAGAAATGTCACTGGAAGGGCAGTGCTGTGGTGCAAGAGGCCACCCAGAGGGAGCTGGATCAGCCCATGGTTTGTGCTCCAAAGAACAGCCAGTGAGGGTGCAGACACATCAGTGAAGGGACAGAAATGCTGGGGTGAGAGCAGGTGGGGAAGCAGATGGGTGTGTGCAGTCTGCAGGGAAAGAGGGTCAGGTGTAGGACCGTGTAGAACAGCCTGTGATGGAGATGGCAAAGGGCGCTGGTGAGGCTGGAAGGGACCAACAGAACCGAGGTCTCTGTCCCCTTGCCCATGGCAGTTGTCTCTACCACTGAGGCCTAGGAGAAGACATGTTGTCCTCATGGCACTGGGGCCTCGTTGTCTCCTTGCAGCCCCATGGGGAAGCTGGAAGGTGCTGTACCAGTGTTGTCCTTCCCTCGGCCTTGCACACCCACATCCCACGGTCCCAGGAAGAGCCCTGAGCCGTGTGTGAGGGACAGGATCCCCCTTCCCATTGCCTGGAGGTCATGGCTTCTCCTTTCTGCTGCAGAAAGCAAACCAAGGGGTTTCTGAGCATCAGAGCTGAGGAAAACACTAAAAGGAGACCTCATGGTGGCTACAGCTTCCTCACAAGGGGAGAAGGAAGGGTAGGTACTGATCTCTTCTCTCTGGTGACCAGTGACAGAACCCAAGGGAATGGCAGGAGGATGTGCCGGGGGAGGGTGAATTGGACATGAGGAAAAGGTTCTTCACCCAGAGGTGCTGGACACTGAACAGGCTCCCCAGGGAGGTGTCCCAGCCCCAACCTGACAGTGTTCAAGAAGAAACGGGACAACGTTCTCAGACACACGGGGTGACCTGTGGGGTGTCCTGTGCAGGGACAGGAGTTGGACTGCAGGAGGGTGGTCAGCCGAACTGCTACTTTGGATTTCCGAAGGGCAGACTTTGACCTGTTCAGAAGGCTGGTTGGCAGAGTCCCTTGGGAGGCAGTTCTGAAGGACAAAGGTGTCCAGGAAGCTGGTCTCTCTTCAAGAAGGTGATCTCAGAGGCGCAGGAGCAGCTGTCCCCGTGTGCCGGACGGCGAACCAGCGGGGAAGTAGGCTGGCCTGGCTGAACAGACAGTTGTGTCTGCAGTTTAGGAATAAAAAGAGAATTTATAACCTTTGGAAGGAGTGACGGGAGGCTTAAGAGGAATACAAGGATGCTTTGGCCAGGCCCAAAGAGTTGCGGTGAATGGAGACAAATCCAGTGGGTGGCCGGTCACGAGTGGTGTTCCCCAGGGCTTGGTATCGGGGCCAGTTGTGTTTAATCTCTTTATCAATGATCTCGATGAGGTGATCGAGCGCACCCTCAGTAAGTTCGTAAATGATGACAAATTGTTCTGGAGTGTTGATCTGCTGGAGGGTGGGAAGGCCATACAGAGGGATCTAGATGAGCTGGATCGTTGGGCTGAGGCCAATTGTAGGAGGCTTAACAAGGCCAAGTGCTGGCTCCTGCACTTGGGTCAGAACAACCCAGGCAGCACTACAGGCTTGGGGAAGAGTGGCTGGAAAGCTGCCTGGCACAAAAGGACCTGCTGGTGTTCATTGACAGCAGCTGAACCTGAGCCAGCGTGTGCCCAGGTGGCCAAAAAGGCCACCAGCATCCTGGCTTGTATCAGGAACGGTGTGGCCAGCAGGACTAGAGAAGAGATCATCCCCTTGTACTGTGATCAGTTTTAGGCCCCTCATGACAAGGAAGATATCAAGGTGCTGGAGAGAGATCAGAGGAGGGTGTGACAAGGGTGGTGAAGGGGCTGGAGCACAAGTCTTATGAGGAGCAGCTGAGGGACCTTGGGGAATTCAGTCTGGAGAAAAGGAGGCTGAGGAGAGACCTTATCACTCTCTACAGCTCTCTGAAAGGAGGTTGTAGCATGGAGGGTGTTGGTCTCTTCTGCCAAGTACCAAGTGAGAGGACAAGAGGAACTGGCCTCAAGTTGCACCAGGGAAGGTTGAGATTGGATGTTAGGAAACATTTTTTCACAGAAAGGGTTTTGAAGCAACAGAACAGACTGCCCAGAGAGGGGGTCGAGTCGCCATCCCTGGAGGTGTTTAAAAGACAGATAGATGGGGCTCTTAGGGACATGGTTTAGTGCCAGATTTAGGTTATGGTTGGACTCAATGATTTTAAGGGTCTCTTCCAACCACAATTATTCTATGATTCCATGGTAAGTCATTTTTGATGTTTTCTTTCTCAGAGGACTATGCAACCTCCCTGAGAGCCATGACTTTTCTGAGGTGTTTGAGAGATGTCTCACGGTCACACCAGCCAGTTCCACCAGCACCTGTCTGCCCCTTCCCGCACCAAAAATTTTCTCCATAACCCAACCTTCCAGGCAAGTTTCTGGGACACGGCAAATGCTGTCCAGGTCTTCTGGGCTTGTTCAGAAGAGAGCAGCTCGTCAATATGTTCATGGGCTCTCTGTGCACCTCAAAGCTTTCCTGAGCATTTTGCTCAGTGCCAAACCTTTCTGGTCCTTAAGCTGTGGATGAGGGGGAGCAGGGATGTGGGGATGGTGTAGAAAAAAGGCTTTATCAAACTGTCTTGGGAGGGTTGTTCTGGGCATCCCACAGTCAAGGATGAGGATGCTGTAGAAAACAGTGGCACTGGTGAGAGGAGCTGGTGGAGAAAGCCTTGTGCCTGTCTACACTGGGGTAGAGAGCAGTGATGCATTCATGGGATGCCCATGTGAACAGGAAGGGGAGAAATGGTTCTGAAATGCAAATGCTCAGCATATGCAAGAGCTGCAGAAAATAGTCCTAACACATCTGTGAGCAGAGATGGTGCCGTTGTCAGCCACAAAACTGGGCAGCAAGTGGGTCTGGGTGCTGGAGCTGTAGCAGGTCTCCAGGGAGGTCACACTGGCCTCGGTTCCAGGAATCACATCCCAGTGCTGCATGCCGGTGGTTTCTTGGGGAAGTTACTCAACATGAAGTGACCTCAATACACTGTCCTACAGGCCTCCATGGCACCCACAGGAACAGCTGATGGTATTTGTGCTTATTAGGGTACATCTGCCCCCGCACAGGATGTGCATGCTCACATCTCCCCTCAGAGCACACCTGGACTTCTGACCTAGTCATTCGGTGTCTTTCCATGGCGGGAAGAACAAGCTCTCTGAGCCCTGGTGAGAGGACAATGATCAAAATGGTGGCTGCAAGAGGCAACAGCCCCAAGCTGGCACCCGGCAGCACGACAGACTGTTTCCATGTCTCTCTTGCACACACACTGTGTCCTGCGCTTCTCCTGGGACATCCCATCTCCCCACAAAGCCTTTCCCTAGGGAGAGCACACCTGCACTGGCCTGGCTGCCATTCCTGCACCCTGTCCCCACGCTCCCCACAGCCCCCGAGCTGGGGGTTTGCTCTGTAGATCAAGTGGGCTGTGGTGCCCGGGCTGTGGTGACTCTGCGGGGCCGTACTGGCCAGACTGGGAGGCAGCCCCAGCTGATGGTGGTCACTGCCACTGCCCGCGTCCCACACAAACTCTTGGGTGGCCACGGAGGGTGCTCAGAGGGACCCTGCCTTATTCACCATGTGCGTGGGTGCTGGCCACCAGCAAGCAACTGCTGAACAACCAGCCCGAAGTCCCTCGACAGCCACACTGGGACCCTGATCCCATCACACTGAGCCCACAGAGAAACAAGCCAAACAATGAGCCCCTTGAGAGTCTGTTCCTTAGGAATGTTCTTTAAAACAACTCTGGAAGAAGATCTAAACCTTCAGGCACTGTGCTAAGGAGATCCCCTTGCTGCTGGAGATGCTGTTCCGAGGCCAGCTCTGTCACACAAGTGCCCATTGCCTGTCCTGGTCACAGGACCGACACACAGTTCGACTGTGACCAAGCCCTGGGAGCCCTCAGGCCTTGCAGCAGCACAAGGGCTGAGAAGGAGAGTGGGGAAGTGGAAAGAGAAGGACTCTGGGAAGAACAAGGCTGGTGCTCCCTGGCAGAGCTGCTCTGCTGGGACTGTTTCCTCCATCTTTGCCAACAGACACCTTGTGTTGACCTTCACAAAGGTTGCAGAGGAAAGATCTCAGACAAACTGTTCACTGCAGGGTCATTTATTTTGTTTAAATACACAGAGAGCACAACTTCTCATTTACAAGGTCTTTCACTCGAACTATAAAGGTGGACAGATAATTAGAAGTGGGATGAATAATAACATTTCCTTGTGGGCAGTATTATCATAGTTAAAAAAGCAAAACCAAACAAGCCTTCCCCTAACTCCAAAAAATCATCTACAACTACGAAATATAAAAAAGACAGGTTGGACCTGTCATGAGTTATGTCATGAGTGATATGCAGAAGATGGGAAGTTTAAAGCCTTTGAAAATTATCCAGCCATGAGTTTCCTCAGGGCATCCTTTAGCTCCTGGTTCCTCATGCTGTAGATGAGGGAGTTCACTGCTGGAGGCACCACTGAGTACAGAACAGACACCACCAGGTCCAGCCATGGGGAGGAGATGGAGGGGGGCTTCAGGTAGGCAAACATGGCAGTGATGATGAACAGAGAGACCACGGCCAGGTGAGGGAGGCACGTGGAAAAGGCTTTGTGCCGTCCCTGCTCAGAGGGGATCCCCAGCACGGCCCTCAAGATCTGCACATAGGACACCACAATGAACACGAAACACAAAAAGAACAAACAGACACCAACAACAATAAGCCCAGATTCCCTGAGGTAGGCATCTGAGCAGGAGAGCTTGAGGATCTGGGGGATTTCACAGAAGAACTGGTCCAGGGCATTGCCCTTGCACAGTGGCAGTGAAAATGTATTGGCCGTGTGCAGCAGAGCATTGAGAAACCCACTGGCCCAGGCAGCTGCTGCCATGTGGACACAAGCTCTGCTGCCCAGGAGGGTCCCGTAGTGCAGGGGTTTGCAGATGGCAACGTAGCGGTCATAGGACATGACCGTGAGAAGAAAATACTCTGCACCAAACAAGAAAAATACACAGAAGACCTGGGCAGCACATCCTGCATAGGAAATGACCCTGGTATCCCACAGAGAGTTGGCCATGGATTTGGGGACAGTGATGGAGATGGATCCCAGGGCAAGGAGGGCGAGGTTGAGCAGGAAGAAGTACATGGGGGTGTGGAGGTGCTGGTCACAGGCTATGGTGGTGATGATGAGGCCGTTGCCCAGGAGGGCAGCCAGGTAGATGCCCAGGAAGAGCCAGAAGTGCAAGAGCTGCAGCTCCCGTGTGTCTGTGAACGCCAGGAGGAGGAACTGGGTGATGGAGCTGCTGTTGGACATTTGCTGCCTGTGGGCATGAGGACCTGTGCAAGGAGGAAAAGACAGTGACGGTTCAGATGAGACTTGTCTGGGAAAAACCAAAGCCATTTCCCACAGACCCTCCCACAAAGAGACCCTTTTCTTTTTCCAGGAGAACGTCCTGGCTGGAGCACTCGTCGGTGCTTGATGAGTGTGCAATGAAGAGCAGGGTCTCTGCCCAGGGGCTCTTGAGGAGTCAGCCTGAGCCTGTGTGATGGGGTGGGGCAGGGGCCAGTCCTGGGGTTCAGCTTTGTCAGATGGAACCGCTCCTGCTGCAGAAGGGACTGTCAGCATCTGTACCCCCAGGCCTGAGAAACTGAGTTTGAGAGGTTTGGCATTTCTAAAGGTCCTTCTCCCCTCCCACCCTGGGGAGTGTTCTCGGGTGTCAGAATCCCTCAGCATTTCTGCTGCACTCAGGGAGAACAGAGCGAGTCCTGCGAGACCAGAGGATGCCTGTGGGTCAGTGCAGAGTGAGGGCAGCTGCTCTGTCCCTCTGTCTTGCTCCAGCTGCCCTGGGCTGGCATCTTTCTGAGATGGTGATCACACTGCCATGTTACCCTGAAAAGCCACCAGGACTGCTGAGAGCAGAGGGATCCACCTCAGACCATGACATGTCCCACCCTTTCCTAAGGTCTCAGCTCCCCACTTCTATCCCAAGACACACACGGCTCATTTCACAAACCCAGCAGCACTTCCTCCATCATAGCATCTCTGCACTTCTCTGTGGGGAATTCAGATAATGCTCATTCCCCAGCCCCACACACTGCATTGCCCACAGCCCCACAGCTCAGAGCAAAGCTGGGACACGTGTTCCCATGGACACAGCTGCAGGAAAGGACCCACAAGATCAGGCTGTGACTCTGCAGCTGAAACTCCCATCCCCAGAGAGCCTGACAGCAAGAACCAGATCACACCAACAGTGACCCAGAGCAGTGGAGCAAGAAGGAAACTGCGGTGAGGGTGGGTGTGAGAGAGGCCAGGGCAGAGGCAGCCGGGCACTCAGACAGCGTCACCCTTCCCCAGCTGTGCAGCCACCTCCCACACACCAGCATTGCCGGGCAGCTGCTCTCAGCCTCTGTGCTCTGCAGAGGGAACTGGAGCTCTGGCTGCACAGGAGCTGCTTCATGCCTTGGAGCCCCCGGCCCTGAGGGCAGAGGCTTTGCTGGGTGGGAGAGGAGGCGAGGGGGCTGCTCACAGGAGGGATCTGCACTGCAGAGGATCAAAGGGAGTTTTCTTTGTTCCCCCTCCCATAACAATGCCAGTTTTATTTTCCTGTCATTTCTGATCATTTCCCTGCTGCCTGGAGATTTTCCCCCTGGGAGGTGTTTCCCTGTCCATGTCTCTTCCCTGTCAGCACTCACAGACCATCCCACCCTCTGTGCCCTCACCCTGGCCCTACAGATCCTGCCTGTTCACAGGGCACTGCCTGGGGGCATCTTCCTGTTTACAGACTGGGGAAAAGGGCAGGTCAGAGTAAGACTGACGGGTATAGCCAATGTGATGCAGGTGCTGTGCAGAGGCAGAGCAGCAGCTGAAGGGATGTTATGAGGCTTCTGGCAGATGTGATGATTAATCGGAGTTGCAGTTCAGGAGTCACAGTGACTTGTTTAAGCATGAGAGCTCATCTTCATTTTTTCCTTTCCTGCACCCCCCAACCCTTGGGATAGGAAACTGAAAAGGCAGGCTCAGGAAAGTTCCCTATCTGTCTGGTAATCCTTGCATTGATCTTCTGCTTGAGGCATCCCCTTGGAAAAATCCTGGGGGTGATCTGGAGCTGTGAGGAGCCCTGACCCACACAGCACCCCCTCAACAGCACAAGCACCTTTCCTGCCCTGATAGGGGTCGCTCCTTCCCCCCACAGCTTCTCCCCACAGCACCGTGGGGATCTCCCCGGGCAGGCTGAGCGCTGACCCTGGCAGGCGGCAGAGTCCCTGCCCCGGCACAGCCCTGGGGTGCAGGGACCCTGCTCTGCAGGACAGCCCTGGGCACCCCTGGGTGCTCACCCAGCTTCACAGCTGTTCAACATTGCCTGCCAAGAGCCTCCTCCTCACAGATCCCACAAGCTGTGCCTGTGCTAACTTGAGGAGATGCCTCCAGGAGCTGCAGCTGCATTGCCCTGCACCCAGAGACTTACCATGGCAAGGGCTGCAAAGATTTCTCCTCTGTGAGCTCTCAGTCATCCTCCCCATCCTGACCACCTTTCATCTCCCTCTGCCTTGCTCGTCTCCCTGAGATCCCCAGGCAGAGCCCTCAGCCCTGCTGCGCTTTGCAGAGGAGCTGCTCCTGGGCAGAGCTGTCTCTCTGCAGCGCTGCCGCTTGCCATGAGCTCCCTCTGTCCCAGGAGCCCAGCCCAGCTCAGCAGCACAGGAGCAGCCCAAGGTGCTTTAATGACCCCTCTCGTGGGTTTGGTGCTGAGGCCATGAACCTCAGTCTCTAAGACGCAGTAGAAGAAACCTCTCAAGAAGTCAAAAGCCAGACTCAAACTCCAAAGATTCTTGTAATGTTAATGGGTCCCACTGAGGAACACTACTGAGGAACTGACCCCAGGGTCTGGTTAGAGAAGAAAAACGGAGGCAGAGATGACAGGTCAGGACAAGCAAGGTGAAGGTCTCTCTGATGCTCAGTAAACCTGGATGTGTTTCATTAACCAAAGGGCCAAGCCCTGACCCCCAGCCCTGGGAAGGCAGATCCTGTCCCTCCCACGTTGCCCAGGGCCCTTCCTGGGACAGTGTGATGTGGGGCTGTGCAAGGCCAAGGGCAGGACTATGGTCCCACACCTCCCAGGTTCCTGGCTGGGGACAAGGAGGCCATGAGGCCCCTGTGCTGTAAGGACAAGGTGTCTCCTCACAGGCATCAGAGCTGGAGACAACAGCCACAGCCAGGGGGAGAAGCAGCTCCAGCTGTTAGTGTTTACATGCAGACGGTTTATCCTGATGAGAGCGTCTATCCCAAGATAACATCATGAGGAGTTACAGGACACTACGAATACCACCTGCAGGAGAAACTTTGCGGTCTTGGGGGGCTAGTGCTCGTAATGCCAGAGGTCTGGACTTAGAGGGGAAGTTTCCCTTCATGTGGGAGAACATCAGGAATGTGTGGAGCTCTGCCTGGGGACAGAGAATATCAGCTGAAAGTTGAGGACTCAGCGTGAGAGGGCAGAACAACATGGGCAATGTTGTGGTGGGTGGACATCAGCTACTGACTCACTGATGAGGAAGAGGAATTAGATGAGGCCTCCTTCAGACAAAGGAAAGAAGCCTCATGTTTCCAGGCAGTGTCCTCATGGCAAACCTAAGATATCCCAATAGCTGCAATGTACCAGCCATGCAGGAGGGTTTTGGAGCTCATGGACAACATCTTCCTGACACGGGTGACTGAGGAGTCAGTGAGGTGAGGTGCCCTGTGGGACTTTACACTTACAAACCAGAAAGGGTTGGTCAGGGATGTAACAGTCAGGGATGAGAAAGGAGAGTTGAGGCTCCTGGAAGATGCTAACAAGGCAAAGAGCAGGATTTCAGGAGAGCAGGCTTTGGCCAGCTGAGGGACCTTTGGGTCCTATGGAACATGACCTTGGTGTCTGCAGCAATTTTTCTCTCACATTTCCTCCCTGCTCTCTCCCACCTGCTGTTGTGCAGCATTTTTTACCCTTTCTCAAATACAATATCACAGAGGTGCTGCCAACATCCCTGAGTGGCTCAGATTTGGCAAGGAGTGGGTCCATCTTGGAGCCAGCTCATATCGGCTCTGTCTGACATCAAACTCCTGTTGTCTTCTCAGAGAGGTGACAACTGTAGCACACCCACACTCACTCCAGTTCCAAGACTTTGCCATGTAAACCCAATACAGGGTGATAAAGTGTTGGGTGTTACAAACTACTTGATCATGGGGAAGAAATGGAAAAGATCTTCTGTTAGTAACCTGAGGAAGTCTCCAGTCAATCAGCAGGTTCCTATGGGGAACTGTCATTGCCCTGACATTCACTGGGCAGGCAAAGCGGCAGGTGCCAACAGTCCAAAGGATCTTGGGACAACTTCTTAACGTGACTGCCTGGTGGGACAACAAGGGTGATGCTCACCTGGATCTGGAACTGGGAGACAAAGAAGAGCTGGTGAGGGATGTGCACATCAGTGTCCACCTTGGCTGTGGTGACCAGGCAACAGTGGGATTCCAGGCACCAGAGGGGAGGGAGGAAGGCCAGCAGCAGAGCACAGGCTGGTGGGCTCCAGAGGAGAAGACTTTGACATGCTGGGAGACGGCGGCTAATAAAGGTGGTGACATGGAAGTAGGTCTGAAGGGTGAAGGAGCTCAGGAAATCTGAGAAGCCTTACAGGACAGCCTGCTCCAAGCACAAGAATGATCTCTCCAAGTACCCATGAAAAGAAGACTTTATGTCATGAGGCTGCTTGCCTGAACAGATGGAGCTCCAGGGCAAAAAGGCAGCACACAGAAGGCAGAAGCAGGGGAAGCTGTAAAGGAGGAATTTAGAATCCTTGTCCATGGATGTGGGGATGATGCCAAAGCTGCCCTGGACTTGATACCTGCAGGGGAGGCTGAGGGCAGCAAGATGAGCTGACGTTGCTTCCTTACAGTAAAAGAATAGACAGGGCGAACGTGGGCCTGCTGCTGAACTTCGTAAGAGTAGAATCAGACAGGACCGATGTACTTCATGGCTTCTTTGCCTCCATCTCCACCAGCAAGGTCTCCTGGGACTTTGTTCCTGAAGGCAGGAGTCTGGAGAACACCCAGGAGTGGATGGGGCTCAAGTCAGGAGTTACCTGAGCAAACTCAGACACCATTACAGAAAAGGAGATGGGTCACTTGACCGGCTCCCTGAACACAAGTATCGCTGTGCTGTGGCACCTGAGATTCCCAGGAACTCCCACCTCTGGGTCCAGAGTTGTGTGATTCCTCCTGAGGAGTCCTATCCTGTCTCCTTACTCAAGTGGTGCTTTAGGCACCCACTTTTCTGACACGTTCAGTCTTTATCAGGAGATTCTCTAGATCAATATTTAGTGGACATTGATACCAGTTGTTCTGGCAATGAGGGCATTGGGAGGGGGACGTAAATATAAGAAATTTGGCTTTATGACTACTTATTAAGGAAATGCTCACTGTTTGGCTACAGTTCTGAAATCTCTCTGATCATCCACACCAGACCTGAAGCCTTTAGCAAAGTGCTGCAGAGAGCCTTGTAAGAGCATTTTGGATGTTAACGAGCCCTCTGCTGCCATGATCCTGAACTGCAGCTAGTGAAAGAATTAACAAACTTCTAATGAAGTGAAAGGCAGAAACAAACCCCAAGTTTCTGAGGCTGTTTGCTACCCCATGAGGGGCCATCGCTGACACAAGCAGTCCCTGTCCCTGGAGGCTGCTGAAGGAAAAGCCTGGAGACAATGGTCAGAGGTGGTAAAGGCGATGTGGAGGTGGCTCTGGTGCCCTGTCAGCCCTTCATGGTTGTTTATCACCAGAATGGCCAAGCCCTGACCCCCAGGGCCTGGCAAAGGAGACCCTTTCAGTCAAATGTTTCTCAAGGCTCTGCCTGTGGTCACTGGGAGGGTATTTGTGGTTTGGGTGTGGCTTTGGTGCCAAGTGCTGTTGCTTTATCCACAGGGCTCTAGTTTTCTGAGGGTTTGGCAATGCCTATGAGGCTCCCCAAGCCCATGCAGCTTCTTTCATAGACCTGCAATGGTCACCAATCACCTGAGCTGTCCCGGTCCCAAACTTGCTTGAATCCACTCTTTGGATCCATGCCCCAGCACTGAAAGCACACGTTCCTTCTTCTGCTGCCCGAAAATAAAAAAGAAAAATCAATCTATTCCACATTAGCATCACCAGACCATGCTCTTCAGGTCTTCTTCTTTAACACGTTTACTGCTACGCATAGACCCGTGTCTTCCTGCACTCCCATGTGTCTCACAAACCTTTCACTCTTGTCCTCCAGAAATGGGCCAACACTCCAGGAGGCTGGTGCTTCCTCCAGGCTCATGGATGATTCCTGAGGACCATCCAAGCATGGGGAGTGCAAGAGAGGAGCAGAGCAAGGTCAGCTCATGGGCCATGCCTGAGCACAGCCCCCCCAGCAGCAGCCGTTCCCATCTCCCAGGCACAGCCATGCCCACAGCAGGCAAATGTCACTGCCATATATGATTAGCCCAAGAGAAGGCTGCCTTCTTTCCATAACCCCCTAAAAATCTTCCTCCTATTCCCCCTCCACCCACAAACATCAACCACATTCCACTTGCGGGGTTAAACATGGTCGTAAGGATTTGCTGAATTCATCAACCACCACCCTTCTCTACCTCACATCCCCTGACCCTCCCACACCACACATGGCCGCTCACTGCTGCTCAGGGCCTCTCACTCTTCAGAAGAGGCCTTGAGCTTCTTGGTTCTTCCTGGTGCTTGTTATAAACTTCCTCACTCCCTCTAGAGCTCATGGTGAGCTCTCTTGTTCACAACAGGACCTTTGTAACCAACTCTTACAAAACGGTTGTCTTTCTGTGATCATCTGTGCAGAAGGAGTGATAACAGGAAAGCACCCAATATATCAAATCCGATGCCCAGTGAAATGCAACAAAACCTTGTTGAGCCACCCCATTAGCTGTATTTTTCCAGCAAGGAGTTTCTCCTGAGAAAGTGATCCAGCCTCTGCCACTCTGTGGAGAGGCACATGAGCAGTGTCCATGCACCTGGGGACACAAAGGGTGACTTTTGCCAGACCACGCTTTGTCTGAACCACTTAGATATGTACTTATGGATGGGGTATCAAGCCTTACAGTGCAGCAGAGACTGGAGTTCTGAGCTCCCTTTATCCGCCCTGTTTGACACCATGTAAAATGAAAAGTTGGTTTTAATTCTCTTCACAGCCTGAAGGCCCACATGGGTCAGGAGACAAGCCAGGATACCCAACAAGGAATCACATGCTCTGCACTTAAAGTTCAGGTGTTCCCAGGAATCTCAGGAATGCCAATTGCTGGGTGCAAGGAGCTGGTCAAGAGCCTCGTCTCCATTTCTGTAACGATGGCTTTGCTGCCTGGCTGAAGTGCAGACTCTGTACATGGATGCTGACACTTGTTGAGCAACCTGCTCTGAAAGGATGAACGAGGTGGCCTGTTCTTTCTGGAAGGGTGTTAGGACAGCCAAAAAGAAGAACTTGGGTTGGGGCAAATGAAAAGGGATGCAAAAGTTGTGGTCAGGGCTGTTTAGGGTTACTTGTAAAGCAGCCCTGCAGCTCATGTGAATTATTTCCGTTGTCAGGGAAAACCTGAGAGTTTAGTCTATTTTGAAAACTGAAGGGTAAGGAAGGACAGCATCATTCAGGCTGGAAAGGACCTTGGTACGTGTCTTGACCAACCTCCTGCTCAAAGCAGGGTCAGACCAGATTACTCAGGGCTCTATCCAAACACATCTTGGACACTTTCTGGGACACTGTAAGTGCGCACTCCCGGGAAACAGCTTCCAGGGCTTGACTGTCCTCATGACTGGAAAGTTTCTCCCTTTATCTAGAGCCTTTCTAAGTCCAAGCATTCAGATTGTTTTTTACCCATCTACTTGCACACCGATGCAGACCCTATTATCCTTCCTTGGACACAAGAATATTGTGGGGGATGATGCTGAATGCCTTGCTGACTTCCAGGTAACAGACCACCACTGCTCTCCCCACGTCCAGCAACCCTGTCCTTTCCTCACAGAAAGCAAAGAGGATGGACAGGCACAACCTGCCCTGGGTAAACCCCGTCACCTTCTCTTTCACACACTCAAAAATGGGGTCCCAGTGAACATGTTCTGGGGCACAGCCCTTAGTTCCCCTGCTCACCCATTGGCCATTTTTGAAAAGTGCACACACTGTGTGAGAGCTGCCAGTGGTCAAGGAGTGCCCCCAGTCTCCATGAGCTTTCCAAGAAGGTGGAGAGGAGAGTGTCCTCACTGTGACATGGTCCTGCTGTCTCAGCTCCTGGGATGCTGCCCCTCCTGTCCCATAGACTGGAAAGGATTGTGTTGGTTCCAGTGACCCCTGACTTGATCCCCATCCACTGCTGGTTGTTCTGCCTCCAGTGACAGAGGCCTGGGAGACCTTGCTGGTGAAAATGGAGTACAAGAGACACAGAGAATATCACTTCTATCCATTATTAAATCAATGAGTGGCCACAAGGTGTCTTTGTTTCTCCTTTCCTGAACTAGGAACAGCTCATTATGGGGCCCTTGAATTGCCTTACAGGTCTAGACTGAGTTTTGCTCTGGCCTGTTGCTGTGCTTGGAGGCTGCTGTCCTTGCAGACCAGATGAACTAACTTCTGCCACCCTGCCTTGGCAGTTTATTCCATCCGTGTCACAGCTCTGTCTGCAACACTGACAGCTCCAGCTCAGCCAGTCAGGTCCCTGGCTGAGGCCATTGCCTCACATCTGGGCTGAACCACCCCAGCTGTGGCACCAGGAAACCTCTGAGTCGCCCCATGGAAACCTGGTACCAAGTGTCCAAGACTCCATGTGTGCAAAGGCTTTGCTTCAGAGCACAGACATGACATGGCCAGAAGATTGCTGAATGTCTCTCTAGATCTAGGAGTATAAACCCAGTATATAATCCCTAAATTCATTCCGGTGAACATATTCCTCCCCCAGTTTGCAGAAATTAGATCCTTTGCTGTAACCTTTCTGGTGTCCTGTCTAATAATGGGACAAGAAAAGCTGATTCTCATACCAATTTATTTTCTAATAGGAAGAATACAATGCTGTCAAGAAGTGTCTCTGCAGAGGAGAGAGAATACATCAGTGAGTACTTCAGGCTGTTTGAAAGGATGTGACCCTGGAGCCCCAGGGACAGCTGGAGGGAGCCCAGAGGGGACAGAGAAAGGGACATCATGGGCTGCTCCTGTGCTGCTGAGCTGGGCTGGGCTCCTGGGACAGAGGGAGCTCATGGCAAGCGGCAGCGCTGCAAAGAGACAGCTCTGCCCAGGAGCAGCTCCTCTGCAAAGCACAGCAGGGCTGAAGGCTCTGCCTGGGGATCTCAGGGAGACGAGCAAAACAGAGATAGATGAAAGGTGATCAGGATGGGGAGGATGACTGAGAGCTCACTGGAGGAGAAATCTTTGCAGCCCTTGCCATGGTAAGTCTCAGGGTGCAGGGCAATGCAGGTGCAGCTCCTGGAGGCATCTCCTCAAGTTAGCACAGGCACAGCTTGAGGGATCTGTGAGGAGGAGGCTCTTGGCAGGCAGTGTTGAACAGCTGTGAAGGTGGGTGAGCACCCAGGGTTGCCCAGGGCTGTCCTGCAGAGCAGGGTCCCTGCACCCCAGGGCTGTGCCGGGGCAGGGACTCTGCCGCCTGCCAGGGTCAGCGCTCAGCCTGCCCGGGGAGATCCCCACGGTGCTGTGGGGAGAAGCTGTGGGGGGAAGGAGCGACCCCTATCAGGGCAGGAAAGGTGCTTGTGCTGTGGAGAGGCTGCTGTGTGGGTCAGGGCTCCTCACAGCTCCAGATCACCCCCAGGATTTTTCCAAGTGGATGCCTCAAGCAGAAGATCAATGCAAGGATTACCAGACAGATAGGGAGCTTTCCTGAGCCTGCCTTTTCAGTTTCCTATCCCAAGGGTTGGGGGGTGCAGGAAAGTATAAAATGAAAATGAGCTCTCATGCTTAAACAAGTCACTGTGACTCCTGAACTGCAACTCCGATTAATCGTCACATCTGCCAGAAGCCTCATAACATCCCTTCAGCTGCTGCTCTGCCTGTGCACAGCACCAGCATCACATTGGCTATACCTGTCAGCCTTAGTCTGACCTGTCCTTTTCCCCAGTCTGCAAACAGGAAGATGCCCCCAGGCAGTGCCCTGTGAACAGGCAGGATCTGTAGGGCCAGGGTGAGGGCACAGAGGGCGGGATGGGGTCTGTGAGCATTGACAGGGAAGAGACATGGACAGGGAAACACTTCCCAGGAGGAGAATCTCCAGGCAATAGGGAAATGATCAGAAATGAGAGGTAACTAAACTCAGAATTGTTATGGGAGGGAGAACATAGAAAACTCCGTATGATCCCCGCAGTGCAGATCCCTCCTGTGAGCAGCCCCCTCGCCTCCTCTCCCACCCAGCAAAGCCTCTGCCCTCAGGGCCGGAGGCTCCAAGGCATGAAGCAGCTCCTGTGCAGCCAGAGCTCCAGTTCCCTCTGCAGAGCACAGGGGCTGAGAGCAGCTGCCCGGCAATGCTGGTGTGTGGGAGGTGGCTGCACAGCTGGGGAAGGGTGACGCTGTCTGAGTGCCCGGCTGCCTCTGCCCTGGCCTCTCTCACACCCACCCTCACTGCAGTTTCCTTCTTGCTCCACTGCTCTGGGTCACTGCTGTTGTGATCTGGTTCTTGCTGTCAGGCTCTCTGGGGATGGGAGTTTCAGCTGCAGAGTCACAGCCTGATCTTGTGGGTCCTTGTGGGTCCTGCAGCTGTGTCCACGGAAACACGTGTCCCAGCTTTGCTCTGAGCTGTGGGGCTGTGGGCAATGCAGTGTGTGGGGCTGGGGAATGAGCTGAGTCTCCCTGAATCAAATGGCATCATTAGGACACTTGGATATCTCCTGGGAGTTTACACAGATGCTCTGAACTACCCTCCAGGATGCAAACCAGTCCTACAGCATCTGTGTGGTATCTGAAGGCTCCAAGGAGAAGCTGTGACAGACAAAATGCTGTTTGGTTGGTTGAATGAGGTGTGTGTATCCCGAGCTAAACAGGCTGAGACCTTAGGAAAGGGTGGGACATGTCATGGTCTGAGGTGGATCCCTCTGCTCTCAGCAGTGCCTGGTGGCTTTTCAGGGTGACATGTCAGTGTGATCACCCTCCATCTCAGAAAGGTGCCAGCCCAGGGCAGCTGGAGCAAGACAGAGGGACAGAGCAGCTGCCCTCACTCTGCACTGACCCACAGGCATCCTCTGGTCTCGCAGGACTCGCTCTGTTCTCCCTGAGTGCAGCAGAAATCCTGAGGGTTTCTGACACCCAAGAACACTTCCCAGGGTGGGAGGGGAGAAGGAGCTGTAGAAACGCCAAACCTCTCAAACTCAGTTTCTCAGGTCTGGGGGTACAGATGCTGGCAGTCCCTTCTGCAGCAGGAGTGGTTCCATCTGACAAAGCTGAACCCCAGGACTGGACCCTGCCCCACCCATCACACAGGCTCAGGCTGACTCCTCAAGAGCCTCTGGGCAGAGACCCTGCTCTTCATTGCACACTCATCAAGCACCGACGAGGGCTCCAGCCAGGATGTTCTCCTGGAAAAAGAAAAGGGTCTTTTTGTGGAAGAGTCTGTGGGAAATGGCTTTGGTTTTCCCCAGAGAAGTCTCCCCTAAATTGTCACTATCTTTTCCTCCTATGACAGTGCCCATGCCTAGATACAGCAAATGTCCAACAGCAGCTCCATCACCCAGTTCCTCCTCCTGGCATTCACAGACACACGGGAGCTGCAGCTCTTGCACTTCTGGCTCTTCCTGGGCATCTACCTGGCTGCCCTCCTGGGCAACGGCCTCATCATCACCACCATAGCCTGTGACCAGCACCTCCACACCCCCATGTACTTCTTCCTGCTCAACCTCGCCCTCCTCGACATGGGCTCCATCTCCATCACTGTGCCCAAATCCATGGCCAACTCTCTGTGGGATACCAGGGCCATTTCCTTTGCAGGATGTGCTGCCCAGGTTGTCTTCTTAGGTTTCTTGATAGTAGCAGAGTATTCTCTTCTCACCATCATGTCCTACGACCGCTACGTTGCCATCTGCAAACCCCTGCACTACGGGACCCTCCTGGGCAGCAGAGCTTGTGTCCACATGGCAGCAGCTGCCTGGGCCACTGGGTTTCTCAATGCTCTGCTGCACACGGCCAATACATTTTCACTGCCACTGTGCAAGGGCAATGCCCTGGACCAGTTCTTCTGTGAAATCCCCCAGATCCTCAAGCTCTCCTGCTCACAGTCCTACTCCAGGGAAGCTGGGCTCCTTGTGGTTAGTGTCTTTTTAGGATTTGGGTGTTTTGTGTTTATCGTCGTGTCCTATGTGCAGATCTTGAGGGCCGTGCTGAGGATCCCCTCTGAGCAGGGACGGCACAAAGCCTTTTCCACGTGCCTCCCTCACCTGGCCGTGGTCTCCCTGTTTGTCAGCACTGGCATGTTTGCCTACCTGAAGCCCCCCTCCATCTCCTCCCCATCCCTGGACCTGGTGGTGTCTGCTCTGTACTCGGTGGTGCCTCCAGCAGTGAACCCCCTCATCTACAGCATGAGGAACCAGGAGCTCAAGGATGCCCTGTGGAAACTCATATCTTAGTGTTTTCTGAAGCAATAAACTGCTCTTCTGCTTCTACTTTGCAGTTTTAATGTAACTGGTTACAGGTCCAGTCTCTCATCTGTATTTTCTGTTGTTATTAGCCTTTTTTTAAATTGTGATAACATTTTCATCCCCTTTCTAATTCACTGTCTGCTTTTCTTTTATAACCCCTGGCTGTGTAAATGAGGGGCCATGATCTGTGTGTATTTAAACAAAATAAATGTGTCTGTAGTGACTTGTTTTTCACTATATCCTTCCTGCAAGGCCTGTTTGGAGCTGCAGGGACAGTTCCTGTGTGCATGGGAGGAGGGGAAAAGAGTCCAGCCTGGCAGCACTGCCAGGGAGCACCAGCGCTTGGCCTTCCAGAGCTGTTCTCGTTCCACTCCCACACTCTCCTTCTCATCCCTTGTGTTGGTGCAAGGCCTGAGTGCTCTGGCAGCCTGGTCACCGTCCTGCTGTGTGTCAGTCCTGTGAGCGCAGGCAGGGACAGGCCATGGGCACTGCTGTGACAGAGCTGGCCTCCGTAACAGGACTTCTATAAAGAAGAGTGATCTCCTCAGGGCAGTGCCGGAAGGCTTAGGTCTTCTTCAAGTTTCTGTCAAGAACATGCACAAGAAGGTGGCCACAGATGCAAACAGCAGGGTACAGCTGCACAGTGTGTGTGTGCAGGGCTGGGCACACAGCAGTGTCCTCTCACAGCCAGGCCTCCTGCCAGAGACCTGCAGGACCAGCAGAGCAGGGGCTGGGCTGTGCCCCTGTGCACAGGACACCCCATGGAAGCTGCCCCAGGGCATCGTCATGGACTGGCCCCTCACAACCTCCCTTTCCAGCACTGGGCTGTCACACCAGATTGAGAATTTTTTCCTGAATGAGTAGGTCAGAAGTCCATGTTTGCATTGTTCAGATGAGATATGAGCATGCACATAATGTACATGACGTGAGATGAACACGAGTGAGCAGAAATGCCATCAGCTATTCCTGGGAGTGCCAGGAAGGCCTGTGGGACAAACATCGATGTCACTCAAATTGGGAGTAACAGCCCATGGGAAACAACCCACTGGGATCTTCTTCCTTGAACTGAGGTCCCTGTGTCCATTCCTCATGACGTGGGACATCTCAGATGAGTGCAGAGCAGGGTGACACACCACAGGGCTGAGGTGCCTCCTGTCCTTTGGGAGTGGCAGCAGGAGCCCATAGAGACACTGTGAATCCTGCCTCTGTGTTGAAAAGGAACAGGCTCTGAGCATCCCTGGGTCCATGAGAAGCCGATGAGGCCAGCTCATATATGGATGCTTGATGGAACCCTGACATTTCTGTGTGTGACTCCAGGAACAAACCCCAGTGGCCCAGGGAGATTGATCTCAGCTGCCTTGAACAGGCTCATTGCAAGTGCTCCTGTCTGCTATGTCACCCTTGTCCGTGATTCCATATTGTGCTCTCAAAAATGCCATAGACACCAGAATGGATCTGGGGTACTTAGAGAATGCAGACCTCAAACCCATCTTCAAGAGGAGCACAAACAGGAACTGAGAGAATAACAGGCTGGCCACCCTACCTCCCTCCCTGGGAAGGGGATGGGACATGTCCTCCTGCAGCCATTTCCAGGAACGTGAAGGACAAGGAAGGGATTGCTGAACCCCAATGGAGAGGGGCAAGAAAGGCATGTTGTGTACAGTGCGTTCGCAAGGCCTCAGACATGGTGTGCTTCTGGGCAGAGTGGTGCTGATGGGGCTCAAGAAGTGGATGCTGGGTGGGAAGTCGACTGAACCATCAAGCCCAAATATCACCAGTGGTACAAAGTCCTCCGAGCAGACAGTTACCAGTGTCATCTCTCAGTGACCAGCACTTGGGCCAACACTGTTGAACGTCTTTATTCTCCCCTTCCATGATGTAACAGAGTGCACTTTCAGCTCCTTTGTGGATGGTGCAAACTTGGGAGGAGGCCTCGAGCAACCTCCCCTGGTTCACCCTGCCCTGAGCAGGAGAGTGAGACAAGATGAGTGAGACAAGGGCTCTCTTCAAATCTGAGTTATTCTGTGATTTGAAATACTTTTTGCCTTGGAGAGGTTTCTGGAAGAAAATACGTGGAAGAATAGTAAAAACAAAAAGGCAGAAGTGGAGATATAGAAGTGTTAACATAAGTATAGCAGTTCCAGTGAGGAGTGCTTTTCACTCACATTGTTAGTAGGAAATATATTTGACAAATTTGAAAAAATGTGAGGAAGCAAGATGGGTGTCTAGGGCCTGTGGGAAAGAAGGGCAGGTGTAGGACCATGTAGAACACACTTCAGTCTTGGTTGGGTCCTGCGTGCTACAGAGGGGGATGGATGGGTGTGGTATTATGAGGTCAGTTGTGTCTCGGTAACTCATAATCCAGTAAGCAGCGTGTGGCTGTGAAGGGGACTGTGGGGTCAGTTCTGTCTCTGGAGGTGACAGCCCAGCAGCAGGGACGTGGCTGGGAAAGAACCCCTGCCAAAGTACCCACAGGCACTACCCAGGAACAGGCCTTGGAGACGGGCTGTCATGTCCATCCCACCTGAGTACATGATGGCACAGCAGCAGGAACATGGTCGTGTCTATCAGAGAAGCTGAAAGGCCAGCAGCAGTCCTGGGATTTAGAAGATCATGGTGAGGTTACTTCTTTCTGGTGAGGTGAAACACCACAAGAAGCCTAACGGGTTGGGTTCCCTGCACGAAGGGCAGTTTCTGAGATGGTTGAGCTTTCCTTGATAGTGGGAAGAAGCAGAAGAGAGAAAAAATATGTCAGAAAGTGCAACTTGGAAGATGGAGACTGGATATCAGGAGGAAGAAATGTGACTGGAAGGGCAGTGCTGTGGTGCAAGAGGTCACCCAGAGGGGGCTGGATCAGCCCATGGTTTGTGTTCCAAAGAACAGGCAGGGAGGGTGCAGACACATCAGTGAAGGGACAGAAATGCTGGGGTGAGAGCAGGTGGGGAAGCAGATGGGTGTGTGCAGTCTGCAGGGAAAGAGGGGCAGGTGTAGGACCGTGTAGAACAGCCTGTGATGGAGATGGCAAAGGGCGCTGGTGAGGCTGGAAGGGACCAACAGGACCCAGGTCTCTGTCCCCTTGGCCATCACAGTTGTCTCTGCCACTGAGGCCTGGGAGAAGACATGTTGTCCTCATGGCATTGGGGCCTTGTTGCCTCCTTGCAGCCCCATGGGGAAGCTGGAAGTTGCTGTACCAGTGTTGTCCTTCCCTCGGCCTTGCACACCCACATCCCACGGTCCCAGGAAGAGCCCTGAGCCATGTGTGAGGGGCAGGATCCCCCTTCCCATTGCCTGGAGGTCGTGGCTTCTCCTTTCTGCTGCAGAAAGCAAACCAAGGGGTTTCTGAGCATCAGAGCTGAGGAAAACACTAAAAGGAGACCTCATGGTGGCTACAGCTTCCTCACAAGGGGAGAAGGAAGGGTAGGTACTGAGCTCTTCTCTCTGGTGACCAGTGACAGAACCCAAGGGAATGGCAGGAGGATGTGCCGGGGGAGGGTGAGTTGGACATGAGGAAAAGGTTCTTCACCCAGAGGTGCTGGACACTGAACAGGCTGCCCAGGGAGGTGTCACGGCCCCAAGTCTGACAGTGATCAAGAAGAAACGGGGCAACATCCTCAGACACACGGTGTGAACTGTGAGGTTGTCCTGTGGAAGGACAGGAGTTGGACTCAATGATCCTGGAACACAAGAGGTTCCACTTCAATATGAGAAGAAACTTTTTCAGAATGAGGGTGACAGGGCCTGGAACAGGCTGCCCAGGGAGGTTGTGGAGTCTCCTTCTCTGCAGACATTCAAAACCCGCCTGGTTCCTCTGTAACCTCACGTGGGTGTTCCTGCTCCAGCACGGGGATTGGACTAGATGATCTTTTGAGGTCCCTTTAAATCCCCAACATTCTGCGATTCTGTGATTCTGTGATCCTTGTGGGTCCCTTCCAACTCAGGACATTCTATCATTCTATGAAATACTAGGTCAAAAGTCTGTGTTTTCATTGTACAGATGAGTTGCAAACATACACATCATGTGCATGTCCATTGTGTGCATGTGATAAGATGAACCCAAGGGAGCACAAATGCTATCAGCTCTTCCGTGGGGTGCCATAAAGGTCAGTGGGACAGAGATGGTGTTCAGGGGTCTCTTCCAACCTGCGTTATTGTAGGATTCCATGAATCTTTTCCTTGGAGAGCTCTTTCATGTCAGAATAGACAGAGGAAGAAGAAAGAAAAAGAGGCAGAAGCAGAGACATAAAATGCCCCAGTGTAAATACAGCAGCTCCTCTGAGGAACGTTTCTCCACTCAAACCCTTGATAGGAAATCTATTAGATACATTTGATGAAACCAGCTTAGTTTTACCTGCTCACACACTGGAGCACAAGGAGGGCGATGGCTGGGTACGATGTCATGTGCTCAGCTGTGTCTCAGGAACTCACAGTCCAGCAGGAAGCCAATGGCTGTGGAGGGGACTGTGAGTCACTTGTGCCCCTGCAGGGGACAGGCCAACAGCAGGAACAGGGCTGGGAAAGGACTGGGAGGTCACACATACGAGACGAGCAATCGGGCCCAATCAGCATGGCTTTATGAAAGGCAGGTCCTGCCTGACCAACCTGATCTCCTCCTGTGACAAGGTGACCGGCTTAGCAGATGAGGGAAAGTCTGTCGTGGGGGAGTGAATCCGCCACACAGGCTGTGGATGTTGTGCACTTAGACTTCAGTAAAGCCTTTGACACCGTATCCCACAGCATCTCCTGGAGCAGCTGCAGCTCATGGCCTGGATGGTGTATCTGCGATGGATAAAGAACTGGCTGGAGGGCCGGGCCCAAAGAGTTGTGGTGAACGGAGCCAAATCCAGTTGTTGTCCGGTCACGAGTGTTGTCCCCAGGGCTCAGTATTGGGGCCAGTTCTGTTTAATCTCTTTACCAATGATCGGTATGAAGGGATCAAGTGCACCCTCAGTAAGTCTGCAGATGACACCAAACTGGGTGGGAGTGTTGATCTGCTGGAGGGTGGGAAGGCCACACAGAGGGACGTTGGCTGACTGAGGCCAATTGTCTGAGATTCAACAAGGCCAAGTGCTGGGTCCTGCACTTGGTTTATAACAATCCCCTGCAACAATACAGGCTTGAGGAAGAGTGGCTGGAAAGCTGCCTGGTGGAAAAAGACCTGGGGGTGTTGATCGACAGCAACTGAACGTGAGCCAGTGTGTTCCCAGGTGGCCAGAAAGGCCAATGGCCTCCTGGTTTGCATCAAGAATAGTGTAGTGGGCAGAATCAGAGCAGTGATCATCCCCTTGTACTTGGTGCTGTTGAGGCCACAACTTGAATCCTCTGTTCAGTTTTGGGCTTCTCACTATAGGAAAGACCTTGAGGTGCTGGAGTGAGTGCAGAGGAGGGCGACGAGGCTGTTGAGAGTCTGAAGCAAAAGTCTTCTGAGGAGCAGCTTAGGGACCCATGGCTGTTTAGCCTGGAGAAAAATGAGACTGAGGGGAGACCATTTCACTCTCTACAACTGTCTAAGAAGAGGTTGTAGCATGGAGGGTGTTGGTCATCTCCTGAATAGCAAGTGATAGGATGAGAGGAAATGGCCTCAGCTTGTACCAGAGAAGGTTCAGAATTGAAGTTAGGAAACATTCCTCATGGAAAAGTTTGTGAAGCAGTGAGCAGGCTGCCCAGGAAAGTGGTTGAGTCACCATTCCTGGAGGTGTTTATGTATAGACGAGGTTCTTAGGGTCATGGTTTAGTGCTGGAGTTGGACTCAATGGTCTTAATGGTCTGCTCCATCTCAAATGATTCCACGATTCTATGATTCTATGCTTGAAGGGTTATCTCCCAGACTGTGGAAATTTCCTTTGTGGCAGGAATCATAGAATCATAAAGAGTGTTGGAAGGGAGCTTCAAAGGCCATGTAGTCCAACCCCCCTGCCATGAGCAGGGACATCTTCAACCAGATCAGGTTGCTCAGAGTCCCATCTAGCCTGGCCTGGGATGTCTCGAGGGATGGGGCACCCATCACCTCTCTCGGCAACCAGTGGTCATGTTTCATCACCCGCATTGTAAAAAGTGTCTTCCACGTGTCTGGCCTGAATTTCCCCTCTTCTAGCTCACAACCATCACCCCTTGTCCTGTCACAACAGGCCCTGTTAAAAAGTCTGGCCCCGTCATTCTTATCAGTCTCTTTTAAGTACAGAAAGGTTGCAATAAGGTCTCCCTGGAGCCTTGTCTTCTCCAGGCTTAACAACCCCAACTCTCCCAGCCTGTCCTCCCAGCAGAGCTGTCCCAGCCTTCTGATCATCTTGGTGGCCCCGCTCTGGACCCTCTCCATGTCTGTCCTGTACTGAGGGCTCCAGAGCTGGATGCAGAACTCCAGCTGGGGTCTCAGCAGAGCGAGGCAGAGGGGCAGAATCTCCTCCCTTGACCTGCTGATTATGCTCCTCTGGATGCAGCCCAAAATAAGATTGGTTTTCTGGGCTGCAAGCGCACATTGCCAACTTCTGTCCAGTCTTCAACCAGCAGTCCCCCCAAGTCCTCCTCGTCAGGGCTGCTCTCAATCCCCTCACGCCCCAGCCCATACTGACAGTGGGGGTTGCCCCAACCCAGGTGCAGGACCTTGCGTTTGGCCCCGTTGAACCTCTGGAGATTCACATGAATCCACTTCTTGAGCTTATCCAGGTCCCTCTGGATGGCCTTCTGTCCCTCAGGCGTGTCAGCAACACCACTCAGTTTGGTGACATCTGCAAACTTGCTGAGGGTGCACTTGATCCCACTATGCCATTGATGAAGATGTTAAACCGTACTGATCCCAGTATGGACCCCTGAGGGACACCACTTGTCACCAGTGGCCATCCAGACATTGTGCCATTGACCACCGCTATCTGGGTGCAGCCATTGAAACAGTTCCTTACCCACCAAACAGTCCAGCCATCCAATATATACCTTTCCAATGCAGAGAGAAGGATGTTGTGAGCGACCACGTCAAAGGCTTTACAGAAGTCCAGATAGATATGACATCCATTGCCCTTCCTTTGTCCACTGACGTAGTTACTCCATCGCAGAAGGCCACTGGGTTAGTCAGGCAGGACTTGCCCTTGGTGAAGCCGTGCTGGCTGTCTCAAATCACCTCCCTGTCCTCCTTGTTCCTTAGCACAGCTTCTAGGAGGATCTGTTCCATGGTCTTCCCAGGCACAGGTCAGAGGCTGACAGGTCAGTAGTTTTCAGGATCCTCCTTTCTACAGCAGAGAGAAGCACTGCCACACAGCGCATCTTGGAATGGACATGAGGAGGAAGAAATGTCACTCAAAGGGTAGTGCTGTGGTACAAGAAATCATCCAGGAGCATGGGATCAGTCCACCTCCTTGTGTTTCAAGGAACAGAGCAAGACAGTGGAGCCACATCAGCCAATGTATGGAAACACCAGGGTGAGAGCAAGGGGAGGAAGCGAGATGGGTGTCTGCAGCCTGCAGGGAAACAGAAGCAGCTGTGGGACAGTGGAGGACAACCCGTGGTGGAGATGGCAAAGGGCACTGGCAAGGCTGGATGTCGCCAAGAGAACCCAAGTCTTTGTCCCCTTGTCTATGGCAATCGTCTCTGCCACCAAGGCCTATGAGGAGCCATGTTGTCCTCAGGCACTGGGGCACCCCATGGCCTCCTTGCACACCCCAGTAAGGCTGGGAACTGTCACACCATTGTCCTTCACTCAGCATCACACAGCCCACATCCCCCTGCCCCAGGAGGAGCCCTGAGCAACGGGTGAGGGACAGGATCTGCCTTCCCAGGGGCTGGGGGTCAGGCCTTGGCCTCTCTGCTTCGTCCAACAAAACCAGGGTTTTCTCAGCCTCTCAGCTGCCTGCACATGACCCTTTGTTTATCTGCCAGCATGGCCTCCAGTTCTCTGCTCTAACGAGCCCCTGGGGAGGCTTTGCTGGTACTTGCCCTCAGTGGAACTCATTAATACTTCAAGGGACTTAGTACTTTTTTCTTCTGACATTGACTTTTGGAAAGGTTTGTGCAATCTCCTCTCAGCACCTGAGGTTCAAGGATTTAGCACCAAATGCACCATGGGGCTCATCACACTGAAGAAAGCTCTAAGAAACCATGTCTCTTCTTGTAATTTCCTTCTAGTCTTGTACAGTTAATAAGAGACATTTCCTACTGTAGTTATGGAGAGTGATTTCAAAAACCTTCTAATAAAAATGACTTTTTTTTTTTTTTTTGGTGAAGGATATAGTTTATTTTTTTTCCGTGTGCAGAAGAGGTGATTGCAGCATTATCTGATATTGATCCAGGGTCTCTCCTAAGGAGGTCTGGACTGGCTGGAGAAGCTGTCCCTTGAGCTCTGACACCGTGTGGACAACCTTGCTCCTCACCTCCCCAGCCCCATCATTTCTCTCATTGGCCACCTGGCACTTGCATCCCTTTTCCTTACACCAGACTTCTCCACTGCAGCCTGCAGCTGGATGTTCCAGCTCCTTTGCACCAGCTCCCACCTGCTCTCCTTGGAGACCTGGCTGCACACAGGCAAAGAGGGACTTTTCTTTACTTTTGAACAAACAAAATAAACTGATAAGAATCATGGTTAAAAAAACCCACACTCCTCAACTGTATGCCAAGGAAAAACTGCCACCAATGAGGTTCGCCTTCTCCAAGGCATAACCTTGCAAGAAATGTTTTAGAGAGAAAGAGAATTGTAAAATAAACACAATAAAAGAGTTGGCTAAAGACAGAATTAGACAGACTACTGAAAGACAATGAAGCTTTTAACTCCTTGAAGCTGAAAGCAGCAACTGGATTGTTGACAAGTGTCTGAGTGATCAAACAGTAAGGGCAAGGGAAATCCAGAGAGCAAGTGCTTGTGTGCAGATTGGCTGCTTGAAATTGTACTTCAGACATGGTCAGTTTAGTTAGGGCAGGAGGAAATACCTGAAGGATGAGAGAGGTCAGATGCACAGCCTAACAGAGAGAGTGCTGAGAAAGCAAATCTTGTGGAAGATCAGTAGTTGTCCTCTTGCTCTTAATGCACATCCTGAAAAGTCTCCTTTTGATCTCATGGGAAAACACTGGTATTTAAAGTATTCAAAACAAAGAAAGGAGAATTACACCACCAACAAAGTTTGATGCTTAAAGTTGCAAGAAAGCATTTCCTTCACTCTACATCTTTCACTTGGTTTCTTTTTCCCTCCAATTTTAGAAAATGTTCTCTAGATTTCTGTCCCACCAAAGCCTACAGCATTAAGAAAGATAATCCATGTGTCTTGCACAGAGTCGAAGGCACCAAAAAATCCACTGCCCTGGACTGTCAATGCCACTTTTTGCTCTTGGTACAGCGTGAGTCATGCTCAAAGCTGTTGGCCACTCTTGCCTGATGGAGGAAAGAAGAATATAAAGGTTAATTGAAATGTTCTCTTTGTAGATGTTCATGTTGACAGTGATCTCAACAGGCCTGTGTTATCTGTCTTTCTATGTGAGTATAAGGAAAAAGAAATATTTATGTAGAGGTAAATGAATAGTAAAATGCATAGGTGCGTCCAGTTACTCAGCAAAACACATTTCCTACCAGCACTGTCAAAGGAAGAATCTTTCTTCTGAGAAATTGCTGTTTCGATACTGTCTTTGTCACTCCGTCCCCTGCCCCACTGGCCACTGGGACCAGGGTTCCCTCAGCTGCCTTCCTTGTGCTGACAATATCTTTGGAGAAGCCCTCCTGGGTGTGCTCCCCTTGCATGGCCACTTCAGCCACTGCTCAGCGCTGGCTTTGCTGGCTCCATCCCTGCACCCCCAGGCCAGCTGTCTGTCTGTCTGTCTCCTGGGCAGCCTGTTCCCCTCCAGCCTCCCTGCACGTCCTTCTGCTGTTTGATCTCCTGAGCCAGGGGGTTGCTGTGCACCCATGCTGACCTCTTGCCAGGCCCTGCTCGACTCCCTGACCATCAGATTGGCTTCTTCCTGGGCTTTGATGAAGCTGTCCCTGAAGATCCAAGAGAGCAGTCCCTCTGTTCTCCAGGACAGCCCAAGGAGATCCTCAGCTAACTGAAATCAGCTCTCCTGCAGGACTGCACTGTTGTTCTGCAGTTGCCCTGCTTCTCCACCATCTCACGGTCACTGCAACCATGGCCGCCCTCATCCTTAGATCCCCAGCCTGAACCACCTTGTCTGCCAGTAAGAGACCAGCCCTAGCCAGCTCGTCCAGTGTTTGTCTCAAAATGCTGTCTTCCACATCCTGCAGGAACCTCCTGGGTTGCTTGTGCCCAGCTCTGCTGCCCTCCCAGCAGACCGAGAGATGGTCCAGCTTGCCATGTAATCCAGGACCTGTGACCATGAAGCTTCCTCCAAGGCAAGGGCTGTGCACGCCAGGCTCCCCTCTGCACAGAGCTCATCTCCACCTCCTCATCCACCCGCCTGCCTTCCTGAGGAGCCCTGCCCACCCATGGCTGCCCTCCCACCACCGAGCTGTCCCACCAGGGCTCTGCAGTCCCCATGGGGAGCACGCTGCTGCCTGCCCAGCAGAACCGACAGTGCTGGGTAGGAAAGAGGAGAGGCAGGTAAAGGGGCAGTGTGTGGGAGGTTGGCTGGGAGGTGACCCCTGGTGCCAGAAGAGGATGATGCAAGGTGCATCATGGGAGGGAGGTGGATTTTGAGGTCACATCTTTGGAAACAACCCAACTGGGCATGTGGTGAGACAGGCCTGGTGATGTCACCTGGATGCTGGGAAACACCCCCAGCAGTGCTGAGAGCCTGGGAGACGGGAGATGCAGGAGAAAGGGAACATGACACGGCTGGAGGTGGGTTGTGATGCCACTTCTATTGCAGTTACCTGGGGTAGATGTGGACAAAGCCAACATGGCCAGATTGTTACTTGTGAGGTCACCTCATGACAGCAATGTGATTGGCCAGAGGTAGGCAGGTATCATGAGGTCATCAAGGACACCAGACGGGAAGGCTGCAGAAAGATGAGTGAGCCCCTGGGGAGGCCCTGCCCTGGGCTGAAACCACCTGTACGTGCCACGGGAAACTGTGGCACATGCATGAGAAGCTGAGGGATGTGAGAAGGGACCAGCAGTATGGGCAGCTCCGTGTGTGCCAGCTGGGCCTCACAGGTGGCTGCAGATGTGACCAGGTTGGCCAGACTGCCCAGAGGGGAGCACTGGGGACTGTCTGGGCAGTCAAGTCTTGCAAGGCCATCAGTGCCTGGAGGAGCCACCAGTGATGCCACTGAAGTCCCAGAGGACCAAGGCAATGGAATGCAAACTATCAAATTTGAGTGCAAATGGAGAAAACCTGAGCCCACTGGGGAAAAAGTAACTGATGATGGTTATGAATTGTGAGGAGATCGGGGCAGAGAAATTTGGATCGTGGAAGAAGCAGCCTGTAGAAGAGTGGGGAGGAGGGGGATTCAAGGGACCAGCTGCCCGTGTGGAGGTGGCTGGTCAGTGCTGGTCTGGCCAAACCTCCTGCCTGAACACCATGGTCTGTCCTGCTTAATAGACTGGTTTCAGTTGGGGTAGAGTTACTTATCTTCATAGCAACTTGTATGAGTTCATTTTACATTTGTGATGGAAACAGTGTTGGTCCCACCCCAATGTTTCAGTCATTGCTGAGCAGTGCTTGCACAGTATCAAGGGTTTTTCTGCTTCTCACACCAACCCCACCAGCATGGGGGCTGTGGGTGCACAAGAAATTGGGAGAGGACATGGCTGTGACAGCTGAATCAAACTGACCAAAGGGATGTTCCACAACATAGGATAGCATGGTCAACAATAAAATCTGGGAGAAGAAGGGAGGGGAGGACATTCGGGGTGATGGCATTTGTCTTCCCAAGTAACGGTTACATGTGATGGAGCCTGGCTTTTCTAAAGATGGCTGAAAACCCTCCTGCCACTGATGCAGTGAATGAATTCCTTAGTTTTCTTTGATTACATGCATAGATTTTGCTTTGCCTGTAAAACTGTCTTTATCTCAACCCACAGGTTTTCTTTTGTGTTTCCAATCCTCCGCCTCATCCTGCTGTGGGGCAGTGAGTGACAGACTATGTGGTGCTGAGATGCTTGTCAGGGTTAAACTACAAAACTAGTTAAACTCTGCTCCTGGCTCTTTGCTGTGTGAGTGAGCTCACTATTGTGTGTGCGTTTGGGTGTGATGGCATGTACACACCTTCTTGGTCAATTCTAAGTGAGGCGAGCAAGGAGGAGGAGGACACCAGGATCTGGAGAACCCCAGGGTTGGAATGTCCAAGTGGGTAATATCTCTGAGTCTGGGCTGACCCAAACCCCGGGTCCACACTGGAGGGACCACAGGGGTGTGTGAAACTGCAGGTAGGTTCTACCCAGGATGTACAGACCACTCGTGCAACCTTCACACCAGATCAGCCTGAGAGGGGCAACAGGACAGGGTCAGTTCTGTTGCTCATGGTTGTGTAAGTGCTGCTGTTGGTGTGGTGGCTGTGAGGGTGCTGTTGCCTGTTGGAGTTGGTCAGTGTCACATGGTCTGTGTCCATCTTTGCTTCCCTGCAGATACCTGCATTTAGTGCTTTCCCTTTGATGACTCCACCTTGGGCCATGTCTCACTCTGTGGGGTCCTGTCACTGCCCACCTCAGGCACAGCCGGTCCGTGTGTATCTCACGGGCTCTCGGGCAGCTCCAGATTCCTCTCCAGGAGGATTGTCCTCTGCCTCATCATGCACTGGGACAGCCCAGTGTGGCTGTATCTCATGACCACTCCCCATCTCCACTGTCAACAGACAGCAAGGGTTGTGTCTTAAATCACAACTCTGTTGTGAATCAGCTTCCAAGGTGGCATCGAGCTTTTTCCTCAGGCCCTTTTGAGGGAAATTCCTGGGCCCATTGTTGAAAACAGCTTTGGAAGAACAACCAAATCTTGAGGAACTGCACTCTGGAGATGTCATTTTATTACAGAGATGCTATGGGAGACTCAGCTCTGACACAGTGTTAGAAAAAGATTTATACAGGTTTCAGGTGTTTTAAAACTATTTATAATGGGTTCATTATTCAGGATAGTGAGCTAAACATGAACAGTTATGTACCAACATAATAACCATAAATAACAATATGGGTAATGCTAACAAAGTAAAAGGGATAAAACAGGGTACAGGCCTGCATTGGGATACAATTAGACATCATTTGTGGACAGTGATGGAAAGATGATCAGTATTGACAAACGCCCATGAAATCACTTTCCTAATGGACTCCTTGAGCTCCTGGTTCCTCATGCTGTAGATGAGGGGGTTCACTGCTGGAGGCACCAATGCGTATAGAACAGACACCACCAGGTCCAGGGATGGGGAAGAGATGGAGGGGGGCTTCAGGTGGGCAAACATGCCAGTGCTGAGGAACAGGGAGACCACGGCCAGGTGAGGGAGGCACGTGGAAAAGGCTTTGTGCCGTCCCTGCTCAGAGGGGATCCTCAGCACGGCCCTCAAGATCTGCACATAGGACAGCACAATGAACACAAAACACCCAAATCCTAAACAGACAGTAACCACAAGAAGCCCAGCTTCCCTAAAGTAGGAGTGTGAGCAGGAGAGCTTGAGGATCTGGGGGATTTCACAGAAGAACTGGTCCAGGGCATTGCCCTTGCACAGTGGCAGTGAAAATGTATTGGCCGTGTGCAGCAGAGCACTGAGAAACCCAGTGGCCCAGGCAGCTGCTGCCATGTGGACACAAGCTCTGCTGCCCAGGAGGGTCCCGTAGTGCAGGGGTTTGCAGATGGCAACGTAGCGGTCGTAGGACATGATGGTGAGAAGAGAATACTCTGCACCAAACAAGAAACATACAAAGAAGACCTGGGCAGCACATCCTGCAAAGGAAATGACCCTGGTATCCCACAGAGAGTTGGCCATGGATTTGGGGACAGTGATGGAGATGGAGCCCAGGTCGAGGAGGGCGAGGTTGAGCAGGAAGAAGTACATGGGGGTGTGGAGGTGCTGGTCACAGGCTATGGTGGTGATGATGAGGCCGTTGCCCAGGAGGGCAGCCAGGTAGATGCCCAGGAAGAGCCAGAAGTGCAAGAGCTGCAGCTCCCGTGTGTCTGTGAACGCCAGGAGGAGGAACTGGGTGATGGAGCTGCTGTTGGACATTTGCTGCCTCTGGGCGTGGACACTGTCATACGCGAAAAGAAAATGAAAAGATAGGGGACACTTCTCTGAGCAGAATCAAAGCCATTTCTCACACACCCTCCCCTGCTCCACACCCCTTGTCCTTTTCCAGACCTTCCTTCGGGTCCGTGGCTGAGCCCTGGGTGGTGCTGGCTGGAGGTGCCGTGAGGAGCAGGGCCTGTGCCCGCTGGCTGCCCAGGAGTCAGCCCTGCTCTGCAGCAGGGGTCATGGAACGGGGGGCAGGGGCCAGTCCTGGGGCTCAAAGCTGTCATCTGAAACTGCTGCTGGTGCAGAAGGGCCTGTCAGCATCTGCACTGTCACCAAGAATGAAACAGGATGGTAAAATGAAGTTTGAAATGCTTGGGGTTTTGACAGCTTCACAGAATCACAGAAAATTAGGGATTGGAAGGGACCTCGAAAGATCATGTAGTCCAATCCTGCAACTCCCCTGGAGAGTGTTGTTGGGTGTTAGAAACCCTCAGCATTTCTGCTGCACTCAGGGAGAACAGAGCGAGTCCTGCAAGACCAGAGGATGCCTGTGGGTCAGTGCAGAGTGAGGGCAGCTGCTCTGTCCCTCTGTCTTGCTCCAGCTGCCCTGGGCTGGCACCTTTCTGAGATGGTGATCACACTGCCATGTTACCCTGAAAAGCCACCAGGCACTGCTGAGAGCAGAGGTTTGCAGGCTGCAAAAAAGGACAGGTGAACCTAAGGCTGATGTGTCCAGCCAAGGTGATGCTGCTGCTGTCCATGGGCAGAGGGGTGGCTGAAGGGATGTTACAAGGCCTCTGGCAGATCGGCTGATCACTCAGAGTTGCAGTTCAGGAGTCTCAGTGACTTGTTAAAATTGGAGAGCTCCTTTTGCATTTATCCCTTCCTCCATCTCCCCACCCTCCAAGTCTTGGAATAGGAGACTGAAAGGACAGACTCGGGAAAGCTCCTTATCTTTATAGTAATACCTGTATAGATCTTCTCCTTGAAACCTCCAATTGGAAGCAGTCTGGAGTGATCTGGAGCTGTGAGCAGCCCTGACCCACGGAGAACCCAGAGGCAGAATGACCCTGCCCTGCTGGGGGTCGCTCCTTCCCCCCACAGCTTCTCCCCTCAGTGTTGTTGGGATCTCCCCGGGCAGGCCGAGCGCTGACCCTGGCAGGCGGCAGAGTCCCTGCCCCGGCACAGCCCTGGGGTGCAGGGACCCTGCTCTGCAGGACAGCCCTGGCCACCCCTGCCTGCACATTTACATTTACACCCCACCGCCATCCTTGGCAGAACACAGCATTCATGTCCTGTCACTCTGACGGTGCAGAAGGCAATCCCTGCTCTGCAGCACATCCTCTTCCTTTGCATCAGAGAATCTCTGAGAGTTTTACTTACGTCTCCTGTAGGCTCTGCAATGTGACAGCTTTCTGAGATCCTACCATGATTTGCAGATGCAATGCCCTACAGCCACAGGCATCATATCTGCGAAGATTTCATTTCTAGTGATCTCTCAGCATCCTCCCACCCCAGACTGCGTTGCCCTTTCTCTCCCTGGCTCCTCTCCCCTCGGTGCTGCAGGCAGAGCCCTCAGCCCTGCTGCGCTTTGCAGAGGAGCTGCTCCTGGGCAGAGCTGTCTCTCTGCAGCGCTGCCGCTTGCCATGAGCTCCCTCTGTCCCAGGAGCCCAGCCCAGCTCAGCAGCACAGGAGCAGCCCACGATGTCCCTTTCTCTGTCCCCTCTGGGCTCCCTCCAGGTGTCCCTGGGGCTCCAGGGGCACATCCTTTGAGACAACCTGAAGTAATCAGACATGTTGATTCTCTCTCTTCAGGAGAGACACTTCTTGCCAGCATTGTGTTCTTTGTACTAAAAAATAAATTGGTATGAGAATCATCTTTTCTTGTCCCATTATTAGGCAGGACAAAAAGAAAGTTACAGGAAAGGATCTAATTTCTAAAAACTGGAGGAGGAATATGTTCACCTGAATGAATTTAGGCATTATATTTTGGTTTTATACTCATAGGTCTAGAGAGATATCCAGCCATCTTTTGGCCACGTCATGTCTGTGCTCTGAGGCAAAGCCTTTGCACACATGGGCTCTTGGACACTTGGTACCAGGTTTCCATGGGGCGACTCAGAGGTTTCCTGGTGCCACAGCTGGGGTGGTTCAGCCCAGATGTGAGGCAATGGCCTCAGCCAGGGACCTGACTGGCTGAGCTGGAGCTGTCAGTGTTGCAGACAGAGCTGTGACACGGATGGAATAAACTGCCAAGGCAGAGTGGCAGAAGGTAGTTCATCTGGTCTTCAAGCACAGCAGCCTCCAAGTACAGCAACAGTCCAGAGCAAAACTCAGTCTAGACCTGTAAGGCAATTCAAGGGCCCCATAATGAGCTGTTCCTACTGCAGGAACAGTTAAAGGAGAAACAAAGACACCTTGTGGCCACTCATTGATTTAATAAGGGAAAGAAGTGATATTCTCTGTGTCTCTAGTCCTCCATCTTCACCAGCAAGGTCTCCCAGGCCTCTGTGACTGGAGGCAGAACAACCAGCAGTGGATGGGGATCAAGCCAGGGGTCCCTGGAACTAACACAATCCTTTCCAGTCTATGGGGCAGGAGGGGCAGCATCCCAGGAGCTGAGACAGCAGGACCATGTCACAGTGAGGACACTCTCCACCTTCTTGGAAAGCTCATGGAGACTGGGGGGACTCCCTGACCACTGGCAGCTCTCACACAGTGTGCGCACTTTTCAAAAATGGCCAATGGGTGAGCAGGGGAACTAAGGGCTGTGCCCCAGAACATGTCCACTGGGACCCCATTTCTGGGTGTGTGAAAGAGAAGGTGACGGGGTTTACCCAGGGCAGGTTGTGTCTGTCCATCCTCTTTGCTTTCTGTGAGGAAAGGACAGGGTTGCTGGACGTGGGGAGAGCAGTGGTCGTCTGTTACCTGGCAGTCAGCAAGGCATTCAGCATCATCCCCCACAATATTCTTGTGTCCAAGGTAGGATATTATGGTTTGTGTCAGTGTGTAAGTAGACGGGTAAAAAATAATCTGGATGGTCAGGCTTGGAAAGCTGCTATAGAAAGGGAGAAACTTTCCAATCCTGAGGACAGTCAAGCCCTGGAAGCTGTTTCCCAGGGGTGCGCATCCACTCTACCCCAGAAAGTGACCAAGATGTGTTTGGATAAAGCCCTGAGTAATCTGGTCCGACCCTGCTTTGAGCAGGAGGTCGGTCAAGACACCTCCCAAGGTCCCATCCAGCCTGAATGATGCTGTCCTTTCATTCCCTTCATGTTTTCAATTTAGGGACAGTTCTCTAGTTCTCCCTGGCCACAGGAATAATTCACATGAGGTGCAGGGCTGCTTTACAAGTGCCCCCAAACAGCTCTGACCACATCTTGTGCATCCCTTTTCATTTGCCTCCACCCAAGTTCTTCTGTTCTGCTGTCCTCATGCCCACCTTGTTCATCCTTTCAGAGCAGGTTGCTCAACAGGTGTCAGCATCCGTGTACAGAGTCTGCACACCAGCCAGGCAGCAAAGCCATCGTTACAGAAATGGAGACGAGGCTCTTGACGAGCTCCTTGCACCCAGGAATCGGCATTTCTTGTCTGCTGAGATTCCCGTGAACACCTGAACTTTAAGTGCAGAGCATGTGAGTCCTCGTTGGGTATCCTGGCTTGTCTCTTGACCCATGTGGGGCTTCAGGGGGTGAAGAGAATCAAAACCAACTCTTTGGCTGGGGTAGTTTCATTTTACATGTGTCACACAGGGCAGATGAAGGGAGCTCAGAACTCCAGACTCTGCTGCACTGTTGGGACTTGAGAGACTGGAAATGCAGGTGACGGTGTGTGTCAGTGCACACCACATAAACATTCTGGATTCCTTTTTGCTTTTGCACTGACCTGGGATCTGTTCCTTGTCATTCTTTGGTCAAAAAAGAAATAAAACTGCCCTATGTCACCTCCCCTCACACCAGAAAAAAAGGGGAAAAAGCATGAAAGAGGGGTGATTTCAGGGCAATTCTCTCCTAGGATGTACTTTTTAAATGATAAAACTAGTAGAAGTGAGAGAAAAAGCTCTTAAAAAGAACTCCATGCAAGAGGTCAGCTACTGAGACGTAGTAGCTCTTTTGAGAAGCAAGAATGACTGTTGGGAATGAAATTAAAAAACTTTAGTTCATCATCATCATCATCAAGAATAAGGAACTCCCTGTTATTCTTATTAGTGATTGTATCACTTTTCAAAAACATCCTTGAGATTGTCTCTATTTTTCGCTGGCTCCAAAACTGAGCCTGCTCAGATTTTGAAAGGACTGCTTGAAATCTCTGCAACTCAGATCTCTACATCTGTCTCTCATCGAAGATCTTTTACCCCAGAAAGGGGAAAAGTCCCAACACAGGCACCAAACCAGTGCCCAGCCTGCCTGGAGAGCCAGGTGAGTGGTGCCACACAGCAGCCAACCTCAGGGGCAGCTGGAGGTGATGGGAATTGAAATGGTTTTAGCTCAAATCATAATTTAAGGTTGGAAAAGACCATTAAGGTCATAAAGTCCAATTGTAAATACGACACTGCCAAGCCCACCCATTACACCATATCCCTAAGCATCATGTCTACACATCTTTTAAATACCTTCAGGGATGGAAGCTCCAATCCTGAGCTGGCAGGACAACACTGTCTGCAGTTAGACATAAGATACCTGTCATGACTGTGACTTCAGAGCTCATTGGCAGAGTTTCTCACACCGTTCTCTGGGCAGGGCAGGTGTTGGGAGATGGGCGCACACTTCAGTTTCCAGATGCCAGGACAGAGCCCAAGCCATCCTGCCCTTGCCCTCTGGCATCCCATTTCTTGAGATGCAAAGCTGCTGGGCCTTCTGTGGATAATCATGTTAAGAGGCATCAATAATCATTCAAGTGTTTGTATAATTTCTCTAAGAGTGTCAGTATTAAAAATAGTAAATATCTGTAACACAGCAGTCTGCATCTGTGGTAGCCCCACTGGCAGTGCCAATCCAATAGGTATTTGCAGTATAAGGCATGACACCCCATCCATAAGTACACATCTAAGTGGGTCAGATGAAGGGTGGTCTGGCAAAAATCACCCTGTTCCTCCCCAGGTGCACGGACACTGCTCATGTGCCTCTCCAGAGTGGCAGAAGCTGGATGCCCTTCTCGGGACAGACTCCTTCCAGGAGAGACACAGCAATGGGAGTAACTCCTCAGGTCTTCATGGCATTTCACTTGGCATCAGTTTTTATATATTTGTTTTTTTCCTGAGACTACTCTTTCTGCACAAATGCTCAGAAAAAGACACCCATTTAGTAAAACATGGTCATAAAGGTGCTGTTATGGACAAGAAACCTCACCATGAGCTCTGGAGGGAGGGACGAAGATGATAACAAGCACCAGGAAGAACCAAGAAGCTCAAGGCCTCTTCTGAAGAGTGAGAGGCCCTGAGCAGCAGTGAGCGGCCATGTGTGGTGTGGGAGGGTCAGGGGATGTGAGGTAGAGAAGGGTGATGGCTGATGACTTCAGCAAATCCTTATAACCATGTCTGAGCCTGCAAGTGGGATGTGGCTGATGTCTGCGGGGGGAGGAGGAATAGGAGAAATATTTTTGGTGATTTTGGAAAGAAGGCAGGCTTCTCTTGGACTAGTCATATATGGCAGTGACATTTGCATGCTGTGGGCATGGCTGTGCCTGGGAGATGGGGAATGGCTGCTGCTCGGGGGGCTGTGCTCAGGCATGGCCCATGAGCTGACCTTGCTCTGCTCCTCTCTTGCACTCCCCATGCTTGGATGGTCCTCAGGAATCATCCATGAGCCTGGAGGAAGCACCAGCCTCCTGGAGTGTTGGCCCATTACTGGAGGACAAGAGTGAAAGGTTTGTGAGACACATGGGAGTGCAGGAAGACACGGGTCTATGCGTAGTAGTAAACGTGTTAAAGAAGAAGACCTAAAGACCATTGGCTGATCGTGCTAATGTGGAATAGATTGATTTTTCTTTTTTATTTTAGGGCAGCAGAAGAAGGAACGTGTGCTTTCAGTGCTGGGGCATGGATCCAAAGAGTGGATTCAAGCAAGTTTGGGACCGGGACAGCTCAGGTGATTGGTGACCATTGCAGGTCTATGAAAGAAGCTGCATGGGCTTGGGGAGCCTCATAGGCATTGCCAAACCCTCAGAAAACTAGAGCCCTGTGGATAAAGCAACAGCACTTGGCACCAAAGCCACACCCAAACCACAAATACCCTCCCAGTGACCACAGGCAGAGCCTTGAGAAACATTTGACTGAAAGGGTCTCCTTTGCCAGGCCCTGGGGGTCAGGGCTTGGCCATTCTGATGCTAAACAACCATGAAGGGCTGACAGGGCACCAGAGCCACCTCCACATCGCCTTTACCACCTCTGACCATTGTCTCCAGGCTTTTCCTTCAGCAGCCTCCAGGGACAGGGACTGCTTGTGTCAGCGATGGCCCCTCGTGGGGTCCCAAACAGCCTCAGAAATTTGGGGTGTGTTTCTGCCTTTCACTTCATTAGAGGTTTGTTCATTCTTTCAGTAGCTGCAGTTCAGGACCACGGCAGCAGAGGGCTCATTAACAGCCAAAATGCGCTTACAAGCCAAGGCTCTCTGCAGCACTTGCCTAAAGGCGACAAGTCTGGTGTGGATGATTAGACAGATTTCAGAACCGTAGCCAAACAGTGAGCATTTCCATAATAAACAGTAATAAAGACAAATTTCTTATATTTCCATCCCCCTCCCAATGCACTCATTTCCAGAACAGCTGGTATCAACAATCTCCAATATTGATCTAGAGAATCTCCTGATAAAGACTGAATGTGTCAGAAAAGTGGGTGCCTAAAGCACCACTTGAGTGAGGAGACAGGCCAGGACACCTCAAGAGGAATCACACAACTCTGGACCCAGAGGTGGGTGTTCCTGGGAATCTCAGGTGCCACAGCACAGCGATACTTGTGTTCAGGGAGATGGTCAAATGACCCATCTCCTTTTCTGTAATGGTGTCTGAGTTTGCTCAGGTAACTCCTGACTTGAGCCCCATCCACTCCTGGCTGTTCTCCAGACTCCTGCCTTCAGGAACAAAGTCCCAGGAGACCTTGCTGGTGGAGATGGAGGCAAAGAAGCCGTGAAGTACCTCAGTCCTGTCTGATACTACTCTTACAAAGTTCAGCAGCAGGCCCATGTTCGCCCTGTCTATTCTTCTACTGTAAGGAAGCAATGTCAGCTCATCTTGCTGCCCTCAGCCTCCCCTGCAGGTATCAAGTCCAGGGCAGCTTTGACATCATCCCCACATCCATGGACAAGGATTCTAAATTCCTCCTTTACAGCTTGACCTGCTTCCACCTCCCATGTGCTGCCTTTTTGCCCTGGAGCTCTGTCAGTTCAGACAAGCAGCCTCATGACATAAAGTCTTCTTTTCATGGGTACTCGGAGAGATCATTCTTGTGCTTGGAGCAAGGTGTCCTTTAAGGCTTCTCGGATTTCCTGAGCTCCTTCACCCTTCAGACCTACTTCCATGTCACCACCTTTATTGGCCACCATCTCCCAGCATGTCAAAGTCTTCTCCTCTGGAGCCCACCAGCCTGTGCTCTGCTGCTGGCCTTCCTCCCTCCCCTCTGGTGCCTGGAATCCCACTGTTGCCTGGTCACCACAGCCAAGGTGGACACTGATGTGCACATCCCTCACCAGCTCTTCTTTGTCTCCTAGTTCCAGATCCAGGTGAGCATCACCCTTGTTGGCCCACCAGGCAGCCACGTTAAGAAGTTGGCCCAAGATCCTCTGGACCGTTGGCACCTGCCAATTTGCCTGGCCAGTGAATATCAGGGCAATGACAGTTCCCCATAGGAACCTACTCATTGACTTGAGGCTTCCTCAGGTTGCTGACAGAAGATCTTTTCCATTTCTTCCCCATGGTCAAGTAGTTTGTAACACCCAACACATTGTCACCATCTACCGGGTTTACATGGCAAAGTCTTGGAACTGGAGTGAGTGTGGGTGTGCTACAGTTGTCACCTCTCTGAGAAGACAACAGGAGTTTGATGTCAGACAGAGCCGATATGAGCTGGCTCCAAGATGGACCCACTCCTTGCCAAATCTGAGCCACTCAGGGATGCTGGCAGCACCTCTGTGATATTGTATTTGAGAAAGGGTAAAAAACACTGCACAACAGCAGGTGGGAGAGAGGAGGGAGGAAATGTGAGAAAAAAATCACTGCAATCACCAAGGTCATATCCCATAGGACCCAAGTAGGTCCTTCAGCAGGCCAAAGCCTGCTCTCCTGAAATCCTGCTCTTTGCCTTGTTATCATCTTCCAGGAGCCTCAACTCCACTTTCCCAGCCCTGACTGTTCCATCCCTGACCAACCCTTTCTGGTTTGTAAGTGTGAAGTCCCACAGGGCACCTCACCTCACTGACTCCTCAGCCACCCGTGTCAGGAAGATGTTGTCCATGAGCTCCAAAACTCTCCTGGACGGCTGGTACCTTGCAGATATTGGGATATCTTAGGTTTGCCATGAGGACACTGCCTGGAAACATGAGGCTTCTTTCATTTGTCTGGAGGAGGCCTCATCTAATTCCTCTTCCTCATCAGTGAGTCAGTAGCTGATGTCCAGTCACCACAACATTGCCCATGTTGTTCTGCCCTCTCACGCTGACTCCTCAACTTTCAGCTGATATTCTCTGTCCCCAGGCAGAGCTCCACACATTCCTGATGTTCTCCCACATGAAGGGAAACTTCCCCTCTAAGTCCAGACCTCTGGCATTACGAGCACTAGCCCCCCAAGACCGCAAAGTTTCTCCTGCAGGTGATATTCGTAGTGTCCTGTAACTCCTCATGATGTTATCTTGGGATAGACGCTCTCATCAGGATAAACCGTCTGCATGTAAACACTAACAGCTGCAGCTGCTTCTCCCCTTGGCTGTGGCTGTTGTCTCCAGCTCTGCTGCCTGTGAGGAGACACCTTGTCCTTACAGCACAGGGGCCTCATGGTCTCCTTGTCCCCAGCCAGGAACCTGGGAGGTGTGGGACCATAGTCCTGCCCTTGGCCTTGCACAGCCCCACATCACACTGTCCCAGGAAGGGCCCTGGGCAACGTGGGAGGGACAGGATCTGCCTTCCCAGGGCTGGGGGTCAGGGCTTGGCCCTTTGGTTAATGAAACACATCCAGGTTTACTCAGCATCAGAGAGACCTTCACCTTGCTTGTCCTGACCTGTCATCTCTGCCTCCAGTTTTCTTCTCTAACCAGACCCTGGGGTCAGTTCCTCAGTAGTGTTCCTCAGTGGGATGCATTAACATTACAAGAAACTTTGGAGTGTGATTCTGACTTGGACTTCTTGAGAGGTTTCCTCAATTGCCTCTAAGGGTCTGATGTTCATGGACTCAGCAGAAAACCTGCCAGAGGGGTCATTAAAGCGCCTTGGGCTGCTCCTGTGCTGCTGAGCTGGGCTGGGCTCCTGGGACAGAGGGAGCTCATGGCAAGCGGCAGCGCTGCAGAGAGACAGCTCTGCCCAGGAGCAGCTCCTCTGCAAAGCGCAGCAGGGCTGAGGGCTCTGCCTGGGGATCTCAGGGAGACGAGCAAGGCAGAGAGAGATGAAAGGTGGTCAGGATGGGGAGGATGACTGAGAGCTCACTGGAGGAGAAATCTTTGCAGCCCTTGCCATCGTAAGTCTCTGGGTGCAGGGCAATGCAGCTGTAGCTCCTGGAGGCATCTCCTCAAGTTAGCACAGGCACAGCTTGAGGGATCTGAAAGGAGGGGGCTCTTGTCAGGGAATTTTGAATAGCTGTGTAGCTGGGTGAGCAGCCAGGGGTGCCCAGGGCTGTCCTGCAGAGCAGGGTCCCTGCACCCCAGGGCTGTGCCGGGACAGGGACTCTGCTGCCTGCCAGGGTCAGCGCTCAGCCTGCCCGGGGAGATCCCCACGGTGCTGTGGGGAGAAGCTGTGGGGGGAAGGAGCGACCCCTATCAGGGCAGGAAAGGTGCTTCTGCTGTTGAGGGGGTGCTGTGTGGGTCAGGGCTGGACACAGCTCCAGATCACCCCCACGATTTTTCCAAGTGAATGCCTCAAGGAGAAGACCAATGCAAGGATTAGCAGACAGATAAAGAGCTTTCCTGAGCCTGTCTTTTCAGTTGCTTTTTCCAAGGGGTGGGGCGTGCAGGAAAGTATAAAAAGAAAATGAGCTCTCATGCTTAAACAAGTCACTGATACTGCTGAACTGCAACTCTGAGTGATCAGTATGTCTGCCAGAAGCCTCAGAACATCCCTTCAGCTGCTGCTCTGCCTGTGGACAGCACCTGCATCACCTTTGCTCGACCCGTCAGCCTTAGTCTGACCTGTCCTGTTTTCCAACCTGCAAACAGGAAGATGCCCCCAGGCAGTGCCCTGTGAACAGGCAGGATCTGTAGAGCCAGGGTGAGGGCACAGAGGGTGGGATGGGGTCTGTGAGCACTGACAGGGAAGAGACATGCACAGGGAAACACCTCCCAGGGGGAGAATCTCCAGACAGCAGGGAAATGATCAGAAATGAGAGGAAACTAAACCTGGAATTGTTCTGTGAGGGAGAGCAGAAAAAACTCCATGTGACCCCTGCAGTGCAGATCCCTCCTGTGAGCAGCCCCCTCGCCTCATCTCCCACCCAGCAAAGCCTCTGCCCTCAGGGCCGGGGGCTCCAAGGCATGAAGCAGCTCCTGTGCAGCCAGAGCTCCAGTTCCCTCTGCAGAGCACAGGGGCTGAGAGCAGCTGCCCGGCAATGCTGGTGTGTGGGAGGTGGCTGCACAGCTGGGGAAGGGTGACGCTGTCTGAGTGCCCGGCTGCCTCTGCCCTGGCCTCTCTCACACCCACCCTCACCGCAGTTTCCTTCTTGCTCCACTGCTCTGGGTCACTGTTGGTGTGATCTGGTTCTTGCTGTCAGGCTCTCTGGGGATGGGAGTTTCAGCTGCAGAGTCACAGCCTGATCTTGTGGGTCCTTTCCTGCAGCTGTGTCCATGGGAACACGTGTCCCAGCTTTGCTCTGCCCTGTGGGGCTGTGGGCAATGCAGTCTGTGGGGCTGGGGAATGAGCTGAATCTGCCTGAATCAAATGGCATCATTAGGACTCTTGGCTGTCTCTTTGAGGTTTGCTTCCAAGCTGTGAGCTTCCCTCCAGGATGCAAACCTGTCCTGTAGCACTTTAGCATTATCTGAATTCCCCATGCGGAAGTGCAGAGATGCTATGATGGAAGAAATGCTGTTTGGTTTGTGAAATGAGCTGTGTGTGTCCTGGGACAGAAGTGGGGTGCTGAGACCTTAGAAAACGGTGAGACATGTCGAGGTCTGAGGTGGGTCCCTCTGCTTTCAGCAGTGCCTGGTGGCTTTTCAGGGTAACATGGGAGTGTGATCAGCCTCCATCTCAGAAAGGTGCCAGCCCAGGGCAGCTGGAGCAAGACAGAGGGACAGAGCAGCTGCCCTCACTCTGCACTGACCCACAGGCATCCTCTGGTCTCGCAGGACTCGCTCTGTTCTCCCTGAGTGCAGCAGAAATGCTGAGGGTTTCTGACACCCAAGAATACTCCCCGGGGTAGGAGGGGACATAGAGCTGTAGAAACGCCAAACCTCTCAGACTCAGTTTCTCAGCCCTGCGGGTACAGATGCTGACAGTCCCTTCTGCAGCAGCAGCGGTTCCATCTGACAAAGCTGAACCCCAGGACTGGCCCCTGCCCCACCCATCACACAGGGTCAGGCTGACTCCTCAAGAGCCCCTGGGCAGAGACCCTGCTCTTCATTGCACACTCATCAAGCACCGACGAAGGCTCCAGCCAGGACGTTCTCCTGGAAAAAGAAAAGGGTCTCTTTGTGGGAGGGGCTGTGGGAAATGGCTTTGGTTTTTCCCAGAGAAGTCTCATCTAAACTGTCACTGTCTTTTCCTCCTTGCACAGGTCCTCATGCCCACAGGCAGCAAATGTCCAACAGCAGCTGCATCACCCAGTTCCTCCTCCTGGCGTTCACAGACACACGGGAGCTGCAGCTCTTGCACTTCTGGCTCTTCCTGGGCATCTACCTGGCTGCCCTCCTGGGCAACGGCCTCATCATCACCACCATAGCCTGTGACCAGCACCTCCACACCCCCATGTACTTCTTCCTGCTCAACCTCTCCCTCCTTGACCTGGGCTGCATCTCCAGCATTGTCCCCAAATCCATGGCAAATTCTTTATGGGACACCAGGGTCATCTCATATGTAGGATGTGCTGCACAGATGTTTTTCTTTCTCTTTTTCATTTCAGCAGAGTATTCTCTTCTCACCATCATGTCCTACGACCGCTACGTTGCCATCTGCAAACCCCTGCACTACGGGACCCTCCTGGGCAGCAGAGCTTGTGTCCACATGGCAGCAGCTGCCTGGGCCAGTGGGTTTCTCAATGCTCTGCTGCACATGGCCAATACATTTTCACTGCCACTGTGCAAGGGCAATGCCCTGGAGCAGTTCTTCTGTGAAATCCCCCAGATCCTCAAGCTCTCCTGCTCAGATGCCTCCCTCAGGGAAGTTTGGCTTTCTGTGGTTAGTCTCTTAGTAATATTTGGGTGTTTTGTGTTCATTGTGCTGTCCTATGTGCAGATCTTGAGGGCCGTGCTGAGGATCCCCTCTGAGCAGGGACGGCACAAAGCCTTTGCCACGTGCCTCCCTCACCTGGCCGTGGTCTCCCTGTTTGTCAGCACTGGCATGTTTGCCTACCTGAAGCCCCCCTCCATCTCCTCCCCATCCCTGGACCTGGTGGTGTCTGTTCTGTACTCGGTGGTGCCTCCAGCAGTGAACCCCCTCATCTACAGCATGAGGAACCAGGAGCTCAAGGATGCCCTGTGGAAACTCATATCTCTGTGTTTTCTGAAGCAATAAACTGCTTCTCTCCTTCTACATAGTAGTTTTAATGTAACTAGTTACAGGTCCAGCCTCTCATTTGTATTTTCTGTTTTTATTGAAGTTGTTTTTTATTGTGATAACATTGTCATTCCCTGTAAATCACTGTCTGCTTTTCTTTTATAACCACTGGCTGTGTAAATGAGGAGCCATGGTCTGTGCGTATTTAAACAAAATAAAGGGTCCCGTAGTGATGTGTTTTTCATTATATCGTCCCTGCAAGGCCTGTTTGGAGCTGCAGGGACAGTTTCCGTGTCCATGGGAGGAGAGGAAAAGAGTCCAGCCTGGCAGCACTGCCAGGGAGCAGCAGCGCTTGGCCTTCCAGAGCTGTTCTCGTTCCACTCCCACACTCTCCTTCTCATCCCTTGTGTTGGTGCAAGGCCTGAGTGCTCTGGCAGCCTGGTCACCGTCCTGCTGTGTGTCAGTCCTGTGAGCGCAGGCAGGGACAGGCCATGGGCACTGCTGTGACAGAGCTGGCCTCAGAACAGCCTTTGCAGAAAGAAAGGTGATCTCCTATGGGCAGGCCCTCAAGGTTTAGGTCTTTTTACAAACCTTCTCTCAAAAACTTGCCCACGAAAGTGGCCACAGATGCAAGCAGCAGGGTACAGCTGCACAGTGTGTGTGTGCAGGGCTGGGCACTCAGCAGTGTCCTCTCACAGCCAGGCCTCCTGCCAGAGACCTGCAGGACCAGCAGAGCAGGGGCTGGGCTGTGCCCCTGTGCACTGGACACCCCACGGAAGCTGCTCCAGGGCATCGTCACGGACTGGCCCCTCACAAACACCTTTTCCAACCCTGGCCTCAAATCCCAGCTCAGAGTGGTTCTTTGTCCCTCCATGGAGGGACACTCTATGAGTAGTTCACCAGCCCGAGTTTGTATTGTACAGATGAGATGTGAGCACGCACATCGTGTACGTGAGGTGACATGAACGCGAGTGAGCACAAACACCATCAACTATTCCTTGGAGTTCCATGAAGGCCTGTGGCACAGACAAGGTCTTGAGGTCACTTCATGTTGGGAGGAACATCCCGTGGGAAACCACCTGAATGCAGCACTGGGATGTGCTTCCTTGAACTGAGGTCCCGTGTCCATTCCTCATGACATGGGACATCTCAGATGAGTGCAGAGCAGGGTGACACACCACAGGGCTGAGGTGTTTCCCATCCTTTGGGAGTGGAACAGGAGGCCATAGGGACACTGTGACTCCTGCCTCTGTGTTGAAAAGGAACAGGATCTGAGCATCCCTGGGTCCATGAGAAGCCGATGAGGCCAGCTCAGATATGGATGTTTGATGGAACCCTGACATTTCTGTGTGTGACTCCAGGAACAAACCCCAGTGGCCCAGTGAGATTCATCTCAGCTGCCTTGGACAGGCGCATTGGAAGTCCTCCAGTCTGCTATGTCACCCTTGCCTTTGATTCTGGATTGTGCTGTCCAAAGTACCATAGAAACCAGAATGGATCTGGGGTACTTAGCAAATTCAGACCTCAAACCCATCTTCAAGAAGAGCAGGAACAGGAACTGGGAGAATAACAGGCTGGCCACCCTACCTCCAGCCCTGGGAAGGGGATGGGATATGTCATCCTGCAGCCATTTCCAGGAACGTGAAGGACAAGGAAGGGATTGCTGAACCCGAATGGACAGGAGCAAGAAAGGCATGTTGTGTGCAGGGCGTTTGCAAGGCCTCAGACATGGTCTCCTTCTGGGCAGAGTGGTGCTGATGGGGCTCAAGAAGTGGATGCTGGGTGGGAAGTTGGCTGAACCATCAAGCCCAAATATCACCAGTGGTACAAAGTCCTCCGAGCAGCCAGTTACCAGTGTCATCTCTCAGTGACCAGCACTTGGGCCAACACTGTTGAACATCTTTTTTCTCCCCTTCTATGATGTAACAGAGTGCACTTTCAGTGCCTTTGTGGATGGTGCAAACCTGGGTGGAGGCCTTGAGCAACCTCCCCTGTTTCACCCTGCCCTGAGCAGGAGAGTGAGACAAGATGAGTGAGACAAGGGCTCTCTTCAAATCTTATTCTGTGATTTGAAATACTTTTTGCCTTGGAGAGGTTTCTGGAAGAAAATACGTAGAAGAATAGTAAAAACAAAAAAGCAGAAGTGGAGATATAGAAGTGTTAATATAAGTATAGCAGTTCCAGCGAGGAGTGCTTTTCACTCACATTGTTAGTAGGAAATATATTTGACAAATTTGAAAAAATGTGAGGAAGCGAGATGGATGTCTAGGGCCTGTGGGAAAGAAGGGAGGTGTAGGACCATGTAGAACACACTTCAGTCTTGGTTGGGTCCTGCGTGCTACGGAGGGGGATGGATGGGTGTGGTATTATGAGGTCAGTTGTGTCTCAGTAACTCATAATCCAGTAAGCAGAGTGTGGCTGTGAAGGGGACTGTGGGGTCAGTTCTGTCTCTGGAGGTGACAGCCCAGCAGAAGGAACGTGCCTGGGAAAGAAGCTCTGCCAAAGTACCTACCCAGGAAGAGCAGGAACAGGGCTGGGAAAGGGACTGTGCGGTCACACATACGAGACGAGCAATCGGGCCCAATCAGCATGGCTTTATGAAAGGCAGGTCCTGCTTGACCAACCTGATCTCCTCCTGTGACAAGGTGACCGGCTTAGCAGATGAGGGAAAGTCTGTCGTGGGGGAGTGAATCCGCCACACAGGCTGTGGATGTTGTGCACTTAGACTTCAGTAAAGCCTTTGACACCGTATCCCACAGCATCTCCTGGAGAAGCTGCAGCTCATGGCCTGGATGGTGTATCTGTGATGGAGAAAGAACTGGCTGGAGGGCCGGGCCCAAAGAGTTGTGGTGAACGGAAACAAACCCAGTTGGCGGCCGGTCATGAGTGGTGTTCCCAGGGCTCAGTATTGGCGCCAGTTCTGTTTAATCTCTTTGTCAATGATCTGGACGAGGGGATCGAGTGCACCCTCAGTAAGCTTGCAGGTGACACCAAATTGGGTGGGAGTGTTGATCTGCTGGAGGGTGGGAAGGCCATACAGAGGGATCTGGACCGGATGAAATGATGGACTGAGAACAATTGTATGAGGTTGCTGAGCATGCTGCCATATGGTGTGGAATATCTCTTTGGTCAGTTGGGGTCAGCTGTCCTGGCTTGGTCCCCTCCCACCCTTTAGCCACATCCAGCCCTCTTGTTTTTGGGGCAGACTGAGAAACACAGAAGGCCTTGAGGCTGTGCCAGCACTGCTCAGCAAGAACTAAAATGTCAGCGTGTTCTCAAAGCTATTTTGGCCACCAAGTAAAGCACAGCACAGCAGGGAAGGAGTGTTGATCTGCTGGAGGATAGGAAGGTCATATAGAGCGATCTGGATGAGCTGGATTGATGGGCTGAGGCCAGTTGTCTGAGGTTCAACAAGGGCAAGTCCTGGGTCCTGCACTTCGGTCACAACAACCCCATGAAGGCTCCAGGCTCAGGGAAGAGTGGCTGGAAAGCTGCTCGGCAGAAAGGGATCTGCGGGTGTTGACTGACAGCAGCTGAACAGGAGCCAGCATGTGCCCAGGTGGCCAAAAAGGCCACCAGCATCCTGACGTGCACCAAGAATAGCACAGCCAGCAGTACCAGGGCAGTGACCTTCCCGTGTACTGGGCACTGGTGAGGCCCCACCTCGAATCCTCTGTTCAGCTCTGGCCCCCTCGCAAAGGGAAAGACCATGAGGTGCCGGAGCAAGTTCAGAGAACGGCAAAAGAGCTGGTGAGGGTCTGAAGCACAAGTTTTATGAAGAGCGGCTGAAGGACCTGAGGCTGTTTAGCCTGGAAAAAAAGAGACCACCCTGTTCTCAACCCCTTGATAACACAATCAAGGAACAGACAAACCATTGTCACCTTGGGCCTGTCAGCAGCACCTTGTCATTCCTAGAGATCAGTGACACGTCTGCCCAAGTACCTCAGGGGCAGCAGAGACGCCACTGACAAAACACACATTTCCTTCCAGGTCTGTCATTCCCAGCCCTGTTTCTCTCTGGCCTTGGGGACAGCAGGGCTTGCTCACTCTCCTGTTGCCCAGTTTCAGCCCTAACTTTCCATCTGCCAAGCACTGTGACATTGCTCTGCTCTGAAGTCAAACCTTTGCACACATGGGGACCTGGATTCTTGAGACCAACCAGATTTCCCTAAGACTCTCAGAGCTTGGCCGGGTGCTACAGCTGAGGTGCCACAGCCCAACTGTGCACTGATGCCCTCAGCCAAGGGCACAGCCAGGACAAGCTGCAGCCTGTGCTGTTTGACACCCATGGAGTCACTGCCAGGCGTGGTGGGACAAGTCACACAGCTTGGGGTGCTGCAATGGCTGGGTACGGGCGTTTCAGGAGAGACGGGCTGGAAGGGTCAGCAGTGGGATTCCCTCAGAGTGAAGAAGTTGCGTGGATGTATGGAGCTCCTTTACGTGGCAAGTGACAAAATGGGTTTTCCCTTGTGAGTGTGGCCACAATGACAAAGCCCTGGGGCTGTGGGGGCACATGACCAGTCCCCAACAATCTGGTGCCACTGAAAGTGGGGCACAGCAGTCAGGGAGAGGCACCAGCATAAGGAGGAGAAAGCAGCACTGAAAGACTGTGCTAGGGAAATTGGAAATTATTTCTTTTTTCTTGAATAAACTCTGGATGGAACCCTGCTACTGCTGCCATTTTAGTGGCCACTTTCTGGGCTCAGGAGAGTCCTGGAGGCTGAGGCCCCTTTTCTTTAGGGGGCACCGGGGGCTCCCCGGGCGAGCGGTCCCTGCCCTCGCTGGAATTGGAGGGACCGTGGCTGCAGCAGTCCAGAGAGAGTCCAGACCTTGAGAAATTTGGGGTTCCACCATCAGGAATCTCTGAAGTTTTAAAAGGAAAAATAACCAGTTCTTTATCAGGGCAGGAGAACAACCCCATCCATGAGAACAGAGCAGGACCTGACACGCTGAGCAGTGACCCTGAGGAGAAGGGCCTGGGCACTACAAGGGCCGCCACACAAGCCTGTGCTGCACGCTCACCATGAACAAGGCAGCTGCACACAGGGCTGCATGAGGAGGAGCGTGGGGACCCAGACACCTGGAGTTCTCATCCCATTCGGTTCAGCACTGGTGTGACCCCCCACACACGGGTGTGTGCCAGTGTGCGGCTCCCAGTTTGGAGAAGCAGGGAGGAACTGGAGAGTGCAGGGCTGTGCCAAGGCAGGGTTCAGGACCTTGTGCACATGGTGTGGGATGCTGAGGGACCTGGGCTGCTCTGGCCCAGCAGCGCTGGGGAGGCTGCAGCAGTGTAGGAGTAGCCTGAGAGTGCTGGAAGGGTGGTTTCAGAGATGGTGGAGGTTTTCTTCATAGTGGGAAACAGAATAGGAAAGAAATAATGGCACAACGTGCAGCTGGGGAGGTCCAGGCTGGACATGAGCAGGAAGGAATGTGAGTGGAAGGGCAGTGCTGTGGTGGAGCAGGTCACCCAGAGGGAGTCTGCATCAGCCCAAGGCTTTGTGCTTCAAGGAACAGCTGGGGAGGATGGAGAGAGATCAGCAAAGGAAGGAAGATGCTCAGACAAGAGCAAGGTGGGGCAGCAGGGGGGATGTCTCCAGCCTGCAGGGAAAGAGGTGCAGGGGATGCCACAGCATAGGACAGGCTGTCGTGGAGATGATCAAGGGATGTAAAGAGGCTGAAAGCCCCCACAAGACACGAGCTGCTTCTCCCCTTGGCTGTGGCTGTTGTCTCCAGCTCTGATGCCTGTGAGGAGACACCTTGTCCTTGCAGCACAGGGGCCTCATGGCCTCCTTGTCCCCAGCCAGGAACCTGGGAGGTGTGGGACCATAGTCCTGCCCTTGGCCTTGCACAGCCCCACATCACACTGTCCCAGGAAGGGCCCTGGGCAACGTGGGAGGGACAGGATCTGCCTTCCCAGGGCTGGGGGTCAGGGCTTGGCCCTTTGGTTAATGAAACACATCCAGGTTTGCATTAGAGCCACCTTTGCTTTGCTTTTCCTGACCTGTCATCACTGCTTCCATTTTTTTTCTCTGACTAGACCCTGGGGATGGTTTCTCAGTAGGTTCCCTGAGTGGACCCATTAACATGACAAGAATCTTTGGAGTTTGAATCTGACTTTGACTTCTTGAGAGGTTTTATCAACTTTCCCTCAGGGTCTGATGTTCATGGACTCAGCACCAAAGCCACCAGAGGGGTCATTAAAGTGCCTTGGGCTGCTCCTGTGCTGCTGAGCTGGGCTGGGCTCCTGGGACACAGGGAGCTCATGGCAAGCGGCAGCGCTGCAGAGAGACAGCTCTGCCCAGGAGCAGCTCCTCTGCAAAGCGCAGCAGGGCTGAGGGCTCTGCCTGCAGCACCGAGGGGAGAGGAGCCAGGCAGAGAGAGGGAAAAGCAGTCTGGGGTGGGAGGATGCTGTGAATTCAAAGGAGAAATCTTCACTGTCCTTGACATAGCAAGTCTATGGCTACAGAGGAATGAAGCTGCAGTTCCTGGAGGGACCTCCTGAAGCTGGCATGTCCTGCAGCAGATAAGATCTGGCAGGATGGCAGTGTCGTTTTCATAGTTGTGAAGGAATATGGGCTCCTCCTAGGGAGAGATTCATTCTACACCGTAAAAGACCCAGGCCAAGACAGCTCCTTTCTCCTGAATCAATTGCAGCTGTGTGAAGGTGGGTGAGCAGCCAGAGTTGCCCAGAGCTGTCCTGCAGAGCAGGGTCCCTGCACCCCAGGGCTGTGCCGGGGCAGGGACTCTGCCGCCTGCCAGGGTCAGCGCTCAGCCTGCCCGGGGAGATCCCCACGGTGCTGTGGGGAGAAGCTGTGGGGGGAAGGAGCGACCCCTATCAGGGCAGGAAAGGTGCTTCTGCTGTGGAGAGCGTGCTATGTGGGTCAGGTGTGCACACAGCTCCAGATCACCCCCACGATTTTTCCAAGTGAATGCCTCAAGCAGAAGATCAATGCAAGCATTAGTAGACAGATAGGGAGCTTTTCTGAGCCTTTCTTTTCAGTTTCCTATCGAAGTGGTGAGGGGTACAGGAAAAGAGAAAAGGAAAATGAGCCCTCCTGCTTAAAAAAGTTGCTGAGACTCCTGAACTGCAACTTTAAGTGATCAGTATGTCTGCCAGAAGCCTCATAACAGCCCTTCAGCTGCTGCTCTGCCTGTGCACAGCACCAGCATCACATCTGCTGTACCTGTCAGCCTTAGTCTGACCTGTCCTGTTTTCCAACCTGCAAACAGGAAGACGCCCCCAGGCAGTGCCCTGTGAACAGGCAGGATCTGTAGGGTCAGGGTGAGGGCACAGAGGGCGGGATGGTCTGTGAGTGCTGACAGGGAAGAGACGTGGACAGGGAAACACCTCCCAGGGGGAGAATCTCCAAACAGCAGGGAAATAATCCGAAATGAGGGGACACTAAACCTGTAATTCTTATGGGAGAGAGAAGAGAGAACAGAGAACAGTGCAGATCCCTCCTGTGAGCAGCCCCCTCGCCTCCTCTCCCACCCAGCAAAGCCTCTGCCCTCAGGGCCGGGGGCTCCAAGGCATGAAGCAGCTCCTGTGCAGCCAGAGCTCCAGTTCCCTCTGCAGAGCACAGGGGCTGAGAGCAGCTGCCCGGCAATGCTGGTGTGTGGGAGGTGGCTGCACAGCTGGGGAAGGGTGACGCTGTCTGAGTGCCCGGCTGCCTCTGCCCTGGCCTCTCTCACACCCACCCTCACCGCAGTTTCCTTCTTGCTCCACTGCTCTGGGTCACTGCTGGTGTGATCTGGTTCTTGCTGTCAGGCTCTCTGGGGATGGGAGTTTCAGCTGCAGAGTCACAGCCTGATCTTGTGGGTCCTTTCCTGCAGCTGTGTCCATGGGAACACGTGTCCCAGCTTTGCTCTGAGCTGTGGGGCTGTGGGCAATGCAGTGTGTGGGGCTGGGGAATGAGCTGAGTCTCCCTGAATCAAATGCCATCATTAGGACACTTGGCTGTCTCCTTGAGTTTTTCTTCCAAGCTGTGAGCTTCCCTCCAGGATGCAAACCTCTCCTATAGCACGTTAGCATTATCTGAATTACTCATGCAGAAGTGCAGAGATGCTATGATGGAAGAAATGCTGTTTGGCTTGTGAAATGAGCCGTGTGTGTCCTGGGATAGAAGTGGGGTGCTGAGACCTGACGAAAGCGTGAGACATGTCATGGTCTGAGGTGGATCCCTCTGCTCTCAGCAATGCCTGGTGGCTTTTCATGGTAACATGGCAGTGTGATCACCATCTCAGAAAGGTGCCAGCCCAGAGCAGCTGGAGCAAGACAGAGGGACAGAGCAGCTGCCCTCACTCTGCACTGACCCACAGGCATCCTCTGGTCTCGCAGGACTCTCTTTGTTCTCCCTGAGTGCAGCAGAAATGCTGAGGGTTTCTAACATCCAAGAACACTCCCCAGGGTGGGAGGGGAGAAGGAGCTGTAGAAACGCCAAACCTCTCAAACTCAGTTTCTCAGCCCTGCGGGTATAGATGCTGGCAGTCCCTTCTGCAGCAGCAGCGGTTCCATCTGACAAAGCTGAACCCCAGGACTGGCCCCTGCCCTACCCATCACACAGGGTCAGGCTGACTCCTCAAGAGCCCCTGGGCAGAGACCCTGCTCTTCATTGCACACTCATCAAGCACTGACCAGGACTCCAGCCAGGATGTTCTCCTCTGAAAGAAAAGCTTCTCTTTGTGGGAGGGTCTGTGGGAAATGACTTTGGTTTTTCCCAGACAAGTCTCATCTAAACCGTCACTGTCTTTTCCTCCTTGCACAGGTCCTCATGCCCACAGGCAGCAAATGTCCAACAGCAGCTGCATCACCCAGTTCCTCCTCCTGGCGTTCACAGACACACGGGAGCTGCAGCTCTTGCACTTCTGGCTCTTCCTGGGCATCTACCTGGCTGCCCTCCTGGGCAACGGCCTCATCATCACCACCATAGCCTGTGACCAGCACCTCCACACCCCCATGTACTTCTTCTTGCTCAACCTCGACCTCCTGGACCTGGGCTGCATCTCCACCACTGTCCCGAAGTCCATGGCCAATTCCCTCTGGGACACCAGGAACATCTCCTACATAGGATGTGCTGCCCAGGTCTCTCAGTTTGTCTTTTTCATTTCAGCAGAGTATTATCTTCTCACCATCATGTCCTATGACCGCTATGTTGCCATCTGCAAACCCCTGCACTACGGGACCCTCCTGGGCAGCAGAGCTTGTGTCCACATGGCAGCAGCTGCCTGGGCCACTGGGTTTCTCAGTGCTCTGCTGCACACGGCCAATACATTTTCACTGCCACTGTGCAAGGGCAATGCCCTGGACCAGTTCTTCTGTGAAATCCCCCAGATCCTCAAGCTCTCCTGCTCACAGTCCTACTTTAGGGAAGCTGGGCTTATTTTGGTTAGTGTCTGTTTATCATTTGGGTGTTTTGTGTTCATTGTGGTATCCTATGTGCAGATCTTGAGGGCTGTTCTGAGGATCCCCTCTGAGCAGGGACGGCACAAAGCCTTTGCCACGTGCCTCCCTCACCTGGCCGTGGTCTCCTTGTTTGTCATCACTGCCGTGTTTGCCTATCTGAAACCCCCCTCCATCTCGTCCCCATCCCTGGACCTGGTGGTGTCTGTTCCGTACTCGGTGGTTCCTCCAGCAGTGAACCCCCTCATCTACAGCATGAGGAACCAGGAGCTCAAGGATGCCCTGTGGAAACTGATGACTGGATTTCTTCCGAAGCTATAAACTGTCTCTGTCTTCTTCTACATACGAGTTATAGTCTAACTTATTGCAGGTTCATCCTGTGTGCAGTATTTTTTGTCTCTAGTTGTGTTTTTCTCTTATGATACTACTGTAATTTCATTTTTAGTTCACTGCCTGCTTTTCTTTTCTCACTGAGTGTCTGTGTCCATGAGGAATCATGCTCCCTGTGTTTAAGCAAAACAAAGGGCTCTCCGGCAAACTGTTTTCTGCTGACATCCGAACTCCAAGACCTTTTTCAAGCTGCAGGGACAGTTCCTGTGTGCATGGGAGGAGGGGAAAAGAGTCCAGCCTGGCAGCCCTGCCAGGGAGCACCAGCGCTTGGCCTTCCAGAGCTGTTCTCGTTCCACTCCCACACTCTCCTTCTCATCCCTTGTGTTGGTGCAAGGCCTGAGTGCTCTGGCAGCCTGGTCACCGTCCTGCTGTGTGTCAGTCCTGTGAGCGCAGGCAGGGACAGGCCATGGGCACTGCTGTGACAGAGCTGGCCTCCGTAACACTACTTCTATAAAGGAAAGTGATGTTCATAGGGCAGTGCCTGAAGGCTTAGGTCTTCTTCAAGTTCGTCTTCAGGACATGCACAAGAAAGCAGCCTGCAGGTGGAAACAGCAGTGTAGAGATAAACAGTGTGTGTGTGCAGGGCTGGGCACACAGCAGTGTCCTCTCACAGCCAGGCCTCCTGCCAGAGACCTGCAGGACCAGCAGAGCAGGGGCTGGGCTGTGCCCCTGTGCACTGGACACCCCATGGAAGCTGCCCCAGGGCATCGTCATGGACTGGCCCCTCACAACCAACATTTCCAGCCCTGGCCTCTCTCCCCATCTCACAGAGGTTCTTCTTCCCTCCATGGATGGACATTGAATGAGTTGTTCACCAGTCCGAGTTTGTATTGTAGAGATGAGATGTGAGCACACACATCATGTACGTGAGGTGACATGAACACGAGTGAGCACAAACACCATCAACTATTCCTTTGGTTTCCATGAAGGCCTGTGGCACAGACAAGGTCTTGAGGTCACTTCATATTGGGAGGAACATCCCGTGGGAAACCACCTGAATGCAGCACTGGGATGTGCTTCCTTGAACTGAGGTCCCCGTGTCCATTCCTCATGACGTGGGACATCTCAGATGAGTGCAGAGCAGGGTGACACACCACAGGGCTGAGGTGTTTCCCATCTTTTGGGAGTGGAACAGGAGGCCAGAGAGACACTGTGACTCCTGCCTCTGTTTGTAAAATGGACAGACCCCATCTCTGAGCATCCTTGGGTGCAGAAGGAGCCCATGAGGCCAGCTCAGATGTGGACACCTGACAGAACCTGACATTTCTGTGTGTGACTCCAGGAACAAACCCCATTGGCCCAGTGAGATTCATCTCAGCTTCCCTGGATAGGATCATTGCAAGTGCTGCATTCTGGCACATCAACCTTGCCCGTGATTCCAGATTGTGCTCTCAAAAGTGCTAGAGAAACCAGAATGCTTTTCACTCATATTGTTAGTAGGAAATATGTTTGACAAATTTGAACAAGGTGAGGATGTGAGATGGGTGCCTATAGCCTGTGGGAAAGAGAGGCAGGTGTAGGACTGTGTAGAGCACACTTCAGTCTTGGTCAGGTCCTGGGTGCTAAGGAGGGGGATGGATGGGTGTGGTATTATGAGGTCAGTTGTGTCTCAGTAACTCCTAATCCAGTAAGCAGCGTGTGGCTGTGAAGGGGACTGTGGGGTCAGTTCTGTCTCTGGAGGTGACAGCCCAGCAGCAGGAACGTGGCTGGGAAAGAACCTCTGCCAAAGTACCCACAGCCCCTACCCAGGAAGAGGCCTTGGAGACGGGCTGTCATGTCCATCCCACCTGAGTACATGATGGCACAGCAGCAGGGACATGGTCGTGTCTATCAGAGAAGCTGAAAGGCCAGCAGCAGTCCTGGGATTTAGAAGATCATGGTGAGGTTACTTCTTTCTGGTGAGGTGAAACACCACAAGAAGCCTAACGGGTTGGGTTCCCTGCATGAAGGGCAGGTTCTGAGATGGTTGAGCTTTCCTTGATAGTGGGAAGAAGCAGAAGAGAGAAAAAATATGTCAGAAAGTGCAACTTGGAAGATGGAGACTGGATATCAGGAGGAAGAAATGTCACTGGAAGGGCAGTGCTGTGGTGCAAGAGGTCACCCAGAGGGAGCTGGATCAGCCCATGGTTTGTGTTCCAAAGAACAGCCAGTGAGGGTGCAGACACATCAGTGAAGGTCCAGAAATGCTGGGGTGAGAGCAGGTGGGGAAGCAGATGGGTGTGTGCAGCCTGCAGGGAAAGAGGGGCAGGTGTAGGACCGTGTAGAACAGCCTGTGATGGAGATGGCAAAGGGCACTGGTGAGGCTGGAAGGAACCAACAGGACCCAGGTCTCTGACCCCTTGGCCATGGCAGTTGTCTCTGCCACTGAGGCCTGGGAGAAGACATGTTGTCCTCACGGCACTGGGGCCTTGTTGCCTCCTTGCAGCCCCATGGGGAAGCTGGAAGTTGTTGTACCAGTGTTGTCCTTCCCTCGGCCTTGCACACCCACATCCCACGGTCCCAGGAAGAGCCCTGAGCCGTGTGTGAGGGGCAGGATCCCCCTTCCCATTGCCTGGAGGTCATGGCTTCTCCTTTCTGCTTCAGAAAGCAAACCAAGGGGTTTCTGACCATCAGAGCTGAGGAAAACACTAAAAGAAGACCTCATGGTGGCTACAGCTTCCTCACAAGGGGAGAAGGAAGGGTAGGTACTGAGCTCTTCTCTCTGGTGACCAGTGACAGAACCCAAGGGAATGGCAGGAAGATGTGCCAGGGGAGGGTCAGTTGGCCATGAGGAAAAGGTTCTTCACCCAGAGGTGCTGGACACTGAACAGGCTCCCCAGGGAGGTGTCACGGCCCCAACCTGACAGTGATCAAGAAGAGACTGGACAAAGCCCTCAGACACATGGTATGAACTGTGTGGTTGTCCTGTGCAGAGACAGGAATTGGACTCCATGATTCTGGTGGGTCCCTTCCAACTCAGGACATTCTATGATTCCATGTTTTCGTTGTACAGATGAGTTGTAAGCATACACATCATGTGCCTGTCCACTGTGTGCATGTGGTAAGATGAACCCAAGGGAGCACAAATGCTATCAGCTCTTCCTTGGAGTGCCATAAAGGTCAGTGGGACAGAGATGGTGTTCAGGGGTCTCTTCCAACCTGCGTTATTGTAGGATTCCATGAATCTTTTCTTGGAGAGCTCTTTCATGTCAGAATAGACAGAGGAAGAAGAAAGAAAAAGAGGCAGAAGCAGAGACATAAAATGCCCCAGTGTAAATACAGCAGCTCCTCTGAGGAACGTTTCTCCACTCAAACCCTTGATAGGAAATCTATTAGATACATTTGATGAAACCAGCTTAGTTTTACCTGCTCACACACTGGAGCACAAGGAGGGCGATGGCTGGGTACGATGTCATGTGCTCAGCTGTGTCTCAGGAACTCACAGTCCAGCAGGAAGCCAATGGCTGTGGAGGGGACTGTGAGTCACTTGTGCCCCTGCAGGGGACAGGCCAACAGCAGGAACAGGGCTGGGAAAGGACTGGGAGGTCACACATACGAGACGAGCAATCGGGCCCAATCAGCATGGCTTTATGAAAGGCAGGTCCTGCCTGACCAACCTGATCTCCTCCTGTGACAAGGTGACCAGCTTAGCAGATGAGGGAAAGTCTGTCGTGGGGGAGTGAATCCGCCACACAGGCTGTGGATGTTGTACACTTAGACTTCAGTAAAGCCTTTGACACCGTATCCCACAGCATCTCCTGGAGAAGCTGCAGCTCATGGCCTGGATGGTGTATCTGCGATGGATAAAGAACTGGCTGGAGGGCCGGGCCCAAAGAGTTGTGGTGAACGGAGCCAACCCCAGTTGGCGGCCGGTCACTAGTGGTGTCCCCAGGGCTCAGTATTGGGGCCAGTTCTGTTTAATCTCTTTATCAATGATCGGTATGAAGGGATCAAGTGCACCCTCAGTAAGTTTGCAGATGACACCAAACTGGGTGGGAGTGCTGATCTGCTGGAGGGTGGGAAGGCCACACAGAGGGACGTTGGCTGACTGAGGCCAATTATCTGAGATTCAACAAGGCCAAGTGCCGGGTCCTGCACTTGGTTTATAACAATCCCCTGCAACAATACAGGCTTGGGGAAGAGTGGCTGGAAAGCTGCCTGGCGGAAAAAGACTTGGGGGTGTTGATTGACAGGTGCTGAACATGAGCCAGCGTGTGCCCAGGTGGCCAAAAGGCCAATGGCCTCCTGGTGTGCATCAAGAATAGTGTAGTGGGCAGAACTGGGGCAGCGATCATCCCCTTGTACTTGGTGCTGGTGAGGACACAACTCGAATCCTCAGTTCGGTTTTGGGTTCCTCACTGTAGGAAAGACCTTGAGGTGCTGGAGTGAGTGCAGAGGAGGGGACAAGGCTGTTGAGAGTCTGGAGCACAAGTCTTCTGAGGAGTAGCTGAGGGACCTCGGGGTGTTTAGCCTGGAGAAAAGGAGATGGAGGGGAGACCTTTTTGCTCTCTACAGCTACCTGAAAGGAGGTTGCAGCATGGAGGGTGTTGGTCTTCTCCTGGGTAGCAAGTGATAGGATGAGAGGAAATGGCCTCAGCTTGTGCCAGAGAAGGTTCAGAATTGATATTGGGAAACATTTCTTCATGGAAAAGGTTGTGAAGCAGTGGAACAGGCTGTCCGGGGAAGTGGTTGAGTCACCATTGCTGGAGGTGTCTAAAAGATGTATAGATGCGGTTCTTAGGGTTTAGTGCAAGAGTTGGGTTATGGTTGGACTCGATGATCTCAATGGACTCTTCCACCGGAAATGATTCTGTGATTCTATGATCCTTTCTGGAATATTAATAGCTGATAGTTCAGCTCATGACTTGTTTCTGGGATGTGTGCTTTTAAGCTCACAACTTCCAGTGTCTCTGACAGGGCAGCGGAAGGCACCTAACTGGAACCCTAACTGTGAGATTCCCTCTGCTGAAGGACCTTTTTGGGTTTTGATTTCGCCACCTGGAAGCCCCTGGGAGCCCTTGCGAGAGTGGCGGACGTGGCGTGGGCGTTACCACAGTGATGGCGATCACACTCCCACCCCTCACCTTGAAAAAGCCTCAGGGACAGCAGTTCCTGTGTGAGGAAAGGCGGAGGGAGCTGAGGCTCTTGAGCTTGGAGAAGAGGAGACTGAGGGGTGACCTCATTCATGGGGATCAATATGTGAAGGGTGAGTGTCATGAAGATGGAGCCAGGCTCTTCTGGGTGACAACCAGTGATAGGACAAGGGGCAATGGGTGCAAACTGGAACACAGGAGGTTCCACTTAAAGATGAGAAGAAACTTCTTCTCAGTGATGGTAACAGAGCCTGGACCAGGCCGCCCAGGGAGGTTGTGGAGTCTCCTTCTCTGCAGACATTCCAACCCGACTGGACACCTTCCTGTGTAACCTCATCTGGGTGCTCCTGCCCTGGCGGGAGGATTGGACTGGATGAACTTTCAAGGTCCCATCTGTCACAGTCCATCCGGTGATACACTCGTGATGGTTCATTTACCCTGATCTCGAAGCGCAAAATTAAGGCAACCAAAATGCCAAGCGGTTATAATTCAATCAAACAGTGTTACTTTATTATTTTGATTGTAAAGCGGCACACGATAGAGAGAGTGGTGAAAAAGGAAAGAAAAGAAAGGGGGAAAAAAAAGGGTTGGCTACCACTACGAGATGCAAAGGCGTCCCTATGGTCTCAGGTGTCGTGAGAAGAGTCCTGCCGGTTCTCCGTTGTGATCCGTGATCCTTTGGTGGGGAGAGCTCAGCGATGTCCCGTCGGGAATCGTCTTTCATGCTTCTTCACCCCGCTTTTCTCCCATGGATTGAGGCCAATCTCTGCCTTTGTTTCGCAATCCAGGCTGAACTGCGCAGGCCTGAAGAGTCCCCGCTTCGCTTGCCAGAACCCGTCTGTGCCTGCATCGCCTCGGTTCAGGGGTCTCTTACTGGTCCATTGGGTGACCTCAAGACCTTCGTCAAGCCTCTGCGCATGCTCTTCTTCACTGGCCTTAGTAGCAGGGAGGAGGTGGGGGCAAGTTTGGCTGAGGCAGCAGGTGAAAATCCATCTTCTGGACAGCAGCTATAGTCCCCAGGTGGGAGAGACCTGTAGAACACAATTCCTTTTAGGAGGTGGGGGCAAGTCTGGCTGCGGCAGCAGGTGGAATCCGTACAGCAGCCACTGTTACCTGTAGCCCCCGGGTTGGAGAGACCTGTACAACACAACTTTTTTCGTCAGGCCTCTCTCCAAGTCGTTTTCCAATTCTTTCTATCAGGACATCTGTTCTCCAAGTCCCTGATGGTGATGTTCAGGCAAGTACTGTTCTTCAGACCGACTCTTACACCTTCCAATCCCTGATTTCTGTGATTCTGTGAGATGGAGGGGCCAGGAGAGGGAGATGTGAGGAGATGGATGGATGAGGAGATAGAGACACCAAGAGAGGGAGGGTCGGGTGGGTGGTGGGTGAGGAGCTCGGGATGGACAGATGGACAGAGACACGAGGTGATGGAGACACCAGGAGATAGAGGTGGAGGTGGAGATGGAGATGGAGGTGGAGATGGAGGTGGAGATGGAGGTGGAGATGGAGATGGAGATGGAGATGGAGATGGAGATGATGGAGATGGAGATGGAGATGGAGGTGGAGATGGAGGTGGAGTTGGAGGTGGAGATGGAGATGGAGGTGGAGATGGAGATGGAGATGATGGAGATGGAGATGGAGGTGGAGATGGAGATGGAGATGGAGATGGAGATGATGGAGGGACCAGGAGGTGGGTGAGAAGGTGGGGATGGACAGATGGACAGATGAGGGTGGAGACACCAGGAGATGGAGATGGAGGGACCAGGAGGTGGGTGAGAAGATGGGGATGGACATACGGACAGATGAGGGTGGAGACACCAGGAGATGGAGAATGAGGGTCAGATGGGTGGTGGGATGAGGAGATGGAGGGATGGCCATGTGGAGGGACGGATGGATGGACAGATGGATGATGGACAAGTAGACGCCGGCCAACTAGATGGCACCTGCTGGGCCCTCCGCCCGCTCACACGTCTTGTTGGGCGACACCAACTTCCTGGTGGCCCCAAAATGGATCCAGATGAACTTCCCTGGGAGAGCAGCAGTGGCCACTGCCCCTGGCAGGCCCCGCCCACAGACCCCACCCCACCCCACCCCCTCCACTCACCAATCAGGAGGAGTTCGCGGGAGATGTTAGGGTCTTGTGTTTTCCATCCTCCAGATGAGGTTGGATGAAGTTGGGAAGATGTTTGGGGGTCTCAGTTGGGGTTCGACATCCTCCAGGTGGGACAAAGTTGGGGAGATCTTGGAGTCTTGGAGTTCAACGTTGTCAGCGTGAGGTGGGACAACATTGGGGGAGATGGTTCATGTCTTGGGTTCTCCATCCTTCTAGGGGAAGAGGGATGAAGTTGGGGAGATGTTTGCAGTCTTGGTTGGGGTTCAACATCCTCCGGGTGGGACAACACTGAGGGAGATGTTGGGGGTCTTGGAGATCTCCACCGGCTAGATGAGGAGAGATGAAGTTGGGGGAGATGGTTGGGTCTTGAGTACTCCATCCCCCAGGTGGGACAACACTGCGGGAGATGTTTTGGAGTCCTGGGTTCTCCACATTCCAGATGAGGTAGGACAAAATTGGCAAAGATGTTTGGAGTCTTGGTTGGGGTTCAACATCCTCCAGGTGAAGAAGGCATGAAGTTGGGGAGGTGTTTGGGGTCTTGGGGTTCAATATCCTCCAGGTGGGACAAAATTGGGTGAGATGTTGGGGTTCAACATCCTCTGGATGATGTGGGACAACACTGCGGGAGATGTTTGGTGTCTTGGGGTTCTCCACTCTCTAGATGAGGTGGGACAATGTTGGAGAGATGTTTGGGGTCTTGGCTGGGGTTCAACATCCTCCATATGAGGTGGGGTGAATTTGGGGAGATGGTTGGGGTCTTGGGATTCTCCACCCTCTAGATGAGGTGGGACAAAGTTGGAGAGGTGTTTGGGGTCTTGGGTTCACTATTCCCCAGATGGGACAACATTGGAGGAGATGTTTGGTCTCAGCTGGAGTTCAACCTCCTCCATGTGAGGTGGGGTGAAGTTGGGGGAGATGTTTGGTCTGGCGGTCCAACATCCTCTTGATGAGGTGCGGTGAAGTTAGGGAGATGGTTGGGGCTGAACATCCCCAGGTGAGGAGGGGGTAAGTTTGGGGAGAAGTTTTGAGGTCTTGGAGTTCAATACTCTCCACATAAGGTGGGACGAAGTTGGGGGAGATGTTGAGGTTCTGGTTGGCCCAAGGGGTCCAGACATGGGACATCGGGGCCTGGGTGGCACAATGGAGCTGGAGACGGGACATCATAAGACTTGGTGTCCCCAAAGTGTCCACGAATAGGACATCCTGAGTCTTGATGGCTTCACAGGGTCCAGGGATGTGACATCTTGGCCTGGGTGGCCCGAAGTGTCCGGGGATGGGACATTCTAGGTCTTGTTGGCCTAAGGGGTCCAGGGATGGGACATCCTGCTCTGCGTAGCCCAGAGGATACAGGGATGGGAAATTTTGGCTCTTGATGGCCCAAGGGGGCTGGAGATGGGACAATTTGAGTCCAGGGATGAGATATCCTGGGTCTGGGTGGCCCAGGTGGTCCAGGGATGGGACATCCTGATCTTGGTAGTCAAAGGGGTCCAGAGATGGGACATCCTGGGTCTTGCGGCCTCACAGTGTCCAGGGATGGGACATCCTGGCCTGGGTGGTCCATGGGTTGGGGCATTTAACATCTTGATGGCTCAAGATGGCTGCAAATGGGACATCTTGAGTCCAGAGAAGGGATGTCCTTGGTCTTATTGTCCCCAAAGTGTCCAAGGATGGGACATCTTGGGTATTGGTGGTCTAAGGGGTCCCGGTTTAGAACATTTTCAGTATTGATGGCCCAAAGTGTTCAGATATGGGACATTTTATGTCCTGGTGGCCTAAGGGTTTCAGGGATGGCACATCTTGCGCTGAGTGGCCCAAGGTATCCAGGGATGGGAAATTTTGGCTCTTGATGGCCCAAGGGCGCTGGAGGTGGGACATTTTGGGTCCAGAGATGGCACAACCTTGGTCTTGGTGGAGCAAGGGGGCTGGAGATTGGACATTCTGCATCTTGGTCGCCCAAAGTGTCCAGCGATGGGAGATCTTTGGTGCAAGGATAGGACATCTTGGCCTGGGAGCTCCAGGGGTCCAAGGGTTGGGACATCCTGGGTCTTGGTGGCCCAGAGAGTCCAGGGATGGGACATCTTTGCTCCAGGAATGGGACGTCTTGGTCTCAGTGGCCCAAGGGGTCCAGTGATGCGACATCTTGGTCTTGGTGGACCAAGATGCCTGGAGATGGGACATTTTGGGTCTTGGTGGCTTAAAAGTTCCAGAGATGGGACATCCTGCACCTTGGTGGCCCAAAGTGTCCAGGGATGGGACATTTTGTGTTCAGAGATGGGACATCTTGGATCTAGGGATGGGACATCTTGGTCTCAATGGCCCAAAGTTTCCAGTGATGGGACATCGGAGCTCTGAGATGGGTCATTTTGGTTCACAGTTGTCCAAGGAGTCCAAAGATGGGACATCTTGGTCTTGGTTTCCCAAGATGGCTGAACATGGGACATCCTGGTCTTGGTAGCCGAAGGGGTCTGGAGATACGACATCCTGGGTCTTGGTGGCCTCACAGTGTCCAGGGATGGGACATCTATGCCTGGGTGTCCCAAAGTGTCCAGGGATGGGACATTTTAAGTCTTGGTGGCCAAATGTGTCCAGGGATGGGACATCTGGGGTCTGGGATTGGACATTTTATATCTTGGTGGCCTAAGGGGTCCAGAAAAGGGACATCCTGGGTCTTGGTGGTTCAAAGTGTCCAGGGAATTGACATCTTGGCCTGGGTGGTCCATGGATTGGGGTATTTTAGGTATTGGTGGCTCAAAGGGGCTGGAGATGGGACATATTGTGTCCAGAGATGGGACATCCTGGGTCTTGTTGGCCCAAAGTGTCCAGGGATGAGACATCTTGGTCTCTTTGGCCTAAGGGATCCAGGGATGGGACCTCTTGGCTCTGGTTGGCCCAAATGTCCAGGGATGGGACATCCGGGGTCTGGAATGAGACACCCTTGCTCTCTGTGGCCCAAGGGGTCCAGGGATGGGACATTTTTGGTCTTGGTGGTCCGAGAGGTCCAGGGATGGGACATTTTAGGTCTTGATCACCCAAAGTCTCCAGGGATGGTATATGCAGGGTCTGGGATTGGACATTTTATGTCTTTGTGGCCAAAGTTGTCCAGAGATGGGAAATCTTGGTCTGGGTGGTCCAAGGGGGCTGGAGATGGGACATCTTAGGACTTGGTGTCCCCAAAGGGTCTAGGGATGAGACATCCTGGGTCTTGGTGTCCTCACAGTGTTCAGGGATGGGACACCTTGGCCTGGGTGCTCCAAGGGGTCCAAAGGTTGGGACATTTAAGGTCTTGGTGGCCCAAGATGGCTGCAGATGAGACATCTTGGGTCCTGAGATGGGACAAACTGGGTCTTGGTGGCCCAAAGTGTCCAGGGATGGGACATCTTGGCCTGGGTGTTCCAAGGATGGGACATTTTGGGTCTGATTGGCCCAAAGTGTCCAGGGATGGGACATCTGGAGCCTGGGATGGCACATCCTGGGTTTTGGTGGCTCAGTGGGTCCAGGAAAGGAACATTTTAGGTCTTTTGGTGGCCTAAGGGGTCCAAAGATGGGACATCTTGGCCTGGCTGGCTCAAGGGGGCTGGAGATGGGACATCTTAGGACTTGGTGTCCCCAAAGGGTGCAGGGATGGGACATCCCGGGTCTTCGTGGCCTCACAGTGTCCAGGGATGGGACATCTTGGCCTGGGTGGTCCAAGGGGTGCAAGGGTTGGGACATTTTAGGTCTTGGTGGCCCAAGATGGCTGCAAATGGGACATTTTTAGTCCAGGGATGAGATATCCTGGGTCTTGGTGGCCCAAAGTGTCCAGGGATGAGACATTTTAGGTCTTGGTAGCCCAAGGGGCCCAAGGATAGGATATTTTAGGTCTTGGTCACCAAATGTGTACAGGCATGGGTCATCCTCTGTCTTGGTGACCTCATAGTTTTCAGGGATGAGACATCTTGGCCTTGGTCACCTAAAGGATCCAAGGATGGGGCATTCTGGCACCTGATGGCCTCACAGAGTCCAGGCATGGGACATCTTGTTGGCCTAAGGGGTCCAGGGATTGGATATCAGGGGTCTGGTTGGCCCAAGAGGGCTGGAGATGGGACATCTTGGGTCCAGAGATGGGACATCTTGGTCTTCGTGTTCCAAAGTGTCCAGAGATGAGGCATCTTCATCTTGGTGGCCCAAAGTGTCCAGGGATGGGACATTTTAGTTCTTCGTGGCCTAAGGGATCCAGAGATGGGACATCCTGGGTCTTGGTGGCCCAAAGTTTCCAGGGATGGGACATCTTGGCCTGGGTAGCCCAAGGGGGCTGGAGATGGGACATCTTGGGTCTAGGGATGGGACATCCTGCGTCTTGGTGGCCCAAAGTGTCCAGGCATGAGATATCTTTGATCCAGGGATGCGACATTTTAGGTCTTGGTGGCCCAAAGTGTCCAGGAATGGGACATCTTGATCTTGGTGGCCCAAGGTGGCTGGAGATGGGACATCTTAGGACTTGGTGTCCCCAGAGTTTCCAAGGATGGGTCATCCTGGGTCTTGGTGGCTTCATGGGGTCCAGAGATGGGATATCTGGGCCTGGGTGGCCTAAAGTGTCTAGAGACGGGACATCTTGGATCCAGGGATGTGACATTTTAGATCTTGGTGACCTAAAGGGTCCAGGGACAGGAAATTTTACCCTGCGTGGCCCAAGGTGTGCAGGGATGGGAAATTTTGGCTCTTAGGGGCCTCACAGTTTCCAGGGATGGGACATAGCGGCAGCAAGAGCGGCTCTGGTAGCGGCGCCGGCCACGGCAGCGTTTCCAGCTGCGGCGACATCTCCTCTTTCACCAGGACTGGGCCATGGTGGAGTGGCCACCTCCCTGTCCTGCCAGAGGATGCAGCTCTGCACCCCCAGCCCCGCTTTTAAAGGGGTGCCTGGGCAGGGCCCTTTGTGACATCACCAGTGACATCACAATGCCCCACTGTGGCAGTTGCACATCCCCCTGAGATCCAGAGCCTTCAGTGGGGCAGTCGATGGCTCCTTAGCACCTTTTGTGCCCCACTGTGCCTGTCCCCACGTACACACCAGGGTGGTACCAAGGTGCTGACAGTCACATCCTCCCCTGCCCCGGGCAGGGTGACTTCACCTGCACCAGCTGGGGGGCAGGAGGGGTGGGACCCTCAGTCAGTTGACAGGGTCCTCAACAAAGGAGGTGCCCAGAGAAGCTGAGAAGCTCCTGGACTATGTTGTAATGCCCACAGCCTGTCACGTCCTGCCCTCAGGTATGAGTGCGGAATGGAGGGAATGGAGGTTCTAGTTTTCCTGTTTCTGGGAGAGTTTCATCCTCGGTGGAGGAGGGAGCTGAAGGTATAACGGGTAGGACTTCTTTCATGCTCTGTGAATGTTCTTTTGGATTACGCCACCTTGATACCAGTTTACTCAGTTTATCAAGGGGTAAGCCCTTTATTATATCTCTGGGAACTCCCTTTTTAATTCCTAAAAACCACCGTTGTTGTCAGATCTTAGGTTTTTCTCCCTTTCCTCTTTTAATATGCGGATGCTGCTTTCTCGCAGCACTGGTAGCAGCAGCAGTACCAGTAGAGAGGGGCAGATTCTTTCCTTCAATATGATGGATTGCTCTTGACCTTTCATCTAGGATTTTTACAGGGCCATATTTCCTATTATATAATGTATCAATTCTTGTGCTGCTTCCCCCCACGTCCACACCTTTTTAGTATTTAGTTGGTTGGGGGAAGTCGGGGCAGGGGTAAAGAGTGAATCAATGGCAGTGTCAGGTCCACCTCTCTGGCTCCCACTTCTGGTACCCTGGCTTCTAATCAAACCTTCCAACCTACTGGGCTCATCAATGCGATTGTCCTTTGAAGGTTTAAGTGATTCCTGAAGTCCCCTTATCAAGGGAGTCATCATGTCAGGACTCACTGCCAGCATCATTGAGGATTCGCATTCGGGAATCAATTTTCTTTCATGTACCATTTGCAAGCAGGCTGCTTTGTGTGCACTTTCTAGCAATTGATGAGGTGTGACAGTGATTGCCAGGGGCTCTCCTCTATCTAAAGGGTTTAGCCCTCCAGCCCAATAAGCAGCTCGCTGGGTTAGGGACCATGGGGCACGTCTGTCACCAGTTGTTAAGAAAACTCCATGCCCCCAGTAACCATTAGCTTCCTGTTCACTTCACTGAATTTGGTCTCCCCCAGTTAGGGATACGTGCCACACGTGCTCCGGTTCAGATTCTTTAGGGAGGCGCCCATACTCTCTCTTTAGCTTGGCCAGCTCGGTGGCAGTGTAAGGTGTTTGCTTAGTTGTAATGTGAGGGTCAGTATCCTCTTCATTTGCATAAAAATATTCTGTTTTCACTAAGGGTCTCACGTGTGGGTATTCCTCATCACGTTTTCTCATCTCCTCCAATTCTTTCTGAGGGTAAATTTGATTTATTTCTCAGATACTTTTCTCCTCTAGCTGCCGCTCCCTCAGCACTCCTGTGTTTTATAAACATTCCTCCTTTAGAGTAGCTTTTAATGAGCGGTTTTCTTCCCTCTCTTTTTCGAATCCTTGTGAAGAATTTTCTAATTGTTCTAAATTGGAGATCGTTTTTTGCGAAATCTGCACCAGATTTTCAAGGGATTCTATAATTTTGCTTTCATTACTACGTTGCCTGAGGTGATCTTCAATCGTTGCTACTAGGCTGGCCTAGGACAGCACAGACCATAGCTTTGTTCTTATCTGATCTGAACTTAGACTTAGTCTGTAGAGAAATCACTCGGTCCACTACATGTCGGAGTGGATCCTTAGGACGAGCCTCGTTGGACGGAAAGAGTTGGCCAGAATAACAACAGCATCCCAATGTGGGTTAAATCGTTCTCCTTTATTCAACATAACAACAAAGACTATATAGAACTTTTTCCCTGAGCACGCGCTAAAGAAACGGTAATGATTGGCTACAATGCGCTGATCACGCGTCCCATCCCCATTTGCTATTGGTGATCAGCCACTGTCCACGCGCCGTGACGTTCCATGTCTCTGCTGGTAGAGGACGGCAAGCGGCAGCCTAAACCTAAACCGCGGCCATGTGGAGCCCTGGATTGCTTACCACACATACATGTTATGTCTCCTAAAAAGTTATCCACAACTACACTCTGTAAATTAGCCCAATTATCACAAGCCCAGTCCTCTCTGGGTATGGAGGGTCGAGCCCCGCACTTTGCTAAAAGTGTGTAGAATGAGTCTCGATCTTTCCCTAAGCAAAAATCTTGATTATCAACCTTTTCAGTCATTCTTATTATGAAGGGACCAAACCCACGTTGGGAAGGCACAAGTTAGTTATACAAAAGCACAGCAACTGCTGTGTCACCCTTCTCTTTCCCGAGTGGTTGGAGGGGACAAAAATCTGCTACGGGCAGGCTCAACTTAGTTACGCAAACACACAGGATTGCCCCTTCACTCTCCCTAGCGGACAATTCTCATCAACATGAGAACAACACCCATTTTTGCACTTTGAGATCCCAGAGACAGAGCCCTCAACTCAAGTTTGGAGTGCTCAACACCAAGGCATGTGTGGTGTGCAAAAAAACTGAATCACCCCCCTTACTTTCTGGACACCTCTCACCTTATCGGGTGTAGGGCCAGGTGTGGCTGGAGCGAAACTTTCTTCCCCTATTACAGACCACACAGCACCTGCACTCCTCTGTATTCTCAGAATCCTGTCGTGACACCAATTTAATATCACGGTCCATTCAATGATGGAGTCGTGATGGTTCATTTACCTTGATCTCGAAGCGCAAAATTAAGGCGACCAAAATGCCAAGGGGTTACAATTCAGTCAAACAGTGTTAACTTTATTATTTTGCCCGTAAAGCGGCACGCGATAGAGAAAGTGGAGAAAAGGGAAAGAGAAAAAAAAGGGGGAAAGAGGATTAGCTACCACCATGAGTTCCAAAGGCGTCCCTATGGTCTCAGGTCCCAAAAGCAGCATCCTGCCAGTCCTCCGTCATGATCCATGATCCTTTGGTGGGGACATCTCAATGATGTCCAGTTGGGAATCGTCTTTTACGCTTCTTCACCCCTCCCCTCTCCCGTTGATTGAGGCCAATCACCGCCTTTGTTTCGCAATCCAGGCCTAACTGCGCAGGCCCGAAGAGTCCCCTCTTCGCTTGCCAGAACCCGTCTGTGCCTGCATCACCTCGGTTCAGGGGTCTCTTTCTGGTCCATTGGGTGACCTCAAGACCTTTGGAGAGCCTCTGCGCATGCTCTTCTTCACTGGCCTTAGTAGCAGGGAGGAGGTGGGGGCAAGTTTGGTTGAGGCAGCAGGTGAAAATCCATCTTCTGCACAGCAGCTATAGTCCCCAGGTCGGAGAGACCTGTAGAACACAATTCCTTTTAGGAGGTGGGGGCAAGTCTGGCTGCGGCAGCAGGTGGAATCCGTACAGCAGCCATTGTTACCTGTAGCCCCCGGGTTGGAGAGACCTGTAGAACACAATTCTTTTTCTCAGGCCTCTCTCCAAGTCGTTGTCCAATTCTTTCTATCAGGGCATCTGTTCTCCAAGTCCCTGATGGCGATGTTCAGGAAAGTACTGTTCTTCGGACCGACTCTTACACCTTCCAATCCCTGATTTCTGTGATTCTGTGAGATGGAGGGGCCAGGAGAGGGAGATGTGAGGAGATGGATGGATGAGGAAATAGAGACACCAAGAGAGGGAGGGTCGGGTGGGTGGTGGGTGAGGAGCTCGGGATGGACAGATGGACAGAGACACGAGGTGATGGAGACACCAGGAGATGGAGGTGGAGATGGAGGTGGAGATGGAGGTGGAGATGGAGGTGGAGATGGAGATGGAGATGGAGGTGGAGATGGAGATGATGGAGATGGAGATGGAGATGGAGATGGAGATGGAGATGATGGAGGGACCAGGAGGTGGGTGAGAAGGTGGGGATGGACAGATGGACAGATGAGGGTGGAGACACCAGGAGATGGAGATGGAGGGACCAGGAGGTGGGTGAGAAGATGGGGATGGACATACGGACAGATGAGGGTGGAGACACCAGGAGATGGAGAATGAGGGTCAGGTGGGTGGTGGGATGAGGAGATGGAGGGATGGCCATGTGGAGGGACGGACGGATGGACAGATGGATGATGGACAAGTAGACGCTGGCCAACTAGATGGCCCCTGCTGGGCCCTCCGCCCGCTCACACGTCTTGTTGGGCGACACCAACTTCCTGGTGGCCCCAAAATGGATCCAGATGAACTTCCCTGGGAGAGCAGCAGTGGCCACTGCCCCTGGCAGGCCCCGCCCACAGACCCCACCCACAGGCCCCACCCCCTCCACTCACCAATCAGGAGGAGTTCGCAGGAGATGTTAGGGTCTTGTGTTTTCCATCCTCCAGATGAGGTTGGATGAAGTTGCGAAGATGTTTGGGGGTCTCAGTTGAGGTTCAACATCCTCCAGGTGGGACAAAGTTGGGGAGATCTTGGAGTCTTGGAGTTCAACGTTGTCAGCGTGAGGTGGGACAACACTGGGGGAGGTGGTTCATGTCTTGGGTTCTCCATCCTCCCAGGGGAAGAGGGATGAAGTTGGGGAGATGTTTGCGGGTCTTGGTTGGGGTTCAACATCCTCCGGGTGGGACAACACTGAGGGAGATGTTGGGGGTCTTGGAGTTCTCCACCGGCTAGATGAGGAGAGGTGAAGTTGGGGGAGATGGTTGGGTCTTGGGTACTCCATCCCTCAGGTGGGACAACACTGCGGGAGATGTTTTGGAGTCCTGGGTTCTCCACATTCCAGATGAGGTAGGACAAAGTTGGCAAAGATGTTTGGAGTCTTGGTTGGGGTTCAACATCCTCCAGGTGAAGAAGGCATGAAGTTGGGGAGGTGTTTGGGGTCTTGGGGTTCAATATCCTCCAGGTGGGACAAAATTGGGTGAGATGTTGGGGTTCAACATCCTCTGGACGACGTGGGACAACACTGCGGGAGATGTTTGGTGTCTTGGGGTTCTCCACCCTCTAGATGAGGTGGGACAATGTTGGAGAGATGTTTGGGGTCTTGGCTGGGGTTCAACATCCTCCATATGAGGTGGGGTGAATTTGGGGAGATGGTTGGGGTCTTGGGATTCTCCACTGCTAGATGAGGTGGGACAAAGTTGGAGAGGTGTTTGGGGTCTTGGGTTCACTATTCCCCAGATGGGACAACATTGGAGGAGATGTTTGGTCTCAGCTGGAGTTCAACCTCCTCCGGGTGAGGTGGGGTGAAGTTGGGGGAGATGTTTGGTCTGGGGGTCCAACATCCTCTAGATGAGGTGCAGTGAAGTTAGGGAGATGGTTGGGGTTGAACATCCCCAGGTGAGGAGGGGGTAAGTTTGGGGAGAAGTTTTGAGGTCTTGGAGTTCAGCACTCTCCACATAAGGTGGGATGAAGCTGGGGGAGAAGTTCAAGTCTTGGTTCTGGTTGGCCCAAGGGGTCCAGGCATGGGACATCTGGGCCTGGGTGGCCCAGTGGAGCTGGAGATGGGACATCGTAGGACTTGGTGTCCCCAAAGTGTCCAGGGATGGGACATTTTAGGTCTTGGTGGCCCAAAGTGTCCAGGGATGGGACATCCTGGCCTGGGTGGTCCATGGGTTGGGGCATTTTAGGTCTTGGTGGCTCAAGGGAGCTGGAGATGAGACATCTTGAGTCCAGAGAAGGGATATCCTTGGTCTTGGTGTCCCCAAACTGTCCAGGGATGGGACATCTTCGGTCTTGGTGGTCTAAGGGGTCCCGGGATAGAACATTTTAGGTATTGGTGGCCCAAAGTGTCCAGAGATAGAACATTTTATGTCCTAGTGGCCTAAGGGTTTCAAGGATGGGACATCTTGCGCTGAGTGGCCCAAGGTATCCAGGGATGGGAAATTTTGGCTCTTGATGGCCCAAGGGCACTGGAGATGCAACATTTTGGGTCCAGAGATGGCACAACCTTGGTCTTGGTGGACCAAGGGGGCTGGAGATTGGACATTCTGCATCTTGGTGGCCCAACACGTCCAGCGATGGGAGATCTTCGGTGCAAGGATAGGACATCTTGGCCTGGGAGCTCCAGGGCTCCAAGGGTTGGAACATCCTCGGTCTTGGTGGCCCAAAGAGTCCAGGGCTGGGACATTTTGGGTCCAGAGATGGGACATCTTCGCTCCAGGAATGGGACATCTTGGTCTCGGTGGCCCAAAGTGTCCAGGGATGGGACATTCTGGGTCTTAGTGGCCCAAGGGGTCCAGTGATGGGACATCTTGGCCTGGGTGGTCCAATGGGCCCAAGGGTTGGGACACTGTAGGTCTTGGTGGCCCAAGATGCCTGGAGATGGGACATTTTGGGTATTGGCTTAAAAGTTCCAGAGATGGGACATCCTGCATCTTGGTGGCCCAAAGTGTACAGGGATGGGACATGTTGTGTCCAGAGATGGGACATCTTGGATCTAGGGATGGGACATTTTGGTCTCAGTGGCCCAGAGTTGCCAGTGATGGGGCATTGGAGGTCTGAGATGAGTCATTCTGGCTCACAGTGGCCCAAGGGATCCAAAGATGGGACATTATAGGTCTTGGTGGCCTATGGGGTCCAGGAATGGCACATCTTGGCCTGGGTGGTTCAATGGGTCCAAGGGTTGGGACATTTAATGTCTTGGTGGCCCAAGATGGCTGCAAATGGGACATCTTGGGTCTAGAGGAGGGACATTCTGGGTCTTGGTGTCCCCAGAGTGTCCAGGGATGGGACATTTTAGGTCTTGGTGGCCTAAGGGGTCCAGTGATGGGACACCTTGCCCTGAGTAGCCCAGGAAATACAGGGATGGGAAAGTCTGGCTCTTGATGGCCCAAGTGGGCGGTAGATGGGACATTTTGGGTCCAAGGATGAGATATCCTGGGTCTTGGTGGCCTCACGATGTCCAGAGATTAAACATCCTGGCTCTCAGTGGCCCAAGTGGTCCAGGAATAGGACATCTACGTTTTGGTGGCCCAAGGGGCCCAGAGATGGGACATCTTGGTCTTGGTGTCCCAAGATGGCTGGACATGGGACATCCTGGTCTTGGTAGGTGAAGGGGTCCAGAGATACAACATCCTGGGTCTTGGTGGCCTCACAGTGTCCAGGGACAGGACATCTTGTCCTGTGTGTCCCAAAGTGTCCAGGGATGGGACATTTTAGGTCTTGGTGGCCCAAAGTCTCCAGGGATGGGACGTCTTGGCCTGGGTGTCCCAAAGTCTCCAGGGATGGGACATTTTAGGTCTTGGTGGCCCAAAGTGTCCAGGGATGGGACAGCTGGAGTCTGGGATGGGACATCCAGGGTTTTGGTGGCTCAACGGGTCCAGGAAAGGGACATTTTAGGACTTTTGGTGGCCTAAGGAGTCCAAAGATGGGACATCTTGGCCTGGCTGGCTCAAGGGGGCTGGAGACGGGACATCTTAGGACTTGGTGTCCCCAAAGGGTGCAGGAATGGGACATCCCGGGTCTTCGTGACCTCACAGTGTCCAGGGATGGGACATTTTGGCCTGGCTGGTCCAAGGGGTACAAGGGTTGGGACATTTTAGGTCTTGGTGCCCCAAGAAGGCTGCAAATGGGACATTTTTAGTCCAGGGAGGAGATATCCTGAGTCTTGGTGGCCAAAAGTGTCCAGGGATGAGACATTTTAGGTCTCGGTAGCCCAAGGGGCCCAAGGATAGGATATTTTAGGTCTTGGTCACCAAATGTGTCCAGGCATGAGACATCCTCTGTCTTGGTGACCTCATAGTTTCCAGGGATGAGACATCTTGGTCTTGGTCGCCTAAAGGATCCAAGGATAGGGCGTTTTGGCACCTGATGGCCTCACAGAGTCCAGGCATGGGACATCTTGTTGGCCTAAGGGGTCTAGGGATGGGATATCAGGGGTCTGGTTGGCCCAAGAGGGCTGGAGACGGGACATCTTGGGTCCAGAGATGGGACATCTTGGTCTTTGTGTTCCAAAGTGTCCAGAGATAAGGCATCTTCGTCTTGGTAGCCAAAAGTGTCCAGGGATGAGTCATTCTAGTTCTTCGTGGCCTAAGGATCCAGAGATAAGACATCCTGGGTCTTGGTGGCCCAGAGTTTCCAGGGACGGGACATCTTGGCCTGGGTAGCCCAAGGGGGCTGGAGATGGGACATCTTGGGTCCCAGGATGGGACATCCTGCGTCTTGGTGGCCCAAAGTCTCCAGGCATGAGACATCTTGGATCCAGGGATGGGACATTTTAGGTCTTGGTGGCCTAAAGTGTCCAGGGATGAGACATCTTGATCTTGGTGGCCCAAGGTGGCTGGAGATGGGACATCTTAGGACTTGGTGTCCCCAAAGTTTCCAAGGATGGTTCATCCTGGGTCTTGGTGGCTTCATGGGGTCCAGAGATGGGATATCTGGGCCTGGGTGGCCTAAAGTGTCTAGGGATGGGACATCTTGGATCCAGGGATGGGACATTTTAGGTCTTGGTCCAAAGTCTCTAGGCATGGGATATCCGGGGTCTGCATGGGACATTCTGGCTCTCGGTGGCCCAAGGGGTCCAGGGATGCGACGTTTTAAGTTTTTGGGCCCTAATGGGTCCAGGGACAGGAAATGTAACCCTGAGCAGCCCAAGGTGTCCAGGGATGGGAGATTTTGGCTCTTAGTGGCCTCACAGTTTCCAGGGATGGGACATAGCGGCAGCGAGAGTGGCTCCGGTAGCAGTGCCGGCCATGGCAGCATGTCTGGCTGCCACCACGTCTCCTCTTTCACCAGGACCGGGCCACAGTGGGGTGGCCACGTCCCTGTCCTGCCAGAGGATGCAGCTCTGCAACCCCTGCCCCGCTTTTAAAGGGGTGCCTGGGTGGGGCCCTTTGTGACATCACCAGTGATATCACAATGCCCCACTGTGGCAGTTGCACATCCCCCTGAGATCCAGAGCCTTCAATGGGGCAGTCGATGGCTCCTTCGCACCTTTTGTGCCCCGCTGTGCCTGTCCCCACGTACACACCAGGGTGGTACCAAGGTGCTGACAGTCACATCCTCCCCTGCCCTGGGCAGGGTGACTTCACCTGCACCAGCTGGGGGGCAGGAGGGGTGGGACCCTCAGTCAATTGACAGGGTCCTCAACAAAGGAGGTGCCCAGAGAGACTGAGAAGCTCCTGGACTATGTTGTAATATCCACAGCCTGTCACGTCCTGCCCTCAGGTATGAGTGCGGAATGGAGGGAATGGAGGTTCTAGTTTTCCTGTTTCTGGGAGAGTTTCATCCTCGGTGGAGGAGGGAGCTGAAGGTGTAACAGGTAGGACTTCTTTCATGCTCTGTGAATGTTCTTTTGCATTATGCCACCTTGATACCACTTTACTCAGTTTATCAAGGAGTAAATAAGCCCTCCATTATATCTCAGGGAACTCCCTTTTTAATTCCCAAAACCTACCATTGTTGTCGCATCTTAGATTGTTCCCCCTTTCCTCTTCTAATATGCGGATGCTTCTTCTCAGAGCACTGGTAGCAGCAGCAGTACTGGTAGAAAGGGGCAGTTTCATGATTTCAATATGACCAATTCCTCTCGACCTTTCTTCTAGGATTTTTACAGGGCCATATTTCCTATTATAATGTATCAATTCCTGTGCTGCTTCCCCCCACGTCCACACCTTTTTAGTATTTGTTTGGTTGGGGGAAGTCGGGGCAGGGGTGAACAGTGAATCAATGGTAGTGTCAGGTCAATCCCTCTGGCTCCTGCTTCTGGTACCCTGGCTTCTGATCAAACCTTCCAATCTTTCTACTGGGCTCATCAATGCAATTGTCCTTTGAAGGTTAATCCCAGTAGGTTTAAGTGACTCTGGGAGTCCCCTTATCAAAGGAGTGATCATGTCAGGATTCACTGGCATCATCATTGGGGATTCACATTCGGGAATCAATTTTCTTTCATGTATCATTTGCAAGCAGGCTGCTTTGTGTACACTTTCTAGCAATTGATCAGGTGTGCCAGTGATTGCCAGGGGCTCTCCCCTATCGAAAGGGTTTAGCCCTCCAGCCCAATAAGCAGCTCGCTGGGTTGGGGACCACGGGGCACGTCTGTCACCAGTTGTTAAGAAAACTTCATGCCCCCAGTAACCATTAGCTTCCTGTTCACTTAACTAAATTTGGTCTCCCCCAGTTAGGGATACGTGCCACACGTGCTCCGGTTCAGATTCTTTAGGGAGGCGCCCATACTCTCTCTTTAGCTTGGCCAGCTCAGTGGCAGCGTAAGGTGTTTGCTTAGTTGTAATGTGAGGGTCAGTATCCTCTTCATTTGCATAAAAATATTCTGTTTTCACTAAGGGTCTCACGTGTGGGTATTCCTCATCACGTTTTCTCATCTCCTCCAATTCTTTCTGAGGGTAAATTTGATTTATTTCTCAGATACTTTTCTCCTCTAGCTGCCGCTCCCTCAGCACTCTTGTGCTTTTTAAACATTCCTCCTTTAGAGTAGCTTTTAATGAGCGGTTTTCTTCCCTCTCTTTTTCGAATCCTTGTGAAGAATTTTCTAATTGTTCTAAATTGGAGATCGTTTTTTGCAAAATCTGCACCAGATTTTCAAGGGATTCTATAATTTTGCTTTCATTACTACGTTGCCTGAGGTGATCTTCAATCGCTGCTACTAGGCTGGCCTAGGACAGCACAGACCATAGCTTTGTTCTTATCTGATCTAAACTTAGACTTAGTCTGTAGAGAAATCACTCGGTCCACTACATGTCGGAGTGGATCCTTAGGACGAGCCTCGTTGGATGGAAAGAGTCGGCCAGAATAACGACAGCATCCCAATGTGGGTTAAATCGTTCTCCTTTATTCAACATAACAACAAAGACTATATAGAACTTTTTCCCTGAGCACGCGCTAAAGAAACGGTAATGATTGGCTACAATGCGCTGATCACGCGTCCCATCCCCATTTGCTATTGGTGATCAGCCACTGTCCACGCGCCGTGACGTTCCATGTCTCTGCTGGCAGAGGACGGCAAGCGGCAGCCTAAACCTAAACCGCGGCCATGTGGAGCCCTGGATTGCTTACCACACATACATGTTGTGTCTCCTAACAAGTTATCCACAACTACACTCTGTAAATTAGCCCAATTATCACAAGCCCAGTCCTCTCTGGGTATGGAGGGTTGAGCCCCGTACTTTGCTAAAAGTGTGTAGAACGAGTCTCGATCTTTCCCTAACCAAAAATCTTGATTATCAACCTTTTCAGTCATTCTTACTATGAAGGGACCAAACCCACGTTGGGAAGGCACAAGTTAGTTATACAAACCCACAGCAACTGCTGTGTCACCCTTCTTTTTCCCGAGTGGTTGGAGGGGCCAAAAATCTGCTACGAGCAGGCTCAACTTAGTTACGCAAACACACAGGATTGCCCCTTCACTCTCCCTAGCAGACGATTCTCATCAGCATGAGAACAACACCCATTTTTGCACTTTGAGATCCCAGAGACAGAGCCCTCAACTCAAGTTTGGAGCACTCAACACCAAGGCATGTGTGGTGTGCAAAAAAACTGAATCGCCCCCCTTACTTTCTGGACACCTATCACCTTATCGGGTGTAGGGCCAGGTGTGGCTGGAGCGAAACTTTCTTCCCCTATTACAGACCACACAGCACCTGCACTCCTCTGTATTCTCAGAATCCTGTCCGTGACATCAATTTAATGTCACGGTCCATTCAATGATGGAGTCGTGATGGTTCATTTACCTTGATCTCGAAGCGCAAAATTAAGGCGACCAAAATGCCAAGGGGTTACAATTCAGTCAAACAGTGTTAACTTTCATATTTTGCCCGTAAAGCGGAACGTGATAGAGAAAGTGGAGAAAAGGGAAAGAGAAAAAAAAGGGGAAAAGAGGATTAGCTACCACCACGACTTCACAGGCATCCCTATGGTCTCAGGTCCCAAAAGCAGCATCCTGCCAGTCCTCCGTCATGATCCATGATCCTTTGGTGGGGACATCTCAATGATGTCCAGTTGGGAATCGTCTTTTACGCTTCTTCACCCCTCCTCTCTCCCGTTGATTGAGGCCAATCACCGCCTTTGTTTCGCAATCCAGGCCTAACTGCGCAGGCCCGAAGAGTCCCCTCTTCACTTGCCAGAACCCGTCTGCGCCTGCGTCACCTCGGTTCAGGGGTCTCTTACTGGTCCGCTGGGTGACCTCTAGACCTTCGTCAAGCCTCTGCGCATGCTCTGCTTCGCTGGCCTTAGTAGCAAGGAGGAGGTGGAGGCAAGTTTGGCTGAGGCAGCAGGTGAAATCATCTTCTGGACAGCAGCTGAAATCATCTTCTGGACAGCAGCTATTGTTACCTGTAGCCCCAGGTCAGAGAGACCTGTACAACACAGTTCTTTTCCTCAGGCCTCTCTCCAAGTCCTTGTAAAGTTCTTTCTATCAGGGCATCTGTTCTCCAAGTCCCTGATGGCGAAGTTCAGGCAAATACTGTTCTTCAGACCGACTCTTACAGCAGGCCATGGAGAACACGCAGCCAGGCCCTTCACCATGGTGTGTGGTAGAAGAACAAAAGAGAATGGGTGGAAGGTGAGAGAGGTTCAGCCAGGACATAAGGAAAAGCTTTTTCCCCAGGAGCTCAGCCAAGTGCTGCCTCAGGTCACCCAGAGAGGCTGCACAGGCTCTGTCCTTGCAGGTTTTCAATCTCTGATTGCATCAAGGCTTGAACACCTTGGTCTGACCCCCTTTGTGACAGGTTGGACTGCAGACTCCTGAGGTCCCTTCAACCTCACTTCTCATATGATCCCATTGTGATGCTGGGCTCTGTTTCTAACTGGTCAGAGCAGACGATTATGGGCCATGAGTCCACCTGTGCTGGAGGTGACCATCTAAACCATCATCTCAACCAGTGAACCAGCCAACACCTCAGTGTGACACTCTGGGCAAAGCGTGAGGAGTCCTGGGCAGGGAAGGTTTAGAGGGCATGGGGTGCTATGCAAGACACAAAATGATCTTGGCTTAATGCCTGTAGGCCCATCAGATGTCAGTTAATGTCAATGAAAATTAAAATAAGAAGAACTGAAGACAAAGATCCAAAGCAAAGGAAGGTGTCAACATACTTGTCTTTATTTTTCTTTTTTTCTTTGGGAGGGTTTCTTTTCCTTGTAAAGGAAAGAGTTTTCCAGAACTGGGAATGGATTTAGGACACAAATGTCTTCAGCTCCAGGGACACAGACACCTGGTGCCAGTGTAGATGCCCCGGGAACCCCTGCCCAGGCTCCACCTGCATCGCAAGGTGCTCTGGTCTCCCCCAGGTCCCCTGTGATAGATGCCAATCCCAGGCCAGCACCTCAGGTGCACTGGGGCCCCTCAAATGGCCCTGGCTGTTTATGGTGAGACACCTGATGACTGATGTCTGCCTGGAAAGCTGCACTTTGTTGTTGGTGGTGGGGTTTTTTTTGGTTTGTTTTTTTTTGTTTTTGGTTTGTTTGTTTGGTGTGTTTGTTTCTGAGTTTGATTGTTTGTTTCTTTTTTAACATATTAACACAAAAATCCAAAACAAACAAAAAAACCCCCACCACAAACACAAAAATATGCTAAAAAGTGAATTAGTGGGAAGTGTACTAAGGGTAGGAAAACAAATATTGGTCTTCCCCTGTACTTCTATTACCAGCACTCTATTATTTCATCTCCCTTGTCATTCGGGAGTTTCCACCACTCCTGATTAAATGTCCATGTCAAAGGACAACTTTCCAGCAGACTGTCTGGACGTTTGCCCTTGCCAGTGCTCTCAGGTTTCCTCCTCCACTTGCTCTTTGGTCATTCAGTTGCCTCTCAACTCTCTGGTTTCTGATTTGAGCTTCAGAGAGCTTGCCCCATTCTTCAGAGGTTTAATTAACATGGTAGTCAACAGGTTAATTGTGTTTATGTATATCCTTTCCTATCTCTCTGTCTAAAACAGTTCTTGTGTGGATGTCCCTTGTGGATGGTGGACCTCATTAGACCCAGCTTACACACACAGTTGAGGAAAGTGGTTTAGTGTTTATGAAATTGTGTAGTGTTTACACAGGAGAGCAGGTGGGAGCTGGTGTGCAGGAGCTGCAGCATCCACCTGCAGAGCTCAGTGCAGAAGTCTGATGTGAGGAAAAGTGATGCCAGTCCCAGGTGGCCAATGAGGGAACGGGCAGACTGGGGGTGGGCAGTGAGGAGCAAGGGTGTCCATACAGTGTCCAGCCTCAAGGGACTGTTCTCCTGCCTGTCCAGATGGCTTCAGGAGACCCTCTGGATCAATGTCCGTTGCAGAATGCTGCTGTCACTTCTTCTACACACTGAAAAATGACAGAAAATACCCTTGAAAGAAAAGCCCCTCCTTTATGAAATCTTCTTTGAAATCTTCATCAGTAAGTGTCCCATTGAAACCTCTCCAGTTAGTTCTACAAGTCTTGAAGATTTGAAGAAAATTATAGAAAGAAACATTGCTCGTTAGGGCTTTCTGTGTTTTAATGAGCCCCATGGCGTATTTGGTGCTGAGTCCATGAACCTCAGATACCAAGGACAGACTGAAGAATCTCCTCAAGAAGTCCAAGTCAGAAGCAAAGCCCAAAGTACCTTGAAGCATTAATGGGCCCCACTGAGGGCTGTTACTGACAAAGCCTCCCCAGGGACTCGTTAGAGCAGATAATTGGAGGCAGTGATTGCATCAGGCAAAGGCAAAGTGCAGCAGCTCTGATGCTGAGAAAACCCTTGGTTTGTTTGATGAAGGAGAATGGCCAGGCCTTGAGCCCCTGCCCCTGGGAAGGGAGATCCTGTCCCTCACGTGTGTCTCAGGGCTCTTCCTGGGGATGTGGGGATGATGCCCAGTGCAGGACAATGGTGTGACACTCCCTGGGGGGTGCAAGGAGGCAATGGGGCGCCATGGCCATGACAACCATGTGTCTCCTCTTAGGCCTCGCTGTCAGGGACATCAGCCATAGCCAAGGGGACAAAGACCTTGGGTCTTTCAGGGACATGCAGCCTTGCCACCGCCCTTGGCCATCTCCACCACAGTCCATCCTACACTGTCCCAGGCCTGTGGCTGTTTCCCCACAGGCTGCAGACACCCCATGCGCTTCCCCAGCTTGTTCTCACCCCGATGTGTCCCCACCTGTGCTGTTGTCTCTCCATCCCCACCAGCTGTTCCTTGAAACACAAAGCCATGGCTGATCCAGAGTCCTTCTGAATGACCACAGCGCTGCGCTCAGAATGACATTTCTTTACCCTGAGGTCCACTCTGGACCTCCAGAGCTGCAGTTTCTGACGGTTTTCCTTTCTCATGTTGTTTCCCTCTACCAAAAAAAAAAACACCAAACCCAAAAAAGTGCCATCATCTTGGAAAGTGATTTTCAAGATTTCTGAAGCTACTAGTACTCTTTCTTGTCATGGTTTTACCACAGCCACCAACTAAGACCGTGAGAGCTGCTCACATCCTGCTCCCAGTCTCCAAGTGAGATAAGGGAGAGAACTGAAGGGGAAGGGAGAAACTTGTGGGTTTAGAAAAAAAAAATAATAAGACAATAAAAATACTACTTACAATAAAAACACTACTTACACTACTTACTTACACTACTACAATAAATACACTACTACTACTAATAGACTAGAATATACATAAAGTAAAATATATGATACTCAGTGCAATCCCTCACATAACTCCAGTTGTGCCAAACAGACAGCCCAAGAGAAGGGAGCGCCCTGGTCCTGAACAGCTGATCGCAGCAAGAGAAAGTAAAAGTGCAAAAGGCCCAAAGGCCAACTGCAAAATGGCAGAACGGCAAAAGGCCAGACTGACATCGAACACTCCAGTTGTGTGACTCCTCCCAGTGCAGCCCAATGTGCTCATGGGCATATTCCTGTTTAGCACCACTGAGAACTGACTGAACAGCCAGGCTCAGAGGGTTGTGACCAGCGGCACAAAGCCCAGCAGGAGGTACCATGAGGAGCACTGAAGGACACCGTACTACCCAGCATCTCCTCCCCACAGGTGTCTCTTGGGTCCCTGGAACCACCTCAGTGACAAGGGGGAGAGCACTGCCTGTATGGGGTGGAGGAGATGGGGTCTGGAATGAGGGTCCTGGGGCAGTTTCTCCTGGTTGTTCATGCAGCAACAAGCTGGGCTGGATATTTGGAGAGAGGAACTCTTCCTAAGGGCCTCCAATGGGCTTGGGGATGGTCTACAGTTTCCTGCATGCTGCCTTTTCTGGTGGAGATCAGAGGCTGCCGGCCCTTTAGAGGACCCAGGACAGGCCTTGTCCTTCCTCTGGTCACAGCTGGACCCCAGTTCTCCAGCTCGGCCCCAGCTCAGGAGCCTTGTCTAGGGGTGACTTTTGGGGTAAGGTTGACAAGAGGGGTGCATAAGTTTGTCTTAAGGACATGTGATGAGCACCAGGACTGAAGTACCAGAGCAAAATGATGTGGCTTCTGGGTGAATACTTTCTTTGGTGCAAATCCTGAAACAGGGTCCCAGACTTGCTTTCCATGCCACCCTTCACGAGGGATGATGCACTAAAAGATGGCAAGTGGGGGACACCAATCCTTCTCCAGCTACTTCCCCGGCCTGGTGAAGCACCAGGACAGCAAGGACTTCTGGCCCTGCACCCTGAACTCTGGGTATTATCTTGGGGCAGCTGAACACCAGCATTTTTCTCTCCAAGGCAATTTCCAGCCCCGGTCAGCTCCTGTCTGATCTCCCCCCATCCCTCCTCTGATCTGGTCTGGTGCTCCTGGCCCCTTCCCTGTGCTCCCCACAGGGCCCCAACCTGGCACTGGTGCTCTACAGAGCAGGTTGGCTGCAGGACCATGGGGTGACTCCACACTGGTTGTGCTGCTCAGTGAGGGACACAGATGCAACTGCATGGGCTGCACTGTCACTGAGCTCTTTCCTGGGGGTCTAAAGCTCTGGAATGGGTTCAGAGCATTTCTTGGGACTCATTGGGTTTTCCGCTCCTTTCGGTTCAGCAATCCCTTCCTTGTCCTTCAGGTGCCTGCAGATTGGTGCAGGAAGATGCGGCCTATCCCGTTCCCAGGGACAGAGGTAGGCTGACCAGCCCGTAATTCTTCAAATTGTCCTTCCTGCCCTTCTTGAAGATGGGTTTGACATCTTCCTTTCCCAAGGAACTCAGAACTTCTCTGATTCTGCTGTCACTTTTGAAAGCACAACCAAGAATCATGGGCAAGGGTGATGTAGCAGACAGGAGCACTTGCAATGAGCCTGTCCCAGCAGCTGAGATGAATCTCTCTGGGCCACTGAGGTTTATTCCTGGAGTCACACACAGAAATGCCAGGGTTCAAACAGGCATCCGTGTCGGAGCTGGTCTCAGGACTCCTTATGCACCCAGGGATGTTCAGAGACAGTCTGTCCCTTTTACTCGCAGAGGCAGGAGTCACAGTGGGTCTCTGGCCTCCTGTAGCCAGTAGGGATGGGAGACACCTCAGCCCTGTGGTGTGTCACCCTGCTCTGCACTCATCTGAGATGTCCCACATCGTGAGGAATGGACACGGGGACCTCAGTCCAAGGAAGAAGATCCCAGTGGGTGGTTTCCCATGGGCTGTTACTCTCAATGTGAAGTGACCTCGAGACAATGTCTGTCCCACAGGCGTTCATGGAACCCCCAGGAATAGCTGATGGTGTTTGTCCTCACTCGTGTTCAGCTCACCTCATGTACATGATGTGCATGCTTATATCTCATCTGAACAATGCAAACATGGACTTCTGACCTACTCATTCAGGAAAAAATTCTCCATCTGGTGTGACAGCCCAGTGCTGGAAATGGTGTTTGTGAGGGGCCAGTCCATGACGATGTCCTGGGGCAGCTTCCGTGGGGTGTCCAGTGCACAGGGGCACAGCCCAGCCCCTGCTCTGCTGGTCCTGCAGGTCTCTGGCAGGAGGCCTGGCTGTGAGAGGACACTGCTGTGTGCCCAGCCCTGCACACACACACTGTGCAGCTGTACCCTGCTGTTTGCATCTGTGGCCACCTTTTTGGGCATGTTCTTGAGAGTATCTTTGTAAGAAGAGCTAAACCTTCAGGCCCAGACCGTAGGAGATCACCTTTCTTTCTGGAAAGGCTGCTCTGCGGCCAGCTCTGTCACAGCAGTGCCCATGGCCTGTCCCTGCCTGCGCTCACAGGACTCACACACAGCAGGACGGTGACCAGGCTGCCAGAGCACTCAGGCCTTGCACCAACACAAGGGATGAGAAGGAGAGTGTGGGAGTGGAACGAGAACAGCTCTGGAAGGCCAAGCGCTGGTGCTCCCTGGCAGGGCTGCCAGGCTGGACTCTTTTCCCCTCCTCCCATGCACACAGGAACTGTCCCTGCAGCTCCAAACAGGCCTTGCAGGAAGGATATAGTGAAAAACAAGTCACTACAGGAGACTTTGTATTGTTTAAATACACACAGATCATGGCTCCTCATTTACACAGCCAGTGGTTATAAAGAAAAGGAGACAGTGATTTAGAAAGGGGATGACAATATTGCGACAATTAAAAAAAAGCTAATAAAACCAGAAAATACAGATGACAGGTTTGGCCTGTAATTAGTCACATTAGAACTAAAATGGGCAGTTTATTGCTTCAGAAATTGTCCAGTCACAAGTTTCCACAGGGCATCCTTGAGCTCCTGGATCCTCATGCTGTAGATGAGGGGGTTCACTGCTGGAGGCACCACTGAGTACAGAACAGACACCACCAGGTCCAGGGATGGGGAGGAGATGGAGGGGGGCTTCAGGTACGCAAATGAACCAGTGCTGATAATCAGGGAGACCACGGCCAGGTGAGGGAGGCACGTGGCAAAGGCTTTGTGCCGTCCCTGCTCAGAGGGGATCCTCAGCACAGCCCTGAAGATCTGCACATAGGACAGCACAATGAACACAAAACACCCAAATACTACTAAGACACTAACCACAGAAAGCCAAACTTCCCTGAGGGAGGCATCTGAGCAGGAGAGCTTGAGGATCTGGGGGATTTCACAGAAGAACTGGTGCAAGGCATTGCCCTTGCACAGTGGCAGTGAAAATGTATTGGCCGTGTGCAGCAGAGCACTGAGAAACCCAGTGGCCCAGGCAGCTGCTGCCATGTGGACACAAGCTCTGCTGCCCAGGAGGGTCCCGTAGTGCAGGGGTTTGCAGATGGCAACATAGCGGTCGTACGACATGACGGTGAGAAGAAAATACTCTGCTGTGATCAAGAAGAGAAACAAAAAGAGCTGTGCCACACACCCTTGAGAGGAAATGTCCCTGGTGTCCCAGAGGGAGTTGGCCATGGATTTGGGGACGGTGATGGAGATGGAGCCCAGGTCGAGGAGGGCGAGGTTGAGCAGGAAGAAGTACATGGGGGTGTGGAGGTGCTGGTCACAGGCTATGGTGGTGATGATGAGGCCGTTGCCCAGGAGGGCAGCCAGGTAGATGCCCAGGAAGAGCCAGAAGTGCAAGAGCTGCAGCTCCCGTGTGTCTGCGAATGCCAGGAGGAGGAACTGGGTGATGGAGCTGCTGTTGGACATCTGCTGTCTCTGGGTACAGGGTGCTCTCGTAGGGGAAAAAGTCAGTAACAATTTAGTGGAGACTTCTCTGACATAAACCAAAGCCATGTCCCACACACCCTCCCCTGTTACACACAGACACACTTTTCTTTTTCTACAAGACCTTCCTTCAGCACTGTGGCTGCAGCCCTGCTTGGTGCTGGCCGAGTGTGCAACCAAGACAACAGGGTCTCTACCCATGGACTCTTAATAAGTCAGCCCAACTCTGCAGAAATTGGCTTGGGCAGGGGTCAGTCCTGAGGTTCAAATTTTTCAGATGAAATCACTGCTGATACAGTCTGTCCTGTCTGCACTCTCAGTGGTAAAGAAAAGGAATTGTAAAGGCATTTTAAAAGTCACAGGTTTTCTTACAGCTTCACCACCATCTCCCCTGGACAGTGTTCTTGGACATCAGAAATCCTCAGCATTTCTGCTGCACTCAGGGAGAACAGAGCGAGTCCTGCGAGACCAGAGGATGCCTGTGGGTCAGTGCAGAGTGAGGGCAGCTGCTCTGTCCCTCTGTCTTCCTCCATCTGCCCTGGGCTGGCACCTTTCTGAGATGGTGATCACACTGCCATGTTACCCTGAAAAGCCACCAGGCACTGCTGAAAGCAGAGGGATCCACCTCAGACCATGACATGTCTCACCCTTTCCTCAGGTCTCAGCACCTCACTTCTATCCCAGGACACACACGGCTCATTTCACAAACCAAACAGCATTTCTTCCATCATAGCATCTCTGCACTTCTGCATGGGGAATTCAGATAATGCTAACGTGCTATAGGACAGGTTTGCATCCTGGAGGGAAGCTCACAGCTTGGAAGAAAAACTCAAGGAGACAGTCAAGGGTCTTAATGATGGCATTTGATTCAGGGAGACTCAGCTCATTCCCCAGCCCCACACACTGCATTGCCCACAGCCCCACAGGTCAGAGCAAAGCTGGGACACGTGTTCCCGTGGACACAGCTGCAGGAAAGGACCCACAAGATCAGGCTGTGACTCTGCAGCTGAAACTCCCATCCCCAGAGAGCCTGACAGCAAGAACCAGATCACACCAACAGTGACCCAGAGCAGTGGAGCAAGAAGGAAACTGCGGTGAGGGTGGGTGTGAGAGAGGCCAGGGCAGAGGCAGCCGGGCACTCAGACAGCGTCACCCTTCCCCAGCTGTGCAGCCACCTCCCACACACCAGCATTGCCGGGCAGCTGCTCTCAGCCCCTGTGCTCTGCAGAGGGAACTGGAGCTCTGGCTGCACAGGAGCTGCTTCATGCCTTGGAGCCCCCGGCCCTGAGGGCAGAGGCTTTGCTGGGTGGGAGAGGAGGCGAGGGGGCTGCTCACAGGAGGGATCTGCACTGCAGGGAATCATAAAGAGGTTTCTCTGCTCTCCCTCCCAGAACAATTCCGGGTTTAGTTTCCTCTCATTTCTGATCATTTCCCTGCTGTTTGGAGATTTTCCTCCTGGGAGGTGTTTCCCTGTCCATGTCTCTTCCCTGTCAGCACTCACAGACCCCATCCCACCCTCTGTGCCCTCACCCTGGCCCTACAGATCCTGCCTGTTCACAGGGCACTGCCTGGGGGCATCTTCCTGTTCACAGACTGGGGAAAAGTACAGGTCAGAGTAAGACTGACGGGTATAGCCAATGTGATGCTGGTGCTGTGCAGAGGCAGAGCAGCTGCTGAAGGGATGTTATGAGGCTTCTGGCAGATGTACTGAAGACTCTGAGTTGCAGTTCAGGAGTCTCAGTGACTTGTTTAAGCATGAGAGCTCATCTTCATTTTATCCTTTCCTGCACCCCCCAACCCTCGGGATAGGAAACTGAAAAGAAAGGCTCAGGAAAGCTCCCTATCTCTCTGGTAATCCTTGCATTGATCTTCTGCTTGAGGCATCCACTTGGAAAAATCCTGGGGGTGATCTGGAGCTGTGTCCAGCCCTGACCCACACAGCACCCCCTTAACAGCAGAAGCACCTTTCCTGCCTTGACACGGGTCGCTCCTTCCCCCCACAGCTTCTCCCCACAGCACCGTGGGGATCTCCCCGGGCAGGCTGAGCGCTGACCCTGGCAGGCGGCAGAGTCCCTGTCCCGGCACAGCCCTGGGGTGCAGGGACCCTGCTCTGCAGGACAGCCCTGGGCACCCCTGGGTGCTCACCCAGCTTCACAGCTGTTCAACATTGCCTGACAAGAGCCCCCTCCTTACAGATCCCTCAAGCTGTGCCTGTGCTAACTTGAGGAGATGCCTCCAGGAGCTGCAGCTGCATTGCCCTGCACCCAGAGACTTACCATGGCAAGGGCTGCAAAGATTTCTCCTCCAGTGAGCTCTCAGTCATCCTCCCCATCCTGACCACCTTTCATCTCTCTCTGCCTTGCTCGTCTCCCTGAGATCCCCAGGCAGAGCCCTCAGCCCTGCTGCGCTTTGCAGAGGAGCTGCTCCTGGGCAGAGCTGTCTCTCTGCAGCGCTGCCGCTTGCCAGGAGCTCCCTCTGTCCCAGGAGCCCAGCCCAGCTCAGCAGCACAGGAGCAGCCCAAGGCGCTTTAATGACCCCTCTGGTGGGTTTGCTGCTGAGTCCACGAACCTCAGACCCTGGAGGAAGTTGAAGAAACCTCCCAAGAAGTCCAAGTCAGATTCAAACTCCAAAGTTTCTTGTAATGTCAATGGGTTCCCCTGAGGAACGCTACTGATGATCCGATCCCAGGGTCTGGTTAGAGAAGAAAACTGGAGGCAGAGATGCCAGGTCAGGACAAGCAAGGTGAAGGTCTCTCTGATGATCACTAAACCTGGATGTGTTTCATTAACCAAAGGGCCAAGCCCTGACCCCCAGCCCTGGGAAGGCAGATCCTGTCCCTCCCACGTTGCCCAGGGCCCTTCCTGGGACAGTGTGATGTGGGGCTGTGCAAGGCCAAGGGCAGGACTATGGTCCCACACCTCCCAGGTTCCTGGCTGGGGACAAGGAGGCCATGAGGCCCCTGTGCTGTAAGGACAAGGTGTCTCCTCACAGGCATCAGAGCTGGAGACAACAGCCACAGCCAAGGGGAGAAGGAGCTCATGTCTGTTGGGGGCTTTCAGCCTCTTTACATCCCTTGATCATCTCCACGACAGCCTGTCCTGTGCTGTGGCATCCCCTGCACCTCTTTCCCTGCAGGCTGGAGACATCCCCCCTGCTGCCCACCTTGCTCTTGTCTGAGCATCTTCCTTCCTTTGCTGATCTCTCTCCATCCTCCCCAGCTGTTCCTTGAAGCACAAAGCCTTGGGCTGATGCAGACTGCCTCTGGGTGACCTGCTCCACCACAGCACTGCCCTTCCACTCACATTCCTTCCTGCTCATGTCCAGCCTGGACCTCCCCAGCTGCATTGTGTGCCATTATTTCTTTCTCATGCTCTTTCCCACTATGAAGAAAACCTCCACCCTCTCTGAAACCACCCTTCCAGCACTCTCAGGCTACTCCTACACTGCTGCAGCCTCCCCAGTGCTGCTGGGCCAGAGCAGCCCAGGTCCCTCAGCATCCCACACCATGTGCACAAGGTCCTGACCCCTGCCTTGGCACAGCCCTGCACTCTCCAGTTCCTCCCTGCTTCTCCAAACTGGGAGCTGCACACTGGCACACACCCGTGTGTGTGGGGTCACACCAGTGCTGAACCGAATGGGATGAGAACTCCAGGTGTCTGGGTCCCCACGCTCCTCCTCATGCAGCCCCGTGTGCAGCTGCCTTGTTCATGGTGAGCGTGCGGCACGGGCTTGTGTGGCGGCCCTTGTAGTGCCCAGGCCCTTCTCCTGAGGGTCACTGCTCAGCGTGTCAGGTCCTGCTCTGTCCTGATGGATGGGGTTATTCTCCTGCCCTGATACAGAACTGGCCACTTCTCCTTGTACAACTTCAGAGCTCTTTGATGGGTGAATTCCAAAGTTTCTCAAGCACAATTAGCTCAGCTGTTAATCTTTGCATGCAGATGGTTTAACCTGATAAAGGTGTCTCTCCTAAGTTAACAGCAGGAGGAGTTACAGGACACTACAAATAGCCCCTCCTGGAGAAACTGTGGCATCTTGGGGGTCTGGTACTCATAATGCCAGAGCTCTGGACTTAGAGGGGAAGTTTCCCTTCATGTGGGAGAACATCAGGAAGGTGTGGAGCTCTGTCTGGGGACAGACAATGTCAGCTGAAGGCTGAGGAGTCAGCGTGAGAGGGCAGAACAACATGGACAATGTTGTGGGTGGACATCAGCTACTGACTCACTGATGAGGAAGAGGAATTAGATGAGGCCTCCTTCAGACAAATGAAAGAAGCCTCATGTTTCCAGGCAGTGTCCTCATGGCAAACCTAAGATATCCCAATATCTGCAAGGTACCAGCCATGCAGGAGGGGTTTGGAGCTCATGGACAACATCTTCCTGACACGGGTGGCTGAGGAGTCAGTGAGGTGAGGTGCCCTGTGGGACTTCACACTTACAAACCAGAAAGGGATGGTCAGGGATGGAACAGTCAGGGCTGGGAAAGTAGAGTTGAGGCTCCTGGAAGATGATAACAAGGCAAAGAGCAGGATTTCAGGAGAGCAGGCTTTGGCCAGCTGAGGGACCTACTTGGGTCCTATGGGATATGACCTTGGTGTCTGCAGTGTTTTTTCTCTCACATTTCCTCCCTCCTCTCTCCCAACTGCTGTTGTGCAGCGTTTTTTACCCTTTCTCAAATACAATATCACAGAGGTGCTGCCAACATCCCTGAGTGGCTCAGATTTGGCAAGGAGTGGGTCCATCTTGGAGCCAGCTCATATCGGCTCTGTCTGACATCAAACTCCTGTTGTCTTCTCAGAGAGGTGACAACTGTGGCACACCCACACTCACCCCAGTTCCAAGACTTTGCCATGTAAACCCGGTAGATGGTGACAATGTGTTGGGTGTTACAAACTACTTGATCATGGAGAAGTGGAAAAGATCTTCTGTCAGCAACCTGAGGAAGTCACAAGTCAATGAGCAGGTTCCTCTGGGGAACTGTAATTGCCCTGACATTCACTGGCCAGGCAAAGCAGCAGCTGCCAACAGTCCAGAGGATCTTGGGCCAACTGCTTTACAGAGAGGAGGAGGAAGGCCAGCAGCAGAGCACAGACTGGTGGGCTCCAGAGGAGAAGACACGGACATACTGGGGGATGGTGGGCGAGATGGTGACATCGTGACATGGAAGTAGGTCTGAAGGGTGAAGGAGCTCAGGAAATCCGGGAAGCCTTACAGGACAGCCTGCTCCAAGCACAAGAATGATCTCTCCAAGTACCCATGAAAAGAAGCATTTATCTCATGAAGCTGCTCCTCTGAGCTGGTGAAGCTCCAGGGCAAAAAGGCAGCACACAGGAGGTGGAAGCAGGGGAAGCTGCAAAGGAAGAATTTAGAAACCTTGTCCATGGATGTGGGGATGATGCCAAAGCTCCCCTGGACTTGACTCCTGCAGCAGATGCTGAGGGCAGCAAGATAAGCTGACACTGCTTCATTTGCAGTAAAAGAATAGACAGGGTGAATGCAGGCCTGCTGCTGAACTTCGTAAGACAGGACTGAGGTGCTTCACGGCTTCTTTGCCTCCATCTCCACCAGCAAGGTCTTCTGGGACTTTGTTCCTGAAGGCAGGAGTCTGGAGAACAGCCAGGAGTGGATGGGGCTCAAGTCAGGAGTTACCTGAGCAAACTCAGACACCATTACAGAAAAGGAGATGAGTCATTTGACCATCTCCCTGAACACAAGTATCGCTGTGCTGTGGCACCTGAGATTCCCAGGAACACCCACCTCTGGGTCCAGAGGAGGGTGATTCCTCTGGAGGTGCTCTGGTGATTTAGGCACCCACATTTCTGTCATATTCAGTCTTTATCAGGAGATGCTCCACATCAATATGAACAGGAGACTGCTGATACCACCTATTGTGGAAAGGCAGGGAAGGGTGAGGAGGAAAGGAAATAGAAGAAATACTGGTTTATTGCTATTTATTATGGAAATGCTCTCTGCTTGGCTATTCCTGAAATCTCTCTAATCATCCACACCAGACTTGGAGCATTTAGGAAAATGATGCACAAAGCCTTGCTATGTAAGGGCATTTTAGTGTTAATGAGCCCTCTGCTGCCGTGATCCTGAACTGCAGCTACTGAAAGAACAAACCTCTAATGAAGTGAAAGGCCGAAGCAAAACTCAAGGTTCTGAGCGTGCTTCGGACCCCATGAAGGGCCATCACCGACAAAGCTGCAAAGGAAACAACCAGTCGAGGTCCCTGTCCCTGGAGGCTGGTGAAGGAAAGACTTGAAGACACTGGTTACAGGTGGTGAGGGCAATGTGGAGGTGGCTCTGGTGCCATGTCAGCCCTTGATGCTTGTTTATCACCAGAATGGCTGAGACTTGATCCCTGGGACCTGGTATATTTTTCTCAAATGTTTTTCAAGGCTTTGCCTGTGGTCAGTGTGAGTGTTTTGTGTTTTGGGGGTGGGTTTCATGTGAAGTGCTATTGCTTTAACTGCAAGGCTCTGGTTTTCTGTGGAGTTGGAAATGCCTGTGAGTTCCTCACAACTCCTCCAGCTTCTTTCATGCACCTGGCAATGGTCACCAATCACCTCAATGTCCCAGTCCCAAACTTGCTTGAATCCTCTATTGGTATCTGTACCACATCACTCCAGAAGCTCCATGCATCCACCATGTTCATGGATGATTCCTGAGGACCATGCAAGCATGGGCAGTGCAAGAGAGGAGCAAAGCAAGGTCAGCTCATGGGCCATGCCTGAGCACAGCCCCCCCAGCAGCAGCCATTCCCCATCTCCCAGGCACAGCCATGCCCACAGCAGGCAAATGTCACTGCCATATATGATTAGCCCAAGAGAGGCCTTTCTTCCTTCCATATTCCCAGGAAAATCTTCCTCCTATTCCTCCTCCACCTGCAGACAACAACTGCTTTCCATTCCTGGGCTCAGCCATGGCTGTAAGGGTTCACTAAACCATCAGCCATCTCATTGGTTCTCCCTGACATGCCCTGTCCCTCTCCCACAACTACACATGGTCAATCTCTGCTGCTCAGGGCCTCCCGCTCTTCAGAAGAGGCCTTGAGCTCTTTGGTTCTTCCTGGTGCTTATTATAAACTTCCTCGCTCTCCCCAGAGTTCATGGTGAGCTTTCTTGTCCATAACAGCCCCTTTATGACCATGGCTTACTAAATGGTTGTCTTTTTATGATCATTTGTGCAGAAAGAGTAGTCACAGGAAAACACCGAATATGTCAAAACTGATAGTGAGTGCAGTGCCATAAAAACCTGATGAGTTACCTGCATTGATGTGTCTCTCCTGGAAGGAGTCTGTCCCGAGAAGGGCATCCAGCTTCTGCCACTCCCTGGAGAGGCACATGAGCAGTGTCCGTGCACCTGGGGAGGAACAGGGTGATTTTTGCCAGAACACCCTTCATCTGAACCACTTAGATATGTACTTATGGATGGGGTGTCATGCCTTATACTGCAAATACCTATTGGATTGGCCCTGCCAGTGGGGCTACCACAGATGCAGACTGCTGTGTTACAGATATTTACTATTTTTAATACTGACACTCTTAGAGAAATTACACAAAGACTTGAATGATTATTGATGCCTCTTAACATGATTATCCACAGAAGGCACAGCAGCTTTGCATCTCAAGAAATGGGATGCCAGAGCACAAGGGCAGGATGGTTTGGGCTCTGTCCTGGCATCTGGAAACTGAAGTGTGCGCCCATCTCCCAACACCCGCCCTGCCCAGTGAAGGGTGTGAGAAACTCTGCCAATGAGCTCTGAAATCAGAGCCACGACAGGTATCTTATGTGTAACTGCAGACAGTGTTGTCCTGCCAGCTCAGGATTGGAGCTTCCATCCCTGAAGGTATTTAAAAGATGTGTAGACATGGTGCTTAGGGATATGGTGTAATGGGTGGACTTGGCAGTGTCGTATTTACGATTGGACTTTATGACCTTAAGGGTCTTTTCCAACCTAAATTATGATTTGAGTCAAAACCATTTCAATTCCCATCACCTCCAGCTTCCCCTGAGGTCGGCTGCTGTGTGGCACAACTGGCCTGGCTCTCCAGGCAGGTTGGGCACTGGTTTGGTGCCTGCATTGGGAGTTTTCCCCTTTCTGGGGTAAAAGATCTTTGATGAGAGACAGTTGTAGAGATCTGAGTTGCAGAGATTTCAAGCAATCGTTTCAAAATCTGAGCAGGCTCAGTTTTGGAGCCAGCGAAAAATAGAGACAATCTCAAGGATATTTTTAAAGAGTGGTACAATCACTAATAAGAATAACAGGGAGTTCCTTATTCCTGATGATGATGATGATGATGAACTAAAGTTTTTTAATTTCATTCCTATCAGTCATTCTTGCTTCTCAAAACAGCTGCTACATCTCGGTAGCTAACCTCTTGCATGGAGTTCTTTTTAAGAGCTTTTTCTCTCACTTCTCCCAGATTTATAATTTAAAAAGTACTTCCTAGGACAGAATTGCTCTTAAATCACCCCTCTTTCATAATTTTTCCCCCTTTTTTTCTGGTGTGAGAGGAGGTGACATAGGGCAGTTTTATTTCTTTTTTAGCCAAAGAAGGCCAAGGAACAGATCTCAGGTCAGTGCAAAAGCAAAAAGGAATCCAGAATGTTTATGTGGTGTGCACTGACACACACCGTCACCTGCATTTCCAGTCTCTGAAGTTCCAATGGTGCAGCAGAGACTGGAGTTCTGAGCTCCCTTCGTCTGCCCTGCGTGACACATGTAAAATGAAACTACCCCAGCCAAAAGTTGGTTTTGATTCTCTTCACAACCTGAAGCACCACATGGGTCAGGAGACGAGCCAGGATACCCAACGAGGACTCACATGCTCTGCACTTAAATTTCAGGTGTTCCCGAGAATCTCAGGAGACAAGTTGTGCCGATTCCTGGGTGCAAGGAGCTGGTCAAAAGCCTCGTCTCCATTTCTGTAGCGATGGCTTTGCTGCCTGGCTGGTGTGCAGACTCTGTACATGGATGCTGACACCTGTTGAGCAACCTGCTCTGAAAGGATAAACAAGGTTGGCATGAGGACAGCAAAAAAGATGAACCTGGGTGGAGGCAAATGAAAAGGGATGCACAAGATGTGGTCAGGGCTGTTTGGGGGCACTTGTAAAGCAGCCCTGCACCTCATGTGAATTATTCCTGTGGCCAGGGAGAACTTGAAAGCCGTCCCTAAATTGAAAACGTGAAGGGGATGAAAGGACAGCATCATTCAGGCTGGATGGGACCTCGGGAGGTGTCTTGACCAACCTCCTGCTCAAAGCAGGGTCGGACCAGATTACTCAGGGCTTTATCCAAACACATCTTGGACACTTTCTGGGGTAGAGTGGATGCGCACCCCTGGGAAACAGCTTCCAGGGCTTGACTGTCCTCAGGATTGGAAAGTTTCTCCCTTTCTATAGCACCTTTCCAAGCCTAACTATCCAGATTATTTTTTACCCATCTACTTACACACTGACACAGATCATAATAGCCTACCTTGGACACAAGAATATTGTGGGGGATGATGCTGAATGCCTTGCTGACTTCCAGGTAACAGACCACCACTGCTGGCCCCACGTCCAGCAACCCTGTCCTTTCCTCACAGAAAGCAAAGAGGATGGACAGGCACAACCTGCCCTGGGTAAACCCTGTCACCTTCAGACACCCAGAATTGGGGTCCCAGTGGACATGTTCTGGGGCACAGCCCTTAGTTCCCCCGCTCACCCATTGGCCATTTTGAAATCTGCCAGTGGTCAGGGAGTCCCCCCAGTCTCCATGAGCTTTCCAAGAAGGTGGAGAGTGGCCTCACTGTGACATGGTCCTGCTGTCTCAGCTCCTGGGATGCTGCCCCTCCTGTCCCATAGACTGGAAAGGATTGTGTTGGTTCCAGTGACCCCTGGCTTGATCCCCATCCACTGCTGGTTGTTCTGCCTCCAGTCACAGAGGCCTGGGAGAGCTTTCTGGTGAAGATGGAGGACCAGAGACACAGAGAATATCACTTCTCTCCCTTACTAAATTAATCAGTACCCACACGGTGTCCTTGTTTCTCCTTTAACTGTTCCTGCAGTAGTAACAGCTCATTATAGGGCTCTTGAATTGCCTTACAGGTCTAGACTGAGTTTTGCTCTGGCCTGTTGCTGTGCTTGGAGGCTGCTGTCCTTGCAGACCAGATGAACTAACTTCTGCCACCCTGCCTTGGCAGTTTATTCCATCCGTGTCACAGCTCTGTCTGCAACACTGACAGCTCCAGCTCAGCCAGTCAGGTCCCTGGCTGAGGACATTGCCTCACATCTGGGCTGAACCACCCCAGCTGTGGCACCAGGAAACCACTGACCTGCGCCATGGAAACCTGGTACCAAGTGTCCAAGAGCCCATGTGTTCAAATGCTTCGCTTCAGAGCACAGACATGACATGGCCAGAAGATTGCTGAATGTCTCTCTAGATCTAGGAGCATAAACCCAGAATATAATGCCTAAATTCATTCCGGTGAACATATTCCTCCCCCAGTTTGCAGAAATTAGATCCTTTGCTGTAACCTTTCTGGTGTTCTGTCTAATAATGGGACAAGAAAAGCTGATTCTCATACCAATTTATTTTCTAATAGGAAGAATACAATGCTGTCAAGAAGTGTCTCTGCAGAGGAGAGAGAATACATCAGTGGGTACTTCAGGCTGTTTGAAAGGATGTGCCCCTGGAGCCCCAGGGACAGCTGGAGGGAGCCCAGAGGGGACAGAGAAAGGGACATCATGGGCTGCTCCTGTGCTGCTGAGCTGGGCTGGGCTCCTGGGACAGAGGGAGCTCATGGCAAGCGGCAGCGCTGCAGAGAGACAGCTCTGCCCAGGAGCAGCTCCTCTGCAAAGCGCAGCAGGGCTGAGGGCTCTGCCTGCAGCACCGAGGACAGAGGAGCCAGGCACAGAGAGGGAAACGCAGTCTGGGGTGGTGAGATGGCTGAGAGATCACTGGGGGAGAAATCTTCACAGTCCTTAACACAGTAAGTCTCTGGGTGCAGGGTGGTGCAGATGAGGATCCTGCAATTATCTCCCAGAGCTGGCAGATCCCATGGCTGGAGTGGAGGAGAAGGATCTGTTCCTTAGCATGGACAGGGCACGACAGCTGCCATCTCCCAGCTGCAGGGTGCTCAGGGCTGTCCTGCAGAGCAGGGTCCCTGCATTCCAGGGCTGTGCCGGGGCAGGGACTCTGTCGCCTGCCAGGGTCAGCGCTCAGCCTGCCCGGGGAGATCCCAACAACACTGAGGGGAGAAGCTGTGGGGGGAAGGAGCGACCCCCAGCAGGGCAGGGTCATTCTGCCTCTGGGTTCTCCGTGAGTCAGGGCTGCTCTTCCAATAGGAGGTTTCAAGGAGAAGATCTATACAGGTATTACTACAAAGATCAGGCGCTTTCCCGAGTCTGTCCTTTCGGTTTCCTATTCCAAGACTTGTGGAGTGGGGGGATGGAGGAAAGGATAAATGCAAAAGGAGCTCTCGAGTTGTAAGCAGTCACTGAGACTCCTGAACTGCAACTCAGAGTCATCAGTACATCTGCCAGAAGCCTTATAACATCCCTTCACCACCCCTCTGCCGATGGACAGCAGCAGCATCACCTTGGCTGGACACATCAGCCTTAGGTTCACCTGTCCTTTTTTGCAGCCTGCAAACCTCTGCTCTCAGCAGTGCCTGGTGGCTTTTCAGGGTAACATGGCGGTGTGATCAGCCTCCATCTCAGAAAGGTGCCAGCCCAGGGCAGCTGGAGCAAGACAGAGGGACAGAGCAGCTGCCCTCACTCTGCACTGACCCACAGGCATCCTCTGGTCTCGCAGGACTCGCTCTGTTCTCCCTGAGTGCAGCAGAAATGCTGAGGGTTTCTGACACCCAACAACACTCTCCAGGGGAGTTGTAGGAAGCTGCAAAAAAACAAGCCTCTCAAACTGCCTTGTTCCGTCCTGGTTCATTATCACTAGGAGAGCAGATGCTGACAGTCCCTTCTGCACCAGGAACGGGTCCATCTGACACAGCTGAACCCCAAATCCGTGGCAAATTCTTTATGGGACACCAGGGTCATCTCATATGTAGGATGTGCTGCACAGATGTTTTTGTTTCTCTTTTTCATTTCAGCAGAATATTTTCTTCTCACCATCATGTCGTACGACCGCTACGTTGCCATCTGCAAACCCCTGCACTACGGGACCCTCCTGGGCAGCAGAGCTTGTGTCCACATGGCAGCAGCTGCCTGGGCCACTGGGTTTCTCAATGCTCTGATGCACACGGCCAATACATTTTCACTGCCACTGTGCAAGGGCAATGCCGTGGACCAGTTCTTCTGTGAAATCCCCCAGATCCTCAAGCTCTCCTGCTCAGACAGCTCCGTCAGGGAACTTGGGCTTCTTGTGGTTAGTGCCTGTTTAGTTTTTATGTGTTTTGTGTTCATCCTACTGTCCTATGTGCAGATCTTGAGGGCCGTGCTGAGGATCCCCTGTGAGCAGGGACGGCACAAAGCCTTTTCCACGTGCCTCCCTCACCTGGCCGTGGTCTCCCTCTATGTCAGCACTGCCATATTTTCCTACCTGAAGCCCCCCTCCATCTCCTCCCCATCCCTGGACCTGGTGGTGTCTGTTCTGTACTCGGTGGTGCCTCCAGCAGTGAACCCCCTCATCTACAGCATGAGGAACCAGGAGCTCAAGGATGCCCTGTGGAAACTCATATCTTACTGTTTTCTGAAGAAATAAACTGCCCATCTGCTTCTACATTGCAGTTTTAATGTCACTAGTTACAGGTCCAGCCTCTCATCTGTATTTTCTGTTGTTATCGGTTGGGGTTTTTTTACTGTTATAATGTTGTCGTCCCCTTTCTAATTCACTGTCTGCTTTTCTTTTATAACCACTGGCTGTGTAAATGAGGATCCATGATCTGTCTGTATTTAAACAAAATAAAGCATCCTGTAATGACTTCATTTCCCCCCAAGGGGGAACCCCCCAAAAGGTGATGGACCCCCTGCCCTGTCGGGCAGAGAGGGAAGACCTGAAACAGCCCCTGTCCTGTCGCTGTCGGGCAGAGGTAGGGGGTCAAACAGCTGAGGAGGGTTGGAAGCAAGTTCCAGTTAGGCGTCACGGGCAACTCCCCTCCCTCCTGCTTTGCTTCCCCAGGTGCCCCTCCGGAATAGGTTTGAGGCCCTGGATATTGAAGAAGATGTAGGTGGGGATGTGGTGCAAGGGCCGTCTACGAGGTCACATAGGAAGAGGCGATCAACTCCACGCCTCAAGACTGCCTCCGATAAAAAAGAAAGAAGGGTAATTGTGGTTGGCAATTCCCTTCTGAGAGGGACGGAGGGCCCAATGTGCAGAGCTGACCCTCATCATCGGGAAGTCTGTAGCCTACCTGGAGCTCAGATCAGGGATATCGCCAGGGCGCTCCCCAAACTGGTGCGCCCAACGGACTATTACCCCCTACTGATCTTCCAGACAGATGGGGAGGAAGCGGCATCCCGTAGTCTGAGGGGAATGAAGAAAGACTTCAAGGCCTTGGGACGAATGGTGAAAGAGTCTGGGGCTCAAGTTATCTTGTCTTCCCTCCTTCCATTTTTGGGTGATCATGTGGGACGGAATAGAAAAATTAAGTCCGTAAATGATTGGCTTCGGGACTGGTGCTACAGGCAGGGCTTTGGGTTCTTTGATAACGGCTGGTTTTATAAGACGCCAGTCCGGTCAGTGATATGTGGGAAAGGTTTATCCCACAGGGGTAAAAGGATGCTGGGACAGGAATTAGCAGGGCTCATTTGGAGGGCTTTAAACTAGATTTGAAGGGGGATGGGGTTGTAGCTGGGCTTGCATCAGTGGGGCAGCATGCTGGAATCGATAAAGACCGGGAGGCCCCTCAGGCCCCTAGGGTGAAATCGGTGTACTCGGCTCGCTCCCTGAAGTGCCTGTACACCAATGCGCGCAGCATGGGGAATAAGCAGGAGGAGTTAGAAACCTGCGTTCGGTCAGGAGATTATGATCTGGTGGCATTAACAGAGACATGGTGGGACAGCTCACATGGCTGGAATGTGGTCATGGATGGCTATGCCCTTTTCAGGAAAGACAGGCCAGCCAGGCATGGTGGTGGAGTTGCTCTTTACGTGAGAGAGCAACTACAATGTATAGAGTACTGTCCAGGTGCGGTTGAGGAGCAAGTTGAGAGTCTGTGGGTGAGAATTAAGGGGCAGGCTGGCAGGGGTGACACTGTTGTGGGAGTCTATTACAGGCCACCAGATCAGAGTGAGGATGTTGATGAGGCCTTCTACGGGCAGCTGAGCGCGGCCTCACAGTCACAGGCTCTGGTTGTTATGGGGGATTTTAACTACCCTGATGTTTGCTGGAAGGACTACTCAGCCAGCCAGCCTCAGTCTAGGAGGTTCCTCCAGTGCATTGATGATAACTTTCTGATGCAAATGGTGGAGGAGCCGACTAGGAGAGGTGCGCCGCTGGATCTCGTCCTCGCTAACAAGGAGGGTCTGGTCGAAGCAGTAAAGGTGGGGGGCTGCCTTGGTTGCAGTGACCATGAGATGGTGGAGTTCAGAATCTCCTGTGGTGGGAGCAGAATACCGAGCAGAATTGCAACCCTGGACTTCAGCAGGGCCGACTTTGGCCTTTTCAAACAGTTGCTGGAGGAAATCTCGTGGGCAAGGCTGCTGGAAGGTAAAGGGGCCCAAGATAGTTGGTTAACTTTCAGGGACTGCTTCTACCAAGCTCAAGATCAGTGCATCCCGACGCGCAGGAAGCCAAGGAAGGGAGCCAGGAGACCTGCGTGGTTAAACAGGGAACTGCTGGGCAAACTCAAGTGGAAGAGGAGGGTTTACAAATCATGGAAGGAGGGGCTGGCCACTTGGGAAGAATATAAGGCTGTTGTCAGAGGATGTAGGGAGGCAACTAGGAAAGCTAAGGCCTCCTTAGAGTTAAACCTGGCGAGAGGGGTCAAGGACAACAGGAAGAGCTTCTTCAAATACATGGCAGATAAAACTAACACCAGAGGCAATGTAGGCCCACTGATGAACGGGGTGGGTGCCCTGGTGACAGAAGATACAGAGAAGGCAGAATTACTGAATGCCTTCTTTGTCTCTGTCTACTCTGCCGGAGGCTGTCCTGAGGAGCCCCGTGCCCCTGAGGCCCCAGAGGAAGGCAGGGCAATGGAGGAGTTTGTCTTAATTGATGAGGACTGGGTTAGGGACCAGTTAAGCAATCTGGACATCCATAAATCCATGGGTCCAGATGGGATGCACCCGCGGGTGCTGAGGGAGCTGGCTGAAGTCATTGCTGGACCGCTCTCCATCATCTTTGCCAAGTCTTGGGAAACGGGAGAGGTACCTGAGGACTGGAGGAAAGCAAATGTCACTCCGGTCTTCAAAAAGGGCAAGAAGGAGGACCCGGGCAACTATAGACCGGTCAGCCTCACCTCCATCCCTGGGAAAGTGATGGAACACCTTATCCTTGGTGCCATCTTAAGACATATCAAGGATAAGAGGGTCATCAGGGGCAGTCAACATGGCTTCACCAAGGGGAAGTCGTGCTTGACCAACCTCATAGACTTTTATGAAGACGTAACAAGGTGGATTGACGATGGCAGAGCAGTGGATGTGGTCTACCTTGACTTCAGCAAAGCATTTGACACCGTCTCCCACAGCATCCTCACGGCAAAACTGAGGAAGTGTGGACTGGATGATCGGGTAGTGAGGTGGACTGCAAACTGGCTGAAGGAGAGAAGCCAGAGAGTCGTGATCAATGGGGCGGAGTCTGGTTGGAGGCCTGTATCTAGTGGAGTGCCTCAAGGGTCAGTTCTGGGACCAATACTATTCAATATATTCATCAATGACTTGGATGAGGGAATTGAGTGTACTATCAGCAAGTTTGCTGATGACACCAAGCTGGGAGGAGTGGCTGACACGCCAGAGGGCTGTGCTGCCATCCAGTGAGACCTGGACAGGCTAGAGAGTTGGGCGGGGAAAAATTTAATGAAATATAACAAGGGCAAATGTAGAGTCTTGCATCTGGGCAGGAACAACCCCAGGTTCCAGTACAGGTTGGGGAATGACCTATTAGAGAGCAGTGTAGGGGAAAGGGACCTGGGGGTCCTGGTGGACAGCAGGATGACCATGAGCCAGCACTGTGCCCTTGTGGCCAAGAAGGCCAATGGCATCCTGGGGTGTATTAGAAGGGGGGTGGTTAGTAGGTCCAGAGAGGTTCTCCTCCCCCTCTACTCTGCCCTGGTGAGACCTCATCTGGAATATTGTGTCCAGTTCTGGGCCCCTCAGTTCCAGAAGGACAGGGAACTGCTGGAGAGAGTCCAGCGCAGGGCCACAAAGATGATTAAGGGAGTGGAGCATCTCCCTTATGAGGAAAGGCTGAGGGAGCTGGGTCTCTTTAGCTTGGAGAAGAGGAGACTGAGGGGTGACCTCATCAATGTTTATAGATATATAAAGGGTGGGTGTCACGAGGATGGAGCCAGGCTCTTCTCGGTGACAACCAACAGTAAGACAAGGGGTAATGGGTTCAAGCTGGAACACAAGAGGTTCCACTTAAATGTGAGAAGAAACTTCTTCTCAGTGAGGGTGACGGAACACTGGAACAGGCTGCCCAGGGAGGTTGTGGATTCTCCTTCTCTGGAGACATTCAAAACACGCCTGGACGCCTTCCTGTGTAACCTCACCTAGGTGTTCCTGCTCTGGCAGGGGGATTGGACTAGATGATCTTTCGAGGTCCCTTCCAATCCCTAACATTCTGTGATTCTGTGATTCTGTGATTAGTAGGAAACAGATTTCATCAGATTCATACAACAAGCATACTTTTGTCTGGTCAGGTCCTGGGCCACAAGGTGGGTGATGGATGGGTGTGGTATTTTGCGGTCAGTTGGGTCTCAGACACTCATAATCCAGTAAGAAGCACGTGGCTGTGAAGGGGACAGTGAGGTCAGTTTTTCTCTGGAGGTGACAGCCCAGCAGCAGGGACGTGGCTGGGAAAGAACCTCGGCCTAAGTACCCACAGGCACTACCCAGGAAGAGGCCTTGGAGACGCGTTGTCATGTCCATTCCACCTGAGTACATGACGGGACAGCAGCAGGGACATGGTCGTGTCCATCAGAGAAGCTGAAAGGCCAGCAGCAGTCCTGGGATTTAGGAGCTCATGGTGAGGTGACTTCTCTTTGTTGAGATGGAACACCACAAGAAGACTGATGGGTTGTGTTCCCAGCTTGAAGGGCAGTTTCTGAGATGGTCGAGCTTTCCTTGGTAGCAGAAAAAAGAACGAGAGCAAAAAAAAAGTCACAGAGTGCAACTTGGAAGATGAAGACTGGTTATCAGGAGGAAGAAATGTCACCGGAAGGGCAGTGCTGTGGTGCAAGAGGTCACCCAGAGGGAGCTGGATCAGCCCATGGTTTGTGCTCCAAAGAACAGCCAGTGAGGGTGCAGACACATCAGTGAAGGGACAGAAATGCTGGGGTGAGAGCAGGTGGGAAGTGACACGGGTGTCTACAGGCTGCAGGGAAAGCGGGACAGGGAGTTACAGAAAAACATCTGAAGGACAACGCAGTCATTGGTCCCAGCCAGCAGGGGTACATGAGAGGAAAGTCTTGCCCAACCAACTTAATTTTTTCTACAACAAGGTTACCCACCTAGTCAACCAAGGGAAGCCCGTCGACGTGATCTTTTTGGATTTCAGTAAAGCCTCTGATAGTGTCTCTCACAATCTCCTCCTGGACATGACGTTCAGCATACGGGTTCCCAGGGAGCTGTCATGGTTACAAACCGGAGAGTGTTCAAGAAGAGACTGAACAACACCCTCAGACACATGGTGTGAACTGTGGGGCTGTCATATGCAGGGACAGGACTTGGATTCGATGATCCTTGTGAGTCCCTTCCAACTCAGGACATCCTCTGATTCTGTGATTCTATGAGGTGTAAGACCATGTAGAACAGCCTGCGGTGGAGCTGGCAAAGGGCGCTGGTGAGGCTGGAAGGCACCAAGAGAACCAAGGTCTCTGTCTCCTTGGCCATGGCAGTTGTCTCTGCCACTGAGGCCCAGGAGAAGACATGTCGTCCTCATGGTGCTGGGGCCTCGTTGCCTCCTTGCAGCCCCATGGGGAAGCTGGAAGTTGTTGTACCAGTGTTGTCCTTCCCTCGGCCTTGCACACCCACATCCCACGGTCCCAGAAAGAGCCCTGAGCCGTGTGTGAGGGACAGGATCCCCCTTCCCATTGCCTGGGGCTCATGGCTTCTCCTTTCTGCTTCAGAGAGCAAACCAAGGGGTTTCTCACCATCAGAGCCACCTGCACGGGGCCTTGGCCTCCATGTCATCACAGCCTCCAATTATCTGCTCTAACGAGTCCCTGGGGAGGCTTTGTCAGGAACAGCCCTCAGTGGGGCCCATTAATGCTTCGAGGAACTTCAAGGTTTTGCTGTTGACTTTGGCTTCTTGAGAGCTTTGTTGAGTCTCTTGTCAGTACCTGAGGTTCATGATCTCAGCCTCAAATACACCACGGGCTCATTAAAATGTTTCAAGCCCTCACAAGCTGTGTCTCTACCATAATTTTCTTCAAGTATTGAAGATTCGTAGAGCTCATTAGAGAGGTTTCAGGGGGTAGGTACAGAGAACATTTTCAATGAGCACTTGGAAGAAGTGAGAGAAGAATTCTCCCATGGATACTGGTGCAGAGTGTCTCTTGAGGAGGTTGGACAGGTGGGAAAAGCAGTCCCTTGAGGCCAGACACGGGATGGACACCCTTGCTCCTCACTTCTCTAACCTCCCTGTTTCGCTCATTGCCCCCCTGGCAGTTACATCGCTTTTCTTTACATCAGATTCTCCACTGAAGTTTGCACCTGATTGTTACAGCTTCTCTGCACAAATTACTTCATGCTTTCCTTAGAGATCTGGATTTAAATAGGCAGAAAGAGGCATTTTAATTGGCAAAAGCAAAAAAGATAAGGAGAAAGAAAACACAACAGAACATAACGAACAATAAAATATACTCTATCGTTAGTTTAAGCAACTTTCAGTGAGGTCCATCACCACAATTGAAGAGTTGCCTACAGGGAGTATGAGA